>NW_012121487.1:1833213-1855956 GCF_000951035.1 Colobus angolensis palliatus
GGCCGAGGCGGGCAGATCACGAGGTCAGGAGATCGAGACCATCCTGGCTAACACAGTGAAACCCCGTCTCTACTAAAAATACAAAAAACTAGCCGGGCAAGGCGGCGGGCACCTGTAGTCCCAGCTACTCGGGAGGCTGAGGCAGGAGAATGGCGTAAACCCGGGAGGCAGAGCTTGCAGTGGGCTGAGATCCGGCCACTGCACTCCAGCGCGGGCGACAGAGCGAGACTCCGTCTCAAAAAAAAAAAAAAAAATGAAAAAAATTAGCTGAATGTAGTGGTGTGTGTAGACCCAGCTACTTAGCAGGCTGAGGCAGGATTGCTTGAGCCCAGGAGGTCAAGGCTGCAATGAGCTATGATCACGCCACTGCATGCCAGCCTGGGTGACAGAATAAGACCCTGTCTCAAAGAAAAAAAAAGGGGGGGGAGGGAGCACTTGCTGGTGGCACTTTCTGTGGATCACGGCCTTTCATGGGGCTATCCCAGAGAGTAAGGCCCTCAACCCAATCCCACCTCCAACATAAACAGGGCTGTTGCCTGTGGGGTGCAGCATAGGTCAACCTCTGCAGGATACATTCTAGCCAGGTGGGAGTTGGAACAGGGACCCCCTCCCAGCCACCATGACACCCTAAGGCCTTCTAAACCCCACCCAAGCCAGGTTGGCATCAGGGAAATGAGAGATAAGCAGCTCTGAGAGTGTGCTCCAAAGAGGTTTATTAGTATCCACACTGGGGAGCCCCGGGTTCTTGCCCAGAACAAGGGGCTGAGAACATCCAGTCGGGATGCAAGGCTGCCACAGGCTGAGGGGACTGGCGCTGGGGAGACAGCAGGGTTTCTCCTTCAGGCACAGCCAAGTCACCCTCCTTTGCCCTTGGAGTCTCCTCCTAAAGAGCATGGCTATCTTCCCCATGGAGAAAATGAGGTCTCCAGACGTTTCCTGCCTTGCCCAACATCCACCAACCCCCTCAGAATCTAGAACCCCCTCTGTCTGTTCCTCACCTTGGCCAGGATCAGGGAACCCCTCATGTTGCAGAGTCAGCCCCACCCCCACCGCAGCAGGCCCCAGCTGACTCCTAGAACCTAGCGACTACAGTCTGGAGCGGATAAATTCTATCAGGTTCTCCAACTGCTCCTCCAGGCGCTGTTCATCTCCATGGTTCTCGATGACCCAGTCAAAGCCCCCAAAGTTGTCCAGGCCACATTCTGACTCAGCGTCGTCCACCCCTGTGAAGGAAGCATGGCGAGGTCAGGCCCCAGCCCTCCAGACAGACACCAGTCTTCAAGGCCTGCTAGCCCCAGCTGGAGTGGGCCCTCCCGGCCTCTCCTCTGCTACCCCAGAGCTAAGGACTACTCACCCAGAAGGTACTCCCTACCCCTGAAACACTGCGATGGCAGGTTCAGCAGCCCACAGCCACCTGGGCCCCCCAGCTGATCCCTCCTGACTTAATTCTTCACTTGCTACTGCCTACAGAGGGTGAATCCGGTCATCTAAAACCACACACAACTGTGTTTTCATTTTCTGTCAAGATGGTTGTGTCCTTTTCTATCCCTAAATCTGTCCCATTCAGTCCCCGCAGGAGGCAGCATGTGCCAGAGTTAGAAGCAGAGGGTCAGGAGGCCAGCCCCTCCTCTCACTCTTTGTGACCCTGCGAAAGAGACTTAACCTTCCAGGCCAGGGCCTCATCCGACCATGGGTAAACTAATAACAGCATCTACCTGCTGAATCTGTTTTGATGGTAAAGTGAGACAGTGCATATAAAATGCTTAGCACAGGCCTAGACCATGTGAGTGCCCCAGAAATGAGTAGCATTAGCAGTGGTCATACCCACTGGATCTGAACTGCTCCAAGTCACAGTGATCTAGGGCAGGAAGGAAGCCTGAGTTGTGTTTCTGAAGCCCACAGAGCGGGTCCTGGGCTTGCACCATTGAAGCTCCCAGCAGAACTTACTCTCCACTACTAACTTCCTTTTTTTTTTTTTTTTTTTTGAGACGGAGTCTTGCTCTGTCGCCCAGGCTGGAGTGCAGTGGCCGGATGTCAGCTCACTGCAAGTTCCACCTCCCGGGTTTTTACGCCATTCTCCTGCCTCAGCCTCCCGAGTTGCTGGGACTACAGGCGGCCGCCATGTCGCCCAGCTAGTTTTTTTTGTATTTTTTTTTTAGTAGAGACGGGGTTTCACCGTGTTAGCCAGGATGGTCTCGATCTCCTGACCTCGTGATCCGCCCGTCTCGGCCTCCCAAAGTGCTGGGATTACAGGCTTGAGCCACCGCGCCCGGCCTCTCCACTACTAACTTCTAACTCCACTAGTGTGTTAAAAAGAAGTGAGCTTTGTCAGGTTTGCCCCTGACCACTGTCAGCCCCTATAGGGCTGGAAAGCAAAGGTGAAGAACCATGGGGGTGGGTCCCAGCCAGACTACCAAAGCAGCCCACTGGCCATGAGAAGATAGCCTAGGTTAAGCCAAGAGAACCTTGACCCCCAGGACCTCCTCCACCATGCTACTCCCTAATCAGGAGGCCTCAGATTCTCCTGTATCATCCCTCACTCACTTTCCCCAGGCCTGCCAGGGAGACAAACCACATGGTGGGTAGCCTGTGTCCTCCTGTGCCCTACACATGGAGTGGCTCACCTGGCGTGAACACCCAGCCCCGCTGCTGTCGGCTCTGCTCCAACGCTACGACACGGACAGTCTGCGTCATGGCCCCATAGGCCTCCCGAAACCACTGGATGTCAGACACTCTCCGTGTGTCACTCACCAACTGCAGGGGAGGGACACAGGTGACCAACAGGACAGGATGCTAGAAGTGAGGGGAGGTGGCGGACTCCAGAACCCAGGGCAGTGTGGGGTGTGGCTCTACCCCACATCTTCATGAGCAAGTCAGCAGCTAGACTCACTATTCACGCATTCACTCATTCATTGAACATACGCCACTGAGTGCTGACTACATGTCAGGCAGTGCTGCTGACAAGTTCATTCATCCAATTAAGCAAGTATTATAGCAAGTACCTACTGTGTGCTAGGCACTGTGCTAGGTGCTAAGGCTAGAGTGGTAAGCAAAACAGACCCTGTGCCTGCCCTCTCAGAGCTTACAGTCTAGTGGGAGACACTGAACAGATGTTCAGTGATCAAATAACCGTGTGATTAAAGTGTATGTCAACAAGTGTCTCAACCTCAACACGGCTGAGACTCAACTCCTAATTTCCTCTCCAATCCTGTTCCTCCCAACCTTCCCTGTCTTAGAAAATGATAATTCTATATTTGTCCACCTGCTCAGAACAAAATCCTTGGTATAGTCTCTCACACCCCACAGCCAACCCATGGGCAAATCCTATTGGTTTTCTCTTCAAAATACATCCAAAATCGACCCCTTATTTCCACTCTACCTTCACTTCCCTCTGCGCCCCAACCATAGTCATTTTGTCTGTTACAGAAAGGTCCTGGCCAGGCGTGGTGGCTCCCGCCTATAATCCCAGCACCTTGGGAGGCCAAGGTGGGTGGATCACTTGAAGTCAGGAGTTTGAATTTTGCCATATGGCAAAACCCCGTCTCAACTAAAAATACACAAAAATTAGTTGGGCATGATGGCACATGCCTGTAATCCCAGCTACTCAAGAGGCTGAGGCATGAGAATCGCTTAAACCCATGAGGCATAGGGTACAGTGAGCCAAGATCGCGTCACTGCACTCCAGCCTGGGTGATGGAGTGAGACTCTGTCTCAAAAAAAAAAAAAAAATACTCCACCCGGTCCCTGTGCTTCTGCTCCCATCTTTCCCACAGCAGCTAGGGCCAGCCTTCTCAATCTTAAATCAGATCATGTCTCTCCTCTGCTAAGAACCCTGTAGTGACTCCCCATCTCACTCAGAATAAAATCCCAGCTGTCCCAAAGGTCTTCCCCGGGAAGTCTGACCTGACCTCCCACCACTCACCCTCACCCACTCTGGCCACCTGGCTTGTCCTCAGACACACCAGGCACACTCACCACTCAAGCCTCTGCACTTCCTCCTCTCTCTGGAAAGCTACTTCCCCAAATATCCATTCAGTTATCCCTTATTTCCTTCAGGTCTTCCTCAAACATCATCATATTAGTGTGGCCTTCCCAGGCACCCTTAATAAAACATCAGCGCTTCCCTATCTCTCCTCATATCCTAGGCCTACTTTATTTTACTCCTTAGTATTTACCTCTGCCTGATATATTCTGTATTTATTCTGTGCCTATCTCCCCACCATCCTCAGCTGTAATGTAAGCTCCCTGAAGGAAGAGACTTCATTGCATTTTTGCACCAATATATCCCCAGAACCTGCAACCACACCTGGCAGAAGTGGATACTCAATATTCACTGGCAGAATGAATGAGGAAGAAAAAGGGTAGGGTGATACAGGAGCACCTGCCAGGCAGCACCAGTTAAGACTTGAATATTAGGGAAGGCTTCCCTGTGGAGGTGTCATGTCAACTGAGCTGAAGCTAACCAGGGAAAGAGAGAAAGAAAGGGCAGTCCAGACAGGTGGAAGGGCATGTGCAAAGGCCCTGATTCCAGAAGGAGTTCAACTGACTTGAGGACCAAGGCCAGTGTTGCTGCAGCTCAAGGAGTAAGGAGGCTAAAAAGGTAGCAGAAACTGGATCACACAAGGCTCAGAAGTTCATGTGAAGGATTTTCATTTTGTTCATGAGAACAACGGGAAGCCACCAAAGTATTCTAAACAGAACATGAGAACGAGAAGCCACCAAAGTATTCTAAACAGAAGAGTGACGTCACTTGGTTCATGTTTTTAAAAGGTCAGTCTGGGCTGCACGCAGTGGCTCAAATCTATAATCCCAGCATTTTGGGAGGCTGAGGTGGGTGGATCACCTGAGGTCAAAAGTTCGAGACCAGCCTGGCCAACATGGTGAAAACCCATCTCTACTAAAAATACAAAAAAACTGCAATCCCAGCTGCTTGGGAGGCTGAGGCAGAAGAATCACTTGAACCCAGGAGGCGGAGGCTGCAGCGATCCAAGATTGCACCACTGCACTCCAGCCTGGGCGGCAAGAGTGAGACTCCATCTCAAAAATAAATAAATAAATAAATAAATAAATAATAAAATGTCAGTCTGGCTGCTGTGTAATGAATAGAACACAGAGGGCAAGAGCCACAGCTACAGACCAGTGTGGAGGCTACTGCGATTGTCCAGGCCAGAAATGGTGGGGGCTTGGGCCAGGACGGTGGCAGTGGAGACAGAGAGAGATGGACACAGCAAAGAGCTCGGGAAACAGGTGTTCTTCATGCTGCCATGGAGCCCTCTTACCCAGATGGGCTGAGAGATGCCCTCCACAATCTTCCTGCAAAAGAAGCCTGGGTCAGCCTGGCGTTTCTCCTCTCCCCAGCGGATCATGTCCTTTCGAAAGGCCTCCTTGTAGGTGCTGGCGTCCAGGAGTCTCTGGAAGTTCAAGCCATGCTCCTGCCCAAAGGACATTATGTCTATGTCACCAGCCTTTCAACCTCAGTGGTCTCTCCTAAAACAGCAGAAGAGCCATCCCTCAACCTCACCTGCCTCTCCCAAGGCTGATGCAAGGATTAACGAGGTTTCAGCCAGAACAAAGGTCTGCAAGGGAAAGAGCCCCAGCAACTAAGAAATCCCGATCACTGGTAGACAGAAGAAAGGTCTGGGGATAATCCAGATTGTTTCAATTTGTCTTTGAAATGTGTGGCGTGGTTTCTCTTTTGCAAGTTTTACCTTCCCAATTATTTCTGGCTTAAACTAATCCTGAAATTAGTTTGCATCCCCTGGGCAAAGTTTTAGCCTTCAACTAAAGTGGGAAATCTGAAGGAAAAAAAAAACTCCTGCACTCCATGTCCTCCCACTAGCATTGTTTGTCCCCATCCCAAATCCCACGGAGATTGTGTCTCCTTCCTCTCCCCCTTATCCCTTCCCATCCCCAAATTCCTGGCGCCTTTGCTGAAACAGCATCACTCCATTTAGCTCTGGGCACTTACGTGCAAGGCTTCCCACACCCAGAGGACCCCCCAGGCAGGAGAGGCTACTCTGACCACCTGGGGAGCTCCTTTCTCCCCTTCTCAAGCAGAGGGGTCCATCTAAAGGGATCCAGGATAGGAGGGGTCTGAAAAGCATCACCCAGTTCAGGTTCTGGCTCCTCCATGAGCTCACTGCAGCAAGATCTTCTCCCCTCAGGCTCTCAATTTCTTGATCACCCACCTGCTCCCCTTGCTGCAAGAGGAGGTCAGTAGCCACCTCCTGCTCCTGAACTGGTTTCCCTCCAGGAATATCGTGGTCTGCTTGTCGTTTATATTTCCCCTTGTGACTTAGGAAATCAATGCATGAACATTTCATTTTGGTTTTCCTTTTTAATGAGAGTAGGGGATAGAGTGGTGCTGGACTTCCACAGAGCAAGGGCAGTCTGGCCTATCAGAATCTTCCATGGAGGTTTTAAAAATGCAAATTGGGGCCGGGCGCGGTGGCTCACGCCTGTAATCCCCCAGCACTTTGGGAGGCCAAGGCGGCGGGGATCATGAGGTCAGGAGATAGAGACTATCCTGGCTAACATGGTGAAACCCTGTCTCCACCAAAAATACAAAAAAATTAGCTAGGCATGGTGGCGGCCACCTGTAGTCCCAGCTACTCAGGAGGCTGAGGCAGGAGAATGGCATGAACCCAGGAGGCAGAGCTTGCAGTGGGCTGAGATGGCACCACTGCACTCCAGCCTGGGCAACAGAGTGAGATTCCGACTCAAAAAAAAAAAAAAAGTGCAAATTGGCCAGGCGTGGTGGCTCACGCCTATAATCCCAGCACTCTGGGAGGCCAAAGTGGGCAGATCACAAGGTCAGCAGTTCGAGACCAGCCTGACCAATATGGTGAAACTATGTCTCTACTAAAAAGACAAAAAAATTACCCAGGTGTGATGGCGCATGGCTATAATCCCAGCTACTCAGGAAGCTAAGGCAGTAGAACTGCTTGAACCCAGGAGGTGGATGTTGCAGTGAGCCAAGATCACGCCACTGCACTCCAGCCTGGGTGACAGAGCGAGACTCCATCTCAAATAAATAAATAAGATAAATAAATAAATAAAAATGCAAACTCCTGCTCCTTCCTCCTCCTGCCCCCACCCAACCCCACCAGTCTGACTCAGTAGGACAGAAGCAAGACCTATCTGTGAACTTTGGAAGATTGGTTTTGAAAGTGATCCTGGGAGGCCTTTGGAAGTGCCTAGGCCCCACTAGGGAAGGCTCAGTGCCTTTCCCTTCACCCCTTCCTTCCTCCCATCTCCCCACCACCAACCCACAACCCTGCAGAGTCACTTCCAGTCTGTCTCCTGGATACAAAGAAATTCTGTATCCAGTTTCATTTGGGAAAGAATCCTGCTTAAAATTTTTGAAAAGGCCAGGCAAAGTAGCTCGCACCCAAATCCTAGCACTTTGGGAGGCCACAGTGGGAGGATCGCTTGAGCCCAGGAGTTGGAGACCAGCCTGGGCAACATAATGAGACTCCCATCTCTACAAAAAAAAATTTAAACTTAGCCAGGCATAGTGGCATGCACCTGTATTCCTAGCTACTTGGGAAGCTGAAGTGGGAGGATCACTTGAGCCCAGGAGGTCAAGGCTGCAGTGAGCCATTATGCGCCACTGCACTCCAGCCTGCACTACAGAGCAAGACCTTGTCTCAAAAGGAAAAAAAATTCAATGACTTAATTTAGTTATTCTTACAATTCCTCAGGATGCCACCCTATGAATGGGTCTGTTCAGCTGGTGAGAGATGACCCAATGCTTCCCATGGAGGCAGAGCTGGCACACAGAAGGGGGGACAATTCATTTTATGTGGTTCTGGAGGCCACACTCAGACCAAGGGAGGGGCCAGAGCACATGTCCCAGAAGGGTGCACCTAGAGGCCAAGGGCAAAATGTGGGCAACAAGAGGGCTCCTCACCATGTGGGAGGCTGATCTTGCCTTCCAGGTTCTCTTTCCGAAGTCTAAGATTCTGAGAGTTCCTATTGACTTATTTTTTTAATTCTATTTTAATGATCCTATTTTTTTAATCCACGTGGTTCAAAATTCAAAGATACACATTAATTTACAGTGAAAAATCTCTCTCTCACCCTGTCCCCTCCCTGGGGGCAAAAATTTTAAGCAGGATTCTTTCCCAAATGAAACTGGATACAGAATTTCTTTGTATCCAGGAGACAGACTGGAAGTGACTCTGCAGGGTGGTGGGTTGGTGGTGGGGAGATGGGAGGAAGGAAGGGGTGAAGGGAAAGGCACTGAGCCTTCCCTAGTGGGGCCTAGGCACTTCCAAAGGCCTGTCCCCTCCCTGGGGGGTACAGTTTCTAACGTGTCTTTCCCACGCAGTGCAGGAACACATCCCAGGCACCTGAAACAGTGCTGAACATGAGACAGGCACCCCGTAAACACTTGTTAAATAGCCGAATATATGAGCAGATACACTTAGAATTCCTTTACAATTCTTGGTCACAAAGTGCCTCTTCAGTTTTAGACAAATGTAGCATTCTCTACATACTGTTCTACATCTTGGTATTGGCTTTTTTTTCCCCCCACTTAATGATATATTTTGACAACTTATGGGACTAAATTTCTTTTTTGTGTGTTGTTGTTTACTTTAAAAAAATTTTTTTTTTAAAGAAACAGAGATGAGGTTTCACTGTGTTGGCCAGGCTGGTCTCTAACTCCTGGACTCAAGCAATCCACCTGCCTTGGCCTCCCAAAGTGCTGGGATTACAGGCGTGTGCCACTATGCTCAGCCTGTACTACATTTCTAGGAACAAAGTTCCAGGGGCTGTGTCAGGCCAGCTGAGTGAGAGGGTGGTGTGAGGAGGCACAGTCAGGTCCTTACTAATCACACAGCATCAGAGCCGCCAACTCGAGTGTCGACAGCCTTTCCTGGGCACACCTTCTTGAACTCACTCTGAGGGAGGGAGGCTATTAGGAAAGAAATATAAGCTGAAAATGCCCCCACAATGTCCACTCACAGAAAACCAAGAGCTGGCCACCACCCTGCCAGCAGTGGTGACGGGGATCATGCCAGTGACTCAGGCGGCAGCCACAGCTCCAAAGTCCTGGAGCCGGCCCCGCCCAACACACCGGATGCCGCAGAGCACCACCTACCTGAGCATACTGCTCCTTGAGTGGACCAGAGAGCCGCAGAACAGCACAGACATCAGCTCCGAGTCTGCGGGACAGGGAGATCAGAATCCAGTTAGCCTAGAATTTCCAGGAGCTTCCAGGTCCCAGAAAGAGAGTCAAGAGGCCTGTGCTGAAGTCCCATTTCTACTACTGGTATTATGTAACTTTGGTAGGTCTCAGTGTCCCTGATCCTATTTCTTCATCGGAAAATGATGATAACACTTTCTGTTCTATCTCCCACACAGGATTATTATGAAACTCTAATGAATATAAAAGAGCCCTGAAACTAACAGGTAAAATCTATAAAGTGATAATTACAGTGTGAACAGGCACACCAATATTCTGGCTGGATTAGGTTATTGCCCAGACCTAAACTAATTCTCTCACAGCCAGAGGTACCTGTCTCCACTGACTTGGTCACCATAACACATATCATTTATTCATTCACTAGTTGGGCGTGGTGGCTCACACCTGTAATCCCAACACTTTGGGAAGCCAAGGCAGAAGGAGTGCTTGAGGCCAGGAGTTCAAGACCAGCCTGGGCAATACAGTAAGACCCAGAGATACCATCTCCACAAAAAAGTTTAAAAATCACCTGAGCATGGCAGCATGTGCCTGTACTCCCAGCTGCTCCAGAGGCTGAGGTGGGAGCATTCCTGAGCCCAGGAGTTCCAGGCTACAGTGAGCCACAATTGTACCACTGTATGCCAGCCTGAGAGACAGAGTGAAACCCTGTCTCAAAAAAATGAACTAAGAAAAGCAAATGTAAAAAACTGAAACAAAAGCCAGGTGCAGTGGCTCACACCTGTAATCTCAGCACTTTGGAAGGCTGAGGCAGGTGGATCACTTGAGGTCAGGAGTTTGAGACCAGCCTGACCAACATGGTGAAACCCTGTGTCTACTAGAAGTACAAAATTAGCCGAACATGATGGCGCATGCCTGTAATCCCAGCTACTTGAGAGGCCGAAGCAGGAGAATCGCTCAAACCCAGGAGGCGGAGATTGCAGTGAGCTGAGATCGTGCCATTTCACTCCAGCCTGGGCAACAAGAGCGAAACTCCATCTCAAAAAAATAAATTAAATAAATTAAATAAAAAATAAATAAAAATAACTTATTCATTATTTAATTTACTTAACCAACCTTTTTTTTTTTTTTTTTTTTTGGGACAGCGTCTTGCTCCATTGCCCAGGCTGGACAGGCTGGAGTGCAATGGCGTGATCTCGGCTCACTGCAAGGCGATCTCAGCCTCATGAAGTGCTGGGATTACAGACGTGAGCCACCGCACCTGGCCTTTTTTTTTTTTCTCTTTTTTGAGACAGAGTCTCACTCTGTCGCCCAGGCTGGAGTGCAGTGGCGCCATCTTGTCACACCGCAACCTCCACCTCCACCTCCCTGCTTAACCAACACTTTATTGGGTACCATATTTGGATCTAGGTGATACAAATGTGAATGATACATGCTTCCTGTCCTAGCCTCAAGATGCTCACAGATACACTTAATGCATGGGAAGACAAGTGTTTTTTGTTTTTGTTGTTTTTTTGAGACTCACTCTGTAGCCCAGGCTAGGTGCAGTGGTGCTACCTCGGGTCACTGCAACCTACACCTCCTGGGTTTAAGCTATTCTCTTACCTCAGCCTCCCAAGTAGCTGAGACTACCAGCCCCTGCCACCACGTCCAGCTAATTTTTGTATTTTTAGTAGAGAAGGGTTTTACCATGTTGGTCAGGCTGGTCTTGAACTCCTGAGCTCGAGTGATCCACCCTTCCCGGCCTCCCAAAGTGTTATGATTACAGGTGTGAGCCACTGCGCCCGGCGATAAGTGTTCTTTGTTTTGGTTTTTTAAGAGTCAGGGTCTTGCTGTCACCCAGGCTAGAGTGCTGTGGTATGATCACAGCTCACTACAATCTTGAACTCCTGAGTTCAGGCAATCCTCCCACCTCAGCCTCCTCAGTATCAGGGATTACTGGCATGCATCACCACACCCAGCTAATTTTTTTAATCTTTTGTAGAGATGGGGTCTCACTATGTTGCCCTGGCTGTAAGTGTTCTTATTTTCATGTTTCAGATGAGGAAGCTGAGGTTGTGAAAGGAGGATTGACTTCCCAAAGCAACACTGTAAGTAGTGAAGCCAGGATTGGTAAAATAAATATAAACAACATTTAGTTCCTGCACCTCTGCTAGGTGCCAATAATTATTCTAAGCCCTTCACGCACATTATCTCCTTTAATCCCTACAATCACCCTATTATTATCCCCATTTTACAAATGACAAAACTGAGACACAGGCCGGGTGCAGTGGTTCACGTCTGTAATCCCAGCACTCTGGGAGGCCGAGGCAGGCAAATCACTTGAGGTCAGGGGTTTGAGACCAGCCTGGCCAACATGGTGAAACCTGTCTCTACTAAAAATACAAAAGTTAGCTGGGTGTGGTGGCACACACCTGTAATTCCAGCTACTCTGGAGGGTGAGACAGGAGAATAGCTTGAACTCAGGAGGCAGAGGTTGCAGTGAGCCGCAACCTGGGTGCGCTCCAGCCTGGGTGACAGAGCAAGACTCCCTCTCAAAAAAAAAACTAAGGCACAGAGTGAATGAGAGATGTGTACAAGATCACACACTAATCAACAGTGAGCCAGGGTTTGCATCCCAGCAGTCTAATTCCACAGCCTGTGCTTCTGACCACTATTTGACATCAGAGTTTGAAGGTGAGGAGAAATGCAACTTAGGAAAAGGTGGTGAGATACTTAGTGGTGAAAAATTCAGGTGGTGACCTCTGCTCTGGGCTCTCCCACCCCTGCTATCCAAAAGCAGCTTCCTGGTACCCCCACCACATTGGCCTTCAAGAAGAGAGGAGCCCCACTCCAGTTTCTCCCCATCCTCTGCTCTCCTAGCCCAGGTCTCAGCAAAATGCTCCCGCACAGAAGATCTTGCTTTGACAGAAAACACTGTGCAAAAGGTATTATTATTTGGGGAGGCAGTCAGATAAAACAGAAAGAAACCAGTCCTTGGCGCAAGACAAAGGTGAATTTGTTTGGGTTTTTTTTTTTTCTTTTTGTTTCAATTATATATTAATTGCTGAGATGCCCATCATGAACCACAAAGCTGAATTTGAATCCTGAATTTGCCACTTACTTTGCGACCGGCAAGGGTTTTTTATTGTTGTTAGCTTTGTATGTTATTTTATTTTACTTCGAGACAGGGTCTCAGGCTCTGCTGCACGGACTGGAGGACAGTAGCATGATTACAATTCACTGCAGCCCCCAGGCTCAAGTGATCCTCCCACCTCAGCCTCCTGAGTAGCTGGGACTAGAGGTGCTTGCCATCGCACTAGGCTAACTTTTCCATTTTTTTGTAGAGACTAGGGTCTTACTGTATTGCCCAGGCTGGTCTCCAACTACCGGGCTCTCAAGCGATCCTTGCACCTCTGTCTCCCAAAGTGCTGGGGTCACAGGCATGACCACCACACCCAGCCTGTTTAACTTTTTTTTTTTTTTTTTGTGGCAGGGTTTCACCATGTTCGCCAGGCTTGAACCCCTGACCTCAAGCAATTCGCCCGTCTCGGCCTCCCAAAGTGCTGGGATTACAGGCTTGAGCCACCGCGCCCGGCCCTGTTTAACTTTTTAAGGGCTTCAGTTTCTTCACCTGTGAAATGCAGATGCTAATAATGGCACACAGTACCTAACAAAGAGGTGAAGAGAGTTTTTTTGTTTTTGTTTTTGTTTTTTAAGGCAGGGCCTTGCTCTGTCGCCCAGGCTGGAGTGCAGTGGCGCGATCTCGCCTCACTGCAACCTCCGCCTCCCTGGCTCAAGCAATTCTTCTGCCTCAAGGTCCCGAATAGCTGGGACCACAGGCGCGCGCCACCACGCCCAGCTATTTTGGATTTTTCGTAGAAGCGGGGTCTCGCCGTGTTGCCCAGGCTGGTATCCAACTCCTGGTACATAGAAAGTGCCTTGGTAGGAACCATTATTAATGCTTCTTAGACCTGCAGCTGACGATCTTTGGAGAGATGGTCACCTGGTTCTTTGAGGCTCCTGTGCGTAGATTGCTGTTTTATGTAATGGTGACATTCCACCTTCCCCAACCCAGTGCTCCTCCTGCCTTGCAAACGGAGGACCCCTACTCCAAAGCTCACTCTGTGACACCCAAAAGCACTCCTCGTGTCACGTGATGCGGAGAGCTCCCCCATCCACCTTTCCCGCCCCACGGACACCTGCTCTGCAGCGCCTCGGTCACGAAGTCTTTCCCGGATTTCCTCTTGCCGCTGAACAGCAGCACCAGCCGCGGGGCGCCTCCCAGCGGGGCCATGGGCCGCCACGCCTCGCGATGCCTGAAGCTGACACTTCTCCCTACCCCTAAAATCCGGACACCGCGCGGAATGGACGCGGCCACTGAGCGGAGCGGCAACACGTAGCAATCCCGCCTCTCCTCGCCATAGCTGCGAACAGGGCTGACCGTCCGCGACTGTGCGCTCAACTCATGTCCAAACAGATACGGGGAGAAAAGGGCCCGCGGAGAGAAAGGCGGTTCCTTCACACGGCTCCCCTCGTGAAGCTCCCCCACCCGAACTCACTTAGAACAGTCCAGCCCCGCCCAGAACCTTTGCTCACAGCCGGGACTGCTTAACTGACACCCGGGGAGGAACCGGACGCGACTACCTTCCTCCGAGGGGGGTGGCGTCTGAAATATCGTGAGGTGAACCCCATGTTCCCTTCCGCGCAGCCCTAAAAACTTTAGGAAAAGAAAATCTCTGGAGCGCGATAACGTTGGAGACGTTTTGGAAACTGCCTTTTTGCCTGTGCGTTATAGTGCATGTGCCTCAGCAAATCTGCGCGTGACCCAGAGTGGGAATGGGTCTTCCTGGGGGTATAAAGCAGCCCTGACGCCAGCGGCGTGTCGGGTCACGTCATGTCGGGGGAGGAGCGGAATCGCTCACACGATATTTTATTGTCAAGCAGACTTTATAACCCGAGACGTCACTAAGATGTGGCCCTTTAAACCCGGCAAGAAACCTTTGGTTGCTTTTCTAGCCGCAGCCTCCGGATCAGAGGTTTTCGGAAGCAAGAGCACTTGAAACGGCGTGGGTGACATCGATAGTAAGGGAGCGTTGAATCCCTAGATGAGATTGCCTGGTTTCATCCGAAGTACGTCTCCCAGCCAGGAGTTTGAGAGACAGAATAAGAATAATCTGTCCCGGGCCGGGCACGGTGGCTCAAGCCTGTAATCCCAGCACTTTGGGAGGCCGAGACGGACGGATCACGAGGTCAGGAGATCGAGACCATCCTGGCTAACACGGTGAAACCCCGTCTCTACTAAAAAAATACAAAAAACTAGCCAGGCGAGGTGGCGGGCGCCTGTAGTCCCAGCTACTCCAGACGCGAAGGCAGGAGAATGGCGTGAACCTAGCAGGCGGAGCTTGCAGTGAGCGGAGATCCGGCCACTGCACTCCAGCCTGGGTGACAGAGCGAGACTCCATCTCAAAAAAAAAAAAAAAAAAAAAGAGTAAATGTGTGGAAATCCTTTGTGAGCTGCAGAGCGCTGCACAGATGTGAGGCACTATTTGAAGGCTGGGCACTAGTGAGGGTGAGGCCAGAAAGAGGAGAGGAGCAACACTGTCTGACAAGAGCAGAGACGACTGGGCAAGTGAGTCAGAGAACACGGGGACTCAAATTGGAAGCCAAGGGTGTCTGACACCATGGCCTCATGGAGGGTTCAGGAATATGATGCTTGAGGAAGCCGGTGTTGGCCTCAGACAAAAGAGAGGTACCCCCCAGAGCTCGGGAACACAACTACCCTGAAAGTCACTCTTCTGCAGAAGGACAGAGCAATTAAAGGTCTACCTCACTGGTGGAGAGGACAGCTTGGAAGTCAAATCTAGGCCTATTTGAAGGAAGCCTGCTCACTGCATTCACACATGCAGGCAGTTTGAGCTGGCAGGGGACCAGCTCATCCAGCTCTGCAGAGCCTAAAAAGGGGCACTCTGCCCAGGTGGAGAAGTCTTGAGCAGGGGGTACCAAGGTCAGCCCCCAAAGCCAGCCTGTCCCATAGTGGAACCACATGCCATCCATCCTGGCTCAGCGACACCACCAGTTGCTTTTGCTTCAGTTCCCTGCCCCTGGGTCCAGTATTTCTTCCCGTGGTCACCACCCAGCTGACCCAGGCACTCGCCCGTGCTGTCAACTATAAATGTGGTTTGTGAATCAGTCCTCGTGTGTTTGATGACTGCTGCTGCAGGGGCAACAGAGCCTGGCAGGTAAGGGATGGAATGGGGTGGGGCTTGTAAGGAAACAGCACGACCAGCAAAAAGAAGGGGAGGCAGAGTCTTTGGGGACCTGATTGGAGAGAAGTCGATTCATTTGTTTATTCACTCATTCACACAACATGTATTTAAATATACGAAATGTGTCAGGTATTACTAGAGACACAATAGGGAACAAAACAGAACCTGCTCTCAAAGAGCGTCGTTCTCACAGGAGACAGGCAAGGACAAGATAGCTTGAAAATGGAGTGTGAGCTTAAAAATTGGAGAGAGAAGGTTGATATAAATTAATACTTGCAGGATGCTCTGCTATCAGTTGTAAATGACTCTAACAATGCATCCTCATGGCATTCCCTTTGCTTGAGACACCTTCCCGTCTTCATTGTGTGGAATGAACTCCTTGTATTTCAACATCTAGCTTGTCTTACCTCCTCCAGGGAGCCTTCCCTGACCCCTTCACCCCCCCAGTTAGAATCAGAAACCCATTTTCTGTGCTGCTGATACACCCCGTATTTACCCATATCACGGTATCTCATTCTATACTGTAATTATCAGTTTCCTCATGTCTCTCTACCCAGGTGGTTAATAGTTTACACTTATTGAGTGCTTACTGTGTGTCAAATCTATTCTCATTTAATCAGAAAAGGAGATGGAGAGACTTGCTTCAAAGTTAGGAGCTGTAACTGGTGGAGCTGGGTCTGTCTGGCTCCAAAGACAGATGTTTTCCAGGCCAAGGCAGTCTCCTGGATGTGCAGACCTGGCCTCCGTTGGCAGTGGGAGCTCCATCCCAGTGTTTCTCCCCACAACACTGTACTGGGCTTTACATGGCTGCTTTTGCATATCCAGTGGTACTGGCCCAGGACCAGAGACAGGATAAGTGCCCCATAAATTACTCATGCATAAATGAATGGGGGGTCTATGGGGGAGGGGTGGGAAGCCATTTCACCCCTGAGGCTAGATGGGCCTTTGTGGGTACCCTCAAGCTTAAGACCTTATAACACCATACCCAGCTCAGGCTCCTGGGGCAGCTCCTAGAGGCCCTTCCTTCCCTCCCATCCCACTCCTCTGCAAGGAGAGCCTCCAGTTCCTCCTGCTGCTGCCCCACTGTGGCCACCACCAGGCATCTCTGCAGAGGGAGCCACGAGTGAGGTCACTGCTCAGGGACAGGATGAGGAAGAACCTGACTTGGAGCAAGCAGCTCCTCCAGACCACACCTCAGAGCCAAGCTCACAGAGCCATGGACAGGAGGGGAACAGAGGGGAGGGAGGAAGAACAAGGGGGACTCTTAGCCAGGGGTCAGCAGCCCTGGGCTCTGATCTCCACTCTGTTTCTAGCAAGCTTTGTGAGCTTGGACAAGTCACTTCCCTCAGTTTCCACCTCTGAACAACAAGAGGCAGGACTGATGCTCGCATGGGCCCTTCCAGAACTGACCTTCTCCTACCCATTAGCTGGAGACAATAAGGTGGCAGCTGGTGGCCAGAGAAGAAATGCCTCCAGGGCCAGGAGCCCAGGGAGCTAAAGTGGGGGTGTAGGATGGGGCTCAGGGAGGAGTCAAAGGGAACACAAATGGGAGCTGGGATAGTGCTACTAATCTTCAGCCAGCTGGGGCTGGAGAAGGGGAGGCATCCTAAGAGTGGCCTAGGGCCAGTCTTCTTCCACTGCCACTGTCTAGCTAGGATGTGACCTTAGGCAAGTCACTTCACCTCTCTCAGTTTCTTTCTTTTTTTTTTCTCCCCACCAATGGACAGGTCACATCTATCTCAGTTTCTTTATCTGTTAAATAGAGGTACTGGTGGTCTTAACATTCTTCAAAGTCTACTTCTCAGTGAGATAAAAGGTACAGAAGTGCTTTGAAAAGTTAATGACCCACCTAGATGACAGCCACGGCTTGTTTCTTTTCTTTTTTTGAGACAGGGTCTCACTCTGTGCCCAGGCTGGAAGTGCAGTGGTGGATCATAAGCTCACTGCAGCCTTGATGTCCTGGGCTCAAGCAATCCTTCCACCTCAGCCTGCCGAGTAGCTGGGACTATAGGTGTGCGCTACCATGCTCAGTTAATTTTTTTTTTAATTTTTAGTAGAGATAAGGTCTTGTTGTATTTCCCAGGCTGGTCTCAAACTCCTGGCCTCAAGCCCACCTCCCATCTCAGCCTCCCAAAGTGCTGGGATTACAGGCATGAGCCACAGCACGCAGTCAGCCTGTTCCTTTGCTGGCCTCATGCCACTTTTTCTGGACTAGTCCTGTCATTCCAGATGAGCAAGCATTGATGGCCAGCCTGTTTGACCCATGGGTGATGGACCTTCCAAAGGGAGGCATCTAGTGCTTTCCTCTCCACAGCACGCGGCTTCAGGTGTCTGCCTATCCTGCTCTAGCCAGATGACTTGTCCCTTTCACTTTGAACAGGGCCTCAGTGATGACCTCAATGGATTTCCCTCCCCTCTGCTGAGTGCCTCCCCTGGGGCTGAGTGAAGGTAAGTGCCCCATGCTGGTGAGAACTCCTGCAAAGGGGCCCTGCTCTGGAGAGGAAGTGGAAGGTTGGGGGGAATGGTGAGAATTAGTGGCACCCTTCCCATTTCCTACAGTAGCCTTCCCCTCAGACCTTGTAGGCTGCCTGTGGGAGGATTTGTACCCTCTGTGAACCCTCTAGCTATCGGCTATAACACCGCCACCTTGGCTCTCACCTTTGCCTAGCCTGAAATGCCCTCCCCCACTCTCCCATCTCTGAAATCCTATTATCTTTCAAGATCCAACTCAAAGGCCACCCCCTCCTTCCTCTTCACCCAATTGGCAGATTGCTGCTGGCACCATTAAGAGAGTACTATTAAAATCCTGCTTTGTGTGCAGCTAATCCAGTTAGCCTCAGGGGAAGGACTGGGGGCCCCAAAGCATCTAGCACAGTGTCCAGACCTAAATGCTAGTTAGCATCTTTTCCCGCCAGCTCCTGCCACGTGATCGTGGTGGGGGAACCAACACCCTTTCCTCCCATATCAGTAGCTCCCAGAGGCTCCCAGTTTCCCCGTTAGAGGTTAAGTAAAATAAAAATAACTGCTCTCAGTGCCCTGTAGCTTGCAAAGCCTTTTCATGTAGCTTAAGTTGACTCATTTCACCCTCGGGACAGCCTCTGAGAGCAGTGTCTGTGGTCTCCTGTGGTCTGCCTGTGGTCACTTCAATGATGAGAAAGCTGAGCCCTTAAGCAAGGAGAGACCTCTTGCCCAAGGCCCACAGGTGGGCAGTGGTGGAGACTGACACTCTGGGTTTTCTGACCTCAAATCTTGCTCAGGCCAAAGCTCTGGTTAGAAAAGATCTGGGCTGGGCCCCCACCTGGCCCAGGAACAGGTGAGCCAGGAACAGGCCCAGCCAGAAGACCAGGTAAGCAGGGGAGAAGGGGTTCACTGTTGTTCTCCATTTGGGAGCGGGCAGTCACCTATCCTGGGTGCCAAAGGTTACCAAAGAGATGCGTGGCCACCTTAAGGGAGGCCTGGGAGAGGTGGGACGGAGAACTCAGATAAGTGCTTAACAAGGGGCTTCTGTGGCTCAGGCAGCTGAGTCAGGGAGGGGAAGAAACTCTTGTCTGATTTAGGCAACAGCCCTCCACACCCCCACCCTGCAACCTGCAGTGTCCCTACCAGACCCTGCTGTGAGCATGTGAAGGGGCCAGGAACATCCGTGGCCCAGAACAAGGCAGGATGAGGAGACATTCCTGTGTCAGGGTAACCCTGGGAGGTTCCCATGGCAACAGCCAGATAGTCCAGTGTGTGTCCCTGGGCCCAGCCGAAAAAGGCTGGGAGCCACTCTCAAAAGGAGCATGTGTCTCTGACCTTCCAGAAGCCAATAGGGGTGGTCAGGCTGGGAAATGACGTGACCTACCACCACCTATGACCCACTCACCCTATCTGTCTGCACCACCTGTCACCCCAGGATGGGTATGAATGCCAGGCAATGGGGAAAGGCTGGGGCCCAGAGGACCTGGGGAGGCAGCAGGAGACGGGGGAGATCCTGGAGGAGGCACAGGGCCAGAGAGGGCATGGGTGGCAGAGGCTGGGCTGAGGGCACTGGGAAAAGGGCGGCTGAAGGAGCCTGGGAAGGAGGTGAGGCTGAAGAGTGAGCGATAAGGATGGAAGGGGGAATGCAGACTGGGAACTACCGGGAAATGAGTTTTTGGGACTGGCCAAAGGAAATATAATTTTTCCATTTGAGAGTAGAAGGCCCAAGAAGGCCACCCCTAACTCTAGTGATTCCTCCCAAGGACCCCTGAGCTGAACTCTCAGGGAAGCAGGCCCTACTTGGGCAAGCTGGGAAAGCTCCCAGAGGGAAAGGCAGAAAGCCAAGTGCTAAAAATGCCAAGTGCTGAAACTGGAAAAGCCCAGCCCAAACCCTGGGAGGCCAAACGGACACGTGGCGGAATCCAGTGAGTCTACCCACAGGCTCCCCCAAGCCCTTCCCAGGCCAGAGCTATCCCCAAGCCCTGTGGGAAAGAGGGAATGCTGTCCCCTGGCTCTAGCCTCACTGGACTCATCTCTACACACTGGACCCATCGTCAGGAGATCATCTGAAGACCTGGACCCTGGGCTCCTCCCCCCTACCAGTGCTGCATGGGTGTGTTAGAGAGAAGGGCCTTGTGGCCTGTGATGAGTGCGAGAATTGCCTCCCAGGGGCATCCCAGAGAGAGGGCGATCAGAGCAGCCAATGTCACTGGCACCCCGGCCCTCCCTAACCTACCCCTTGGGTTCGTGGCTCTCTTTTTCTTCCTGATTCAGCAGCTTCAGAAACCTCCAGCTCAGCAAATCTACTTCCTGAGTGGGTAAGGAAGAGGAGGGGGCTTAGGGGAACCTGGCAGCCTCCCTGAGCGTTCGTTATGCAAACGAAGGAAATGAGCCCTAAAAATGAAACTGAGAGGGCTGGGTGCGGTGGCTCACGCCTGTAATCCCAGCACTTTGGGAGGCCGAGGCGGGCGGATCACGAGATTAGGAGATCGAGAGCATCCTGGTTAACACGGTGAAACTCTGTCTCTACTAAGAACACAAAAAATTAGCCGGGCGTGATGGCAGGCACCTGTAGTCCCAGCTACTGCCTGGGAGTTGAGGCAGGCAGGAGAATGGCGTGAACCTAGCAGGCGGAGCTTGCAGTGAGCGGAGATCCGGCCACTGCACTCCAGCCTGGGCGACAGAGCCAGACTACGTCTCAAAAAAAAAAAAAAAAAAAAGAATAATCTGTCCTACCCGCAGTAGCTGACGGGTAGCACCAGCTGAGTACGTGGAGTTGTTTTTGGCTATGACTTGCAGTCCTGCATTTTTCTGAGCATGTCAGAACAGAGCCTGCAACTCATTACTGCCTCCACTAGAGAAAAAGTGTAGTGTGGAGACTTAGGGAGAAACCATTAATTTCCTGAATGTTGAAAAGAGGCACAGGAGAGTGGTCAGATGCAAAAAGAACAGACTTCAGTAAGGTGTGTGTGTGTGTGTGTGTGTGGTTTTTTTTGTTTTTTTGCAACCCAGAAAGCACTGCACTCATCAACGCACTAGAAGGCAGCACAGAGTGGATTTTCAGTCCCAGCTTGGACACTTAGCAAGTCACTCTGAGTTTACCACTGATAACGCCCACTTCCCAGGGTTATAATAAGAAAAGAATGAAGAAAATAAATGACAAGGTACAAAAAATACTTTGTAAGTTCTCAAGTATCATCCAGATGTAAGGGGCTGTTATTTATTCCTAGCACTTTGTCATTCAACGCAGAATCAGATTTTCCAGCTCATCTTCAATAAACATGTATTTGGGCCTCCACGGAAAGTGCAAATCTCCTGCTTCACCTGAGTCACATGGAAGGAGTCAGAACTTACTCCCGGAGTCTCTTTCCTCACCTGACCCAATGCACACCCCTTACCTCCCTCCCCGACTCTGAGATCCAGCTCCCTGAATACCTAGTGAGCAATCAGAAAACTTCCCCCAGGCCAGGCACAGTGGCTCATGCCTGTAATCCCTGGCCTCCTCCCCCTGCACTTTGGGAGGCAGAGGCGGATCACCTGAGGACAGGAGTTCGAGACCAGCCTGGCCAACATGATGAAACCCCATCTCTACTAAAAATATAAAAATTAACTGGATTGGTGGTGGGCGCCTGTAATCCAGCTACTCAGGAGGCCGAGGCATGAGAATCACTGGAACCTAGGAGGAAGAGGTTGCAATGAGCCAAGATTGCACCACTGTGCTCCAGCCTAGACAACAGAGAAAGACTCTGTCTCAAAAAATAAAAATAAAAATAAAAACTTCCCCCATAGCCTAGTCTCAGAAGTCCCCCTTCCCCTGCTGCCTCAACTGAACTCCACTGTCCCTTACTGCAGTCTCAAGTGGTGGCTTTTTTCTCCCAGCCCTCATTCCTCAGCATCCGCTTTGAGTCTGTGGCCTCCCTTCCTCCCCATTTCAATTTCCACACCGTTACTCATCCTGCCTCTTGGAAAACTATGGTTCCTCTAAGGCTCATGCCACCTGCCTGCGCTACCCTTCTGCTTTCCTCAGTACTGGCAGCCCAGCAATCCTGGTGGTTCATTTTCATTTTCTTTTGTTTCTTGATATGGAGATGAGGTTTTGCTGTATTGGCCAGGCTAGTCTGGAATTCCTGAGCTCAAGCATCCTCTGGCCTCAGCCTGCCAAAGTGCTGGGATTATAGGTGTAAGCCACTGCACCTGGCCTCATTCTCATTTTCTGAGACTTGGCCACTGGCTCCCAGTCTCCTTTTCTACACAGTTGCTGTCATCATCCTCAGTGACTTCACTGTCATGGCCAGCCCATCCAACACCCCACTGCTCAGTCCCTTGACTCTGGCTGTTCAAAGCCTTTTTCTCCCTCTCCTCCTCAGAGGCCAGCTCCTGTGGACACAACCTGGGCTTTGTCATCACCAGAAGCTGCTCAACCTGCAAATTCACATGCTCATCAACCCAGCCTTTCAAGGTCACTTGCTCAAATACTCCCCAAAGTAGCACTTCCCTCCCAAGTCCACTAGCTGGTGGAACTGGTTACATTATATAATATGCTCTGCCTGCCTTCCACAACCCAGGGAAAAAAAGTTAAATTTGGCTGGACGCGGTGGCTCATGCCTGTAATCCCAACACTTTGGGAGGCCAAGCAGAGTGGATCACAAGGTCAGGAGATCAAGACCATCCTGGCTAACATGGTGAAACCCCATTTCTACTAAAAATACAAAAAAAAAAAAAAAATTAGCGGGCGTGGTGGTGGGCGCCTGTAGTCCCAGCTACACTCGGGAGGCTGGGGCAGGAGAATGGCGTGAACCCAGGAGGTGGAGCTTGCAGTGAGTGGAGATCGCGCCACTGCACTCCAGCCTGGGTGACAGAGCGAGACTCCATCTCAAAAAAAAAAAA
>NW_012121487.1:1856559-1892775 GCF_000951035.1 Colobus angolensis palliatus
CCAGCCTGGGTGACAGAGCGAGACTCCGTCTCAAAAAAAAAAAAAAAAAAAGAAAGAAAGAAACTGAGAAGCCCCAAAGGGCCACAGTGAAAGTCACCACCCTCTGGGAACCCAAGTAGGCCAGTTTGCATCCCCTTTCCCAGGCCCAGCCACCTGCCCCAGGACACTGAATCCTACCTACCTTCTAGCCTGAATCTCTCTCTCAGCAACCCAACTTTACCAGTCAGCTGTTCAGGCAGCAAGAATTTTGAGCACCTACAGAAGGTGAGCAACGTGAACAGGGTAAAACTAGGCTTCTTCGAGGAGCAGTGGTTCACAGTCCTGGGTACCAAATCCTAAAGCCTCCCCAGCCCATATCACCGATCTTCTGCCTGAAAGGAAGTTCTTCCTTAGATCTAACTGCAGTTCCTCCTGCTGCAGAAAGCAGGTTCCACTGGACTATAGGCTTCTCTTTTTTAGTTTTTTATTGTTGTTGTTGTTGTTGTTTTGTTTTGAGCCAGAGTCTTGCTCTGTCGCCTAGGCTGGAGTGCAGTGGCACGATCCTGGCTCACTGATTCAAGTGATTCTCCTGCCTCAGCCTTCCGAGTAGCTGGGACTAAAGGCGCCTGCCACCGGGCACAGCTAATTTTTTGTATTTTAGTAGAGATGGGGTTTCACCATGTTGCCCAGGCTGGTGTCGAACTCCTGAGCTCAGGCAATCCGTCTGCCTCAGCCTCCCAAAGTGCTGGGATTACAGGCATGTACCATAGCGCCCGACCCAACTTCAGGCTTCTTAAGGTGCCTCTGTATTCACAGTGCCTCTCTGTTTCTGGTACACAATAGACTTTATAAATGTTTGCTGAATTAGTGGTCCTTGTTCCATCCCCAGCCTGCCCTAACCCCTGTCCCACCCACACATGAATTCAATGAGCTATACATTTAAGCCCTTAAATAGTGTTACATATTCACTTGCTAAATAACACAGACATCAGTTACAGCCCTTTCTAGAACCTATAGTCCATCCCCTCCTGCCTGAGTAGTCACACCATATTATTCTGTCCCCTGTACATCCTGGGTATTTCCAAGATTGTCAAGAAGCCTAGTGTATTGCTGAAGGGACTGAGGTTAGATCTCAAGAAGGACTTCCTAGAGAATAGCCAAGGGGAGTCTGGTCATCTTGGGAGGGCTGGCCAGTGGAGCAGGCCCTGGGGTGAGTGAGGTAGGGTCTGAGATTTTGGGGACAGTGAGTAGTGTGAGAGGCAAGGTCTGGAGCAAATGTGGAGCCAGGGTGCCACCTAGTGGCTCCCTCACCTCCCCAGCCCCAGAAGCTCTTCCTTCTGGGCCTGGGTTCTTTTCCCTCCTCCACACTCTTCCCTAAAGAAGGCAGTAATTTTTGAGAGCCCAAAACAGGAGAGGCATTTTTCTTGCATTGCTTTATTTAATCTCTTCCCCAGCCCTTCCATTGCCTTTTTTGAGGATAAGAAACCCAAAGTTCCCAGAGATTAACTTGCCCAAGATCACTTAGCCTGGATTTGAGCCCGAGACTCAGACTCCAAAACCCACACTCAATTTGCTACATCTCCCAGGGGTGTGGCCAAGGCAGCTGTGAGCAAAAGGAGAAGTGTCAGCTTCTCAAGGGCCTAGAGTTTGTTGGAAGGGCAAGGCAAGGGCAAAGGGGGATACAGGACAAAGGGGGAAGTACCAGCGCCTGGGATGGACCCATCCATTCAGGCAGAGGGTGTGGGGTGTCCCCCGTGCTTAGAAACCACCCAGCATCATAGCTGCAACAGCACTTTATTGGGATCTGAGTCGACAGTTCACATAGGGAGATGAGGCCATGATAGAAGCAAGGGTTAAAAAAAGGGGGGACTTCACCCCCTGGGGACAGCTGCTTCCAAACCCAGCAAAACCCCAGGGAAAGTCCTCGTGCTGGGCCTCGAGCCAGCAACCGTAGTCAAATCCCAAGGCACCGGTCAGCATGTGGGTCAAAGGGGCCCACTCTGGGGACATACACGCAAGAGGATGAAAGCTCTTTAGCTTCAGAATCAGATTGCCTTCCCCACACCCCCACCCCAAAACAGGCTCCTCTCCCATCTCCCCCTTCACAGTGACAAAACACAAGCCCACATCCCAGGGCCTGGAGTATCTGCATACATTTGCATAGCTGCAAACAGGTCCAGCTAAGGCCTTCTTCTAGATAAAGTGACATCAGTGCAGGGCTGGTGATTTTGCTCTACTGTGTGAAAGATATCCGAATAAGCCAGGGCAGAGTCTACCCAGATAACGCTGGGATCTTGGGCTGGGCCAGGCCGAGGCCATACACCGTGGGGCAGGGTGTCAGCCCCGGTGGTGGTGGTGGCGGCGGCTATGGCTGTGTCCCTCCGTGGGCCCCGCAGCTCTTGGGCTCTGTGAGTGCTTGTCCTTCTTCCCTGACCTGTGGGGAGAAAAAGGCCTTTAGGGGACAATACTATGTGATGAAAATGGGTTCCCCGAGGAGAGAGGACCCTGCTCCTCCCAGTGAAGCTGACTTGAGCAGGCACTGCCAAGCATATGGGGGGAAAACCTGGTCTCCCAGGATGAAGGCTCCAGTCAGGAAGGCAGGAAGATGGGGATCTCCCTCGTCCCCTCGGCCATGCAGGTAGAGGTAGGGCAGGGCAACTCAGGAGAAAGAATCCCCACGCCCAAAAGGGGACTGCTCAGGACCACTCTGGGGTAGGCACAGGCAGCTTCCTGCCCTCAAGGGAAGAAAGGAAGCGGACCTGGATGACTTTTCTAAGGGAAGCCAGCTGGGGACCAAAAGTAGGGATACATCCTCAAACTAATGACCCTTGCTCTTCACATCCTCCCAACTGCCTCTGTCCCACCCGACCCAACTCCCCCACAGCTGCCCACCTCTTCTTCAGTGCTTTGTCTCCAAAGAAGTGGCTGAAGATGAAGTCCTCAAAGTCATCTACTTCATCATCATCACCTGTCTGTTGCACAGCCACCTCCTCCAAGCTGTCCTCCAGGGCATCCACAAAATCCCGGAAGCGGAGGCGGTCATGACGGAAGATGCCGTCCTCACCAAAGAAAGCAGGCGAGAGGGGTAGCTCCTTGGTCAGCTGCCCAGCCCAGGGCAGCCGTGCCAGGTATGTTCTTAGTAGAGAGGCCAGCTCCTGTTGCCGCACTGGGGCTAGCTCTGTGCCAAAGAAAGTCAGGCCCTCCTGCCGGGCACACTCATCCACACCTGAGCAGCCCTGGGGTGCTCGGTACTTGGGCCTCAACAGCTCTGCCCAGGATGGCAGGGGGTCATGGCTGTCCTTAGCCCCTTCCCTCCACCGAGGTTGCTTCTGCTTTTCTCCAGAGGAGTGGAAGCTACCACTTTTCCTTGGGGGTTCCTTCAGGCCCTGTCGCTTGCCCTCCTTCTTGCTCCCCCACTCCTCCACCCTTGGCCTGCCCTCCTTCCACCTTCCTGCCGGCTCCCTGTCCTCCTGACCTCCCCTATTCTTCTTCCGTTCCCGGCCAGATTCTTCCTTCTTATGGTTCCAGTGCTCAGCCTTCCGGTCCCTCTGCCCATCCCACCACTTTTCCTTTCCACTCCACTCCCTGGAATTCTGGAAGTGCGACTTCTGGTGCCAGGCCTCTGAGGCATTGGCAGAGACCCCAGGGTCCTGGCCCCAGTTCTCCAGGCTCTGCAGTTTCTGGGCCAATCTGTGGCCCAGCTCAGCCAAGCCGGCGTGAGCTGGGTCCCCATGGCCGGCATCCTTCAAGCTCCTCTCCAGATCCTGCTGTACAGACCCCAGCAGCCGTCGCTGCCTCTCCAACTCTTGCCTTAATGCCTGTGCCTCAGCCTCCAGCTGTTCCTTCTGCTTCAGGAAGCTGAGTTCTGGCTCCTGCTCCCTGGGGCCTTGCTCCTTGATGGCCTTGTCACCCTGTGGGCCTCTACCCCCACTGAGGCACACTCCATCCGTGCCCCGGACACAGTCGGCCTCCAGCCCCTGGAGCCGGGCCCGCAGCTGCTGCAGCTCTGACTCCAGAGCCCGCTGGAAGGCTTCGCCCTGCTGCAGAGCGCCCCGGAGCTGGGCATTCTCCTCCTCTAGCCCTTTGGGCTGGTGCATCAGGCTCTGAAGCTCTTCCTTCTGGGCCTGGAATATGGTTTGGGACAAAGGAAGTCACAAAGAGTTCTTGTCAGGATAGCCCCAATGCTTTCTACGCCAATTCCATTCCATTATAGTGGGCAGGTGGCCTGAGCCCTTTTTATGGCCTGGAACACCCAGAGGATTTGGTTTTCATCCTCTACCCCATCTCCATCATGAATGAGACACAGGGATCCCCAAATTCCATCTTGAGTCTTGGCACATATATATGTATATATGTCTCTATATAAACACACATTTCCTAGATTCACCTAAGGATAGCCAATGTGTGGCTCTCACGGTTTTGTTTCCACTTCCCATACCTGGAACAGTGTTAACTGATCATGGCACTTGGCATGTTCTTTAAATCCTTTTCCACACAGTGCTCCAGGCAGACTACACCAGTCAATCACAGGTGATACCATGTATGTTTCACGTACCATGTGGAACAGGTATGCCAGCCCTGGCCCAAACCTTAGCACAAGGGATGTGAACCAAGAACTGGGAAAATGCCCTGACTATAGTGGGAGAGGGGAGGGTCAGGATGTGTGAGTAAATAGGAAACATTCCTTTTGGGGGAGAATGCTAGGACAGACACCTGGCCTAGGTGGGTTACCCTAGCCCAGCCCCTCCTGCCTATGCCCACCTGCAGCTGGGCCTGCAGTAGCCGGATGTCCTGGTTCTCCTTGGCCAGCTTGTCCAGCAGAAGACCCATGTTCTGCAGGCTGGGGACATGGTCAGGAGGCACTGAAGACTGCAGCTGTTCCCTTAGCCCATCCTGAGGGCAGAAGAGCCTGTTATGCCATGCTACCCCACAGCCCACGTTCTCCCCAGCCAGGCCCCACCTGCCTCTGGAGACATTCACACACACCTGCCTGTCCCCCACAGCATCCAGCAGCTCGGGATCCGACCCAGTGTCCGGGAGGACCTGCAGCTCCACTTCCTCCATGGGCCCTGTGGGAAAGGGAAGTCCTGAAACTGGTCCAGAAGCACACAGAGCCCATTCTCCCCACACCCTCCCATTCACACAGTCACCACTCCTGTTCAGGACCCACCCTGTGGCTGAGAGGTCTGGTGAGGTAAAGGGCCAAGGGGCACCCTGAACAGCTGACAAGGCCACTAACTGAGAAGTAAATGTGAGCCCCTAACACCCCTACTCCTGACCCAGAGAACGAAAGAACACACAAAACCCCCCAGCACAGGCCAGGCCCCTCCCTACTCACCAGTCTCAGACTCTGAGAGGCCACCTAAGGATAGAGACAGAGGAGTCTGATGAGGCCCTCAGAGAGGGGTGAGGTGAAATAAGGTGAGAACATGGCAGGAGGGCAGGCAAGAGTGGAAGCCAAAGCCCCAGCCTCAGAGGTACCACTCACCCGAGAAGAGGAGGACCCCCAGGCCCAGCAGAACCAGGGCCCCGAGGAGGCACATGTTGAGGGAGATGCCCAGCTCCCCGCCTGCACCCTCACCCCCAGCCTGGTTCTCCACAGCCAGGGGCGCCACGGGCTGAGGTGGGCCGGCCTCCCGGCCCCGCCGTCTCCGCAGCCCCTCCACGTCCACGTCGGTGTCATCCTCACTGCTGGAGCAGCGGCCCTCCTCTCTGATCCAAGCTAGGGGAAAGAACAGGGACAGGGCAGTGAGGTGACTGGAGAGACGGGAAGACACAGGGAGAGAGGGGAAGCAGAGGAAGGCACAGGGAGGGAGGTCCTCAGCCCTGACCCCAGAGAGGGGCACATGAAGACCCTGCCCACTTGCCCACTTCTGCCTAGGCATTGATGACTGCCCCTGCCCAGGTTGGAGGCAGGAGACCAGTGCTGTCAATGTACAAGCTATAAAAGCCATTTTCATCCTGAAAGTATCCTCCTTCCTCAGTGTGTGCCGTGCATCAAACCTCTGCAGCTATTAATATCCTCCTGGGTCCCCTCCAAACTCTCTGGCCACTCCTTCCCATTCTCCCTCCCAGGCTCTTCCCTGATCCTATAGTCAGTGGTCTCCCTAGCACCATTTCAGGTTCTCTGCTCTTCTCACTGTACACATGTTCACAACTCTCTCACCACCACTGACACCCCGCTTCAGCAATGAGTCCTTAGTGTGTAACTCCTGACTTGACATCCCAGAGCTCCAAGCCTGTATGTCTGACTGCCTACTGGCCACTCCCTCTGGGACCAAACATTCAACACACTGCCCTGCAAACTGGTTCTTTGCTAGTGTTTTCCCAATTCAGGGGAAGGCACCGCTGCCACCACCTAGCTAACCTAAGCCCTCCCTTTCCACCTCACATCCAGACAATTTCACAGTTCTACACTGAAACATCTTGACAGTCTACCCCTGTTCACAACCCACACTGTACCTGCGTTAGTTCAGGTCTGCATCTTCTTTCTTTTTTTTTTTAATATTTTTTATTTTTAATTTTTATTTATTTTTATTTTTTGAGACAGGCTGTCGCCCAGACTGGAGTGCAGTGGCGCAATCACAACTCATCGTAACCTCTGCCTCCCAGGCCCAAGTGATCCTCCCACCTCAGCCTCCCGAGTAGCTGGGACTATAGGCATGCATCATTACGCCCGGCTAATTTTTCTTTTTTTTTTTTGTAAAGATGGGGTTTTGCCATGGTTCCCAGGCTGAGCTCAAGTGATCCACCTGCCTCAGCCTCCCAAACTGCAAGGATTATAGGTGTGAGCCACCACACCCAGCCTATTTTTATTTTATTTTATTTTATTTATTTATTTTTATTTTATTTTTTGAGGCAGAGTCTACCTCTGTCACCCAGGCTGGAGTGGGAACTACCTGGGAAGTAGTTGGGACCACAGGCGTGCACCACCACACCCGGCTAATTTTTTTATTTTTAGTAGAGACGGGATTTCACCATGTTGCCCAGGCTGGTCTCAAACTTCTGACCTCAGGTGATCCACCCACCTTGGCCTCTCAAAGTGCTGGGACTACAGGCGTGGGCCACCGCACCCAGCCGCCTATTTTTATTTTCTTTTTTATTTCTTTTTTTTTTTTTTGAGATGGAGTCTCGCTCTGTCGCCCAGGCTAGAGTGCAGTGGCACGATCTCGGCTCACTGCAACCTCCACCTCCCGGGTTCAAGGGATTCTCCTACCTCAGCTTCTCGAGTAGCTGGGACTACAGACGCATGCCACCACGCCCAGCTAATTTTTTATTTTTAGTAGAGATGGGGTTTCACCATCTTGGCCAGGCTGGTCTCGAACTCCTGACTTTGTGATCCACCCACCTCGACCTCCCAAAGTGCTGGGATTACAGGCATGAGCCACCGCGCCCGGCCAATTTTTATTTTCTTTAGAAACAGGGTCTCGCTTTGTTGCCCAGGCTAGAGTGCAGTGGGATGACCATGGCTCACTGCAGTCTTGAATTCCTGGGCTCAAGCAATCCTCCTACCTCAGCCTCCCAAAGTGCTGGGATTATAGGTGCAAGCCACCGTGCCCGGCCCAGGTCTGCATCATCTTTTCCTGACCAGTGCAGTTGCCTCCTAAATGACCCCCAGGCCCTCCATCCTGTCACTCAACAGGGACCAATTCCTATACTCCTCTGCCACCAGCCTGGAACAGAGCTCCTTAGCACAAGACAAGTGGTCCCCACTCCTTTGCTGATGCTGCAGCCTTGGCCTAAAATAATCTCTTTCCCCTGCCCTACGTACCAAAAGCCTACTCTGTGCTCAGGGCTGCACTCAAATGTCACCTCTCACTGTCCCAGCCTCTCCCTTGCCCTCAACCAGTCTCCTGACTGAATGGCCTCTCCCTCCTTTGGGAGTACCTTAATTATATTTCTGTACCTCTCTTAGGTCTGATATGTACCTTGGCTCAGTCTGATCTGCCGCTTCCATAGGCGCTAACCACTCATCTTCCCTCTGCCCAGGCCCAGGGCCAGCACAAGGAAGGGACTCCAGAAATGAGGGTTGAATTCTGGAGGCAAGAAAAGAGGAGGCCCCCATGGCAGAGAGGAAAGGGTCAACCAGATGTGGGCCCTGCCCCTTACCAGCAGTGTGACCTTGGTCAAGTCATTCAACCTTTCTGGGCCTCACTGTCCCAGGGGTAGTGGTGAGAAAGGAGAGCACCAAGGTGCTCAGCCCCAGGGCCTGGACCAGAGCATGTCCTCAGTAGTGATGGCTGATCCCTCTCCCATACCTTCTAGGAGAGTGACAAGAGAGACAAGGAGGACTCTCACCTGCTTTGGGGGTTGAAGGCAGGTTCTGTGGAGGGCTCTGGCCTTCCAGGTCCTGTGTGTCTGGTCCCAGGTCTGTCACCACGGTGGTCTCCTGCAGGTCTCCCTGGACTACTGTGTCTCTGGGACCAGGAGACTCCACACCACAAATATCATCTTCCAGGGTGCCCTAATGCAGATGCAGCAGTGAGCAGCTGCTAGCCCTCCCTACCTCCCTTCCTTCCCACAGGGAAGCTCCTCACCTTGACCTCAGCCTCCTCTGTTAGAATGCTGCCAGACTGAGGGCTTTCAGTCTGGAAGAGTGTCCCTGTGGTAGGAGAAAAGGCCCAGAAAAACCCACTGCCCCAGCTGAATTTCCTATGTAGTCCTCTTGTCTCCCACGGGCCCCTACCAGGTTGGAAGGGGCAGGAAAAAGCCAGATGGAATGAGAAAAGGAGTTTGTCAACTGAGATTAACAGAGGAACTAAAACGAACCAGCCTCCCTTTCTCTGAGGAAACTGGGAAACCCCAAAATATGGAGAATAGCTTTGTCTGGTAAGGCACGTCCTAAGCAGGGCCTGGTACCTTCTCCATCCATGGTCCCAGCTAATTCTTCCCCATCTGCCTTGGAGGGGCTGTGAGGGGCCTGCAGGGCTCTCTCAGGTTCTGGGTCCATCCTAGATGCCGGGCCCAGCGTCTCCACGGGTAGGCTCTGGGAGGAGAAGTACAAGGAGAAGGACTGCACCCGAGAATGGGGCCCCAGTCCACATCCCAGAAACACACACGTTCAGTCATGAGCCGGCCCGAAAAGGGGCTCCAGGCAGCACCAAGTGCTTGACCATTCCCCAGCCTCACTCACTGCGAGGAGGAACTTTCAGGGGCCAGGTTTCCGCTACACAGAGAAGCACCACCACACCAAGGCACTGGATGCAGCACAAACCTGGTGCCCCACCCCCAGGAGGTGAGCTACAGCCTAGATTTCCCTCCCCGCAAGATCAGTAGCACTTCCTTCCCCACAGATGAACAACCCAGATATTATAATATTAAGGGTGGGAGGAAGGCAAGAGAACAAAGTTCCCTGGGTGCCCACGGGTCACAGTTATGCCTCCCGGGGTGTCACTGCAACTGCCCTCTCAACTGGACAACTACTTACATCTCCCAAGCCTTTCTGGCCCTTCCCACTGGCCCCTGACACTCCCCCGACACCCAGCAGCTGCTCACAGAAGTCCAACCCACCCCAACCACAGACAGCCTGTCTCCAGGGTGTTCTTAGCCTGAATATTCAGCCCTGGCCACAAAGCCTTGGCCTCCTCCCTCTGCCTACTCCCCTTCCACAGGGCCCTGGCCTGCCACCCGCCCCGTGGCTCCAACTATCCCTTTGAGAATAATGCTTCATCTTAGTTGTGTCTTTGCCATTTTCAAAACATTTTTATTCTCATGGTCCCTCCTACAAGGCAAAAATCATGACCCGCATTTTACAAGAGAGGACAGAGAGGTGAAATGGCATGCCCAAGGTCCCCCAGCTGTCAACAAAGACACCTCAACAGGAGGCCAGGGCTCTGAGAGCCTGGTGCCCGCCTGCTCATACCTGCCTTCCCTCTGCCAGCGAGTCTCAATCCATGTATCTTGCTCCAGCATCATCCCCAAGGTCAACTCCTTACTCCCAGCTGGGTTCCTCAAGGGCACCTCAAACTCAACATATTGAAACCGAGCTCCTCCCCTCCTCCCCTCCTGGTGGCTCTAATATACAAAGTCGCAAGGTCTTGGAACTCTCAGAGATGCCTTTGACAAATTTTTGCCATCCCTTCTCTAGCCACTCAGTTCCCCATCCTGCCAGCCCCCTTCTCCCTCCTCAATGGGCTTCTGCCCCACCAGCTGCTACCTAGACTTCTGCAGGGGGTCTTCAAAACACTCCCTCCCTGTTCCCACCCAGGCTGCACAGTGGCTTCACCCTCTGCCCAAGACAATGATTGTCCTGATCCCTCTAACCCAAAGCCCCACGTTGATTTCCCATCAGGATGAGGCCTGAAGGCCTCAGCCAGACCCTTCAGGTCTCTTCCAGGGGTTCTGAGGTTCTGCCCCCAACCTCACTCCAACACTGGCTCCAATCCACGTCTCCACATCACCCATGGGTGTCCCACAGTCTCCCACAGCATGGCTTTCCCCACTATCGCCTCGGGACCTTTGTTCACATTGGTCTCTCCATTCGAAATCTCTCCCTACTTGTCTCGGCTTACCGAACTGGTCCCTTCCTTCACAGCATGGTCCAAGTGCCAACACCTGACCCCTGGGGCCCCATCTCCTTCTTCCTGCTACTGGAGTTCCTCTAACAGACAGCAGGAAGTGATGCAGGTGACCATCAGGACTAAGGAAAAGGACCCACCAAGAAAGAAGCCCAGCACTGCAGAAATACCCCCCAACCCTGTCCCCATGGTTCCCAGGCCTGCTCTTCCTACCTCAGAGCCAGCAAGCACCCAGCTATTATCAGAGTCTGGGCAGGAGGCCATAGTTGCTGAGGTCCCTGAGGCTGCTGTGGCTGCCACCTGCAGAAGAAAGCTCTCTTAAGGATGGGTGCTCCCTTCAGGAGGGGCAGGATGCAGAAAGCAGCCTTGGCTGGGTTCCAAAGTTCAAGTGCTGGGCAGCAGCCTCCAGAACCAAGCCTGGTTCCAGTCTTTCTCTCCCTGATACACCAACTCTTCTAAGCAGTGTTTGCCTTGCAAATCAGAATCTGCCAACAGCCACAGAGAAGCCAGCCTTTTCCAGGGACCAACAGGGCCTTGGAAAACTGAACTGACCTTGAAAGGTCAAAGTAGCATAGGCTGGAAAGGCTCTGGGGAATTCCAGTCCAGCCCCCTGACATTTTAGTCAGGGAAGATTAAGCCCAGCAAGGTTGACAGACTTGACTTGCCAGTAAGAAGCCTTGTTAATAAGAAGCCTTGTTAATAAGAAGAGCAGGAAAACAACACAGCCCTCCCTTCACAACACCAGGTACCTACACAATCACTACCTTCTCCCCCAGGACCTGCAAAGGAAGACTTGATGGCCTCCTTCAGCCCTAAATGTCCCACCACTTGCCCAGCATAAGTCCTTGGTATGGTCTAGTTCAATGGTTCTCAATCTTGGTTGCACATTGGAATCACCTAAGATTTTGATTCAATTGAGTTGGGGTGTAGGCCCAGGCGTGGGTCTTTTTAAAAACCTCTCAAATGATTCTCATGCGCACCCAGGGTTGAGAACCACTGGCATAGCTTAGATCCACCTGGATGCACCTTTTATAAGTCTCCTCATCACTCTCAGCTCCATTATAAATTCTGTTTACCTTCTTAGTAATCGCCAGAGTTTGGTGTTAGGGAACTTGAAGGTGACTGGGAAAATGGATTTATGGCAACTATCATGTATATATACACCACTTTATAGCTTGCAAAAAATAGACAAAAATCAGGGCTATGGTCCTGCACCCCATTAATCTGCTCTGACTTGATAGGGACAGGGGAGGGAATCACTCCAGTTTCCAAAGCCTGACTGACCCAAAGCAGGGTAAGAAGAGAGGGATCCGCCCCTTCATTCAAGGCTAAGACAGTTCCCTCAGGCAGCTCCTGTTGGGACCAGGCATAAAGGTGGAAGGATAGATGAGCTGACCTCTCAAGAGTACTGGATTGTGAACCTTCAGAAGAGGATAAATGACTGCTTCCCGAGCACTTTATAAGGAAACTCAGGAAAAGGGAAGTGAGGCTGGGACAGTATGGCAGTTCTACCTTCGAAACCAACCACATTATCCCCTTCTGTTTGAGCTGTTTTCAAGTCCCATGTGGTGCCCTAAATAACCTCCTGTGGCTCCTGCCAGTCAAGATCCAAGTCCTGGATAGGTCTTTCCCAATGCCCATCCTCCCAGACACATGCACCCATCCCACACGGAGACAGGAGAATGGCTGCAATGACTTCCCTGTACCAAGTCCAACAGGACACCCTGGCATGCATCTCTAAGTATTAAGTATCCATAGAGCCATGGCTGTTCAGCCTTCCGCTTGTGGCTCCGCCCCCGCCATTGTCATCATCTCCCCATCCCCAGTTGCTGACTGTTAACAGGTGGTGGCAGGAAGGAAGTGGCAGCAGCTTGGGCTGAAGTCCCTGTTTATCCCTAGCTGTGTGTACAGCCTGCTCAGGTCCTCTAGAACCAGGCACCATGGCAACCACAGTGATGTCAGACCCACTGTCTCCATGGAAACCAGCAAAGGTATTTGGGTCAACAAAACAAATACTTATGAGGCCCAAATAGGAGACACTCTGAAGCTCCATACTCTGGGTCCCAAACCCTGATATCTTTCTCTTGGTTAGGTTAACTCAGGATTCAAAAAAATTCCCCTCTTCTCCCAAGCCAGCATCTCACTGCCTTATTAGGAAGTTCCTTCTGCTGTCTAATCTCCACCCTTCCCTGCTGTGTTTCTAGATCTTTTTCTTTTCATCGACCTTCTGGAAGAAAACCCACCTCCACTCCCTCCCCCCACCCCCTTCTTTTCATTCAGGCAGGATTCAACAAACACCTCCTGTAAGGATTATGACAGAGACTTCTGCTATTTCTAAAAAACAGCTAAAGGGGGAGCTCTCCCACTCAGTACAAAGCTAGGAAGTCTCGTCTCCAGTTAATTTAAACTCTTCTAACAGTTGCGCCTCCAAACCTCTAAAGCAAAGGATCTAGGGCCACTTGCCTGGGGTTCCTGTTTTGTTAGTGTCGGCACCTGGCCCTCCTCCCCCAGCCCGGAAATCAAAAGCAGTTCATTCCTTCTAGATTAGTCCCCCCTTCCCTTTTCCTTATTCCACCCCCTTCACAGGGAATCTGTGCACCCCTTCCCAGCTAAGGCATTACCTGACCCAGCTCTTGCTTCGGTCTTCAGCTTAACCTGTTGCTGGTTTCCCTTCGTTTGCAGCCCGAGAAGAGAATCATGTGACCAGAAACTGACCAATGAAAAGTCAACATCCCCAAGGGGGCGGAAACTTTTGGCCAATAAGAGGAGGAATTGAGAGTCAGGGGGAGGGGAAGGGAGATCTAGCGGCAGGGCCCCTGAACTTGAGCTTAACGGGTGGGCTACCGGGGTCTCAGCTAACTGAATCCTGAGTTTCCTGCCCTTCTTTCCTAGTGTCTAAACAGTTTCTAGAGAGAACCCCCCCCAAACTGAGAGAAAGGCAGAGGGTGCCGTCTTTTGAGATGAGGAAGACAAGGAGCCAGGTTGGTCCCAGGATAGACAGAGACAGCTGTGAGATGGGGGAAGGGAGAGAGACAGGTCGCAAATCCAGGGTGTGGAAATAGCCCTCCTGCCATTCTCCCCAATCTGCTCCAGCACAGACTGCTTAAAAGATGCCATTGCTACTTTTATAAAAACGGTTGGGGGACGGGAATGATCTGAAAAACATCCCACAGTGAAATTTGCTGCAACAGGAGTAGACCCTCCCCTCACCCTTAGAGCTACACTTGCTCCCTAACCCAAACAACTGGGAGGTGGGTGGGGTGCTAAACCCAGAAGAGCTCAAGCACTTGTCTTCCAGAGGCTTTGGTGCCAAATCCTCCTGGCTCCAGGCCTGGACCAGGAATATGCTCAGAAAGGAAACTCAGTTTCTCACAGCTGAGACACAGGGGGATGGGCAGGGAAACACAGGCCTCCCTAGGCTCAGCGGCTTATACCAGGGTCAGTTCAGGGGCCAAATCTGCCATTCCCACTCCCAGGGACCCTGGGGAGTATACATATCCTCAACCCCTAAGCACCCTACCCAGCAGTGACAGTGGCTCATTCCAGCCTTTTCACACAGCAACAGCAAGGAGTCCTTGTCTGGGATTTTAAAGTCATTTTATTAATCCAACAGTACAAAAGACCCCCCCCCCACCACCGCATTCTGCCATCACTTTCTTCCAAAAAGTAGTGGAGTGAGAGGGCGAGAGGGAGCAGATCCAGCAAAGACACTCCCCTAGGAGCCATTTTACAAAATGCAGAGCGGGGGAAGACAACACAAAAATAGCAACAGATAAATGGGGCAAACAGAACCACAAACACAAGAGGCGAGCAGCAGGGTGGAGGGTGGGGGGGGGGGTTAACATCTACACCATTTTAGTGTGGGGGACACTGGGAACGATGCCCAGAGGCTGCTCTCTCCTTCCGGCCTCGAAGGTTGTCAGCTCCACTAGAGCAGGGTCTTCTCTCCTCATGCCAGGAACTGAGAGAAGTGGGGGTAGGGGACCACTAGGTCTTTGCCACTATACCTCGAGCCGGGGAACCCCTAACTTCTCTGAGGAGGGCCTGCTTTCCCCACCCCATGGAGGAATGTGTGCATGAACCAAAAAGGAGAACAAGCAGCGCTACGGTCCTCATCAGGCCCCAGGCCCGTCTCTGGCAGGCAGTGCTTAAAAAATAAAAAAGGACAAATAAAGCCCAGTGTAGGCCTTTGGCTGAGAGGAATGGGAATTGCTAATCACCAGGCCCAAGATATGAAAGAATAGCAGAGAAGCAACAATCTCCAGGCTCCTCTGCCTTTGAGTACCATGGCAATGAGGATGCCGCCACATCCCCTACCCACAGGCTGTGACAGGGCCTCACCTGGATCCTTTCGTCAGGGAAGAAATGAGGTATAAGGGCTCTGCGCCTTTTCAAGCTTTCCTTCAATCAAGCCAGGAAGGCGGGGGAATAAGGGCACCGAAAGTTGAAGAACACACGGAGTATAATGTGCAACAGATGGGCTAGGGGAGGAGGGTACCACCAAAATCCAGACTTTCAGGACAGCCCAAACTTCAAATATTCTGGTCTGTCAGATAACATATCCCAATTTTTGGCAAATATATGGTCATTAGGAGAAAAGCACAAGAGAGGCTGAGAAAGGACCAGTGACTTTGGTATGAGGAAGATATGTCCTGACAGCATCTCTCACCTACTGTCTTGAAGCCCCAAATCACCAAGAAACTGCCATAACCAGGAACTCGCCTGCTTCTTCAGGCTATTTGGTTCTCTGAGGGGGGAGGAGTTGGGTAAGTCTTGGAGGAAGCAAAGGAGTGGGTAGAAAAAGGGGAAAACCCCCATTTATTCCCTAAAGCTGTCTCCCAGAGCCCATAAAAGGGCTATTGCAGGGATGGCAAGACCCCAATTCCTCTGGCCAGAAACCTTTAACACTTGACTCCAAAAACTAAGGCTGGAGCTGTGGGGCTCGGTAGCGGTGTTAGGCACAGGTGTTAGGGGCATCCATCATCAGCAGAGGGCACACCCCTGCCCTCCGGATCTTCCTCCAGCCCCTTTTCTCTTGCAGCCACACTCCTGGGCCTCCAGAAATAGCTACAAAATGGCTCTGCTCAGCAGGGCTTTGGTTTCCTGGATCTCTGTAGATCTCAATATGTAAGTTTCCCAAAACAGTGAGCACTCCAGGCTCTTCTGCCTGCCCACCTCAATTCCTTTTCTGCTCCCAAGAGCAACTGTTTCTGCCCCATGGGGATGGAAAACCAGTGGAAACAAGGACCAAGAGCCAGACATCAAAAAAATCACCCTGGAAGAGCAGGGAGAGACAATGTGCACTTCCCTGGGCCACTTCGCCAGCATCACCCATCGTTAGCAGCCACCAGCTGCCCCATGCCCTCGCGGATGTAGACAGACTGGATCTCCTTGGTCTTGAGGCAGAGATCGCAGGCCCAGACGGCAGAAGCTTCAGTGGTCAGTAGCCCATAGGCGCTCTCAGTCATGCCTGTGCACTCACGGTGGAACCACTTCTGGCAGGAGGCCTCACACAGAATGGCATCCTGGTCATCATTCACCTCACTCCGACAGGCACCACATGGGTACACCAAGCCTGGGGGAGGCTGGGGCCCAGAGCCCCCACCTGCCTTGCCAGGAGGTGCCAAGCTGTTGGCATCTGGAGTGCCCCCACCCCGCCCACTACTGTTTGAGGGGAAACTGGGCTGGTTCCCATTAACAGCAGCAGCTGGGGAGCCTGAGTGGGGTTCCTGGGGAAAAGCAGTAGGAGCAGGTGGATTCAAGGGCTTCCCCCCATCCTCACCACCAGGGCCAGGAAAGCCAGGGTCCGGACCAGGAAAGGGACTTGTGTTAGGCGGCAGGCTGGGAAGCCCCTGACCAGGTCTCTGAAGAGGAGAAGGGCCAAAAGGAGCCCCTGGCTGAGCAAATCGTTGGGACAGAGAAGGTGGGCCCAATTCTGCTCTGGGAGGCTGTCCCATGGTGGGTGAGATCATGGGACCAAATGCCCCAACTGGGCCCGGCATCATCTGCCCGCTGGGAGGACTAAAGTTTTGACCTAGAGGCTGGTTGAAGGGTTGGCTGGGAAAATTCATGTTGCCTGGGGGTGGGTAGCCAGGGCCCTGGGGGGGCATGTTGAAAGCAGGGCCCATAGGATTGGGAGGGAAGGGGGGCGGCTGTCGACGAAGTGGCTGGGGGCCCCCTCCAACTCCAGTGCCATAGCCTGGGGGTACCTGGCCCGCCATGCCCCCCTGCACACGGAAGCCTCCAAAGGGCACAGGACTGCCAAGGAATGGAGGGGCACCCCCCACCTTGGGGGCTCCGAAGTCATCTTCAAAAGGGTTGGATGCAACCAGGTGATCCACCATGGGAGTGGGGGGTGGTGCAAACTCCGTCAGATGTGAGTATGCAGGGCCCTAATGAGAAACAGTTGAGGGAAAGAGGGTCATGGAGGGAAACACAGAACTAAACCAAGAGAGCACTACCAACACAATACACATTTTGGAGGCTGATACTGGGCAGCTCAGGCCTAAAATCAATATGGACCACAGGCTGGGCGCAGTGGCTCACGCCTGTAATCCCAGCACTTTGGGAGGTGGAGGCGGGCAGATCACAAGGTCAGGAGATTGAGACCATCCTGGCTAACACGGTGAAACCCCGTCCCTACCAAAAATACAAAAAAATTAGCCAGGTGTGGTGGTGGGCGCCTGTAGTACCAGCTACTCGGGAGACTGAGGCAGGAGAATGGTGTGAACCCAGGAGGCAGAGCTTGCAGTGAGCCAAGATCGCGCCACTGCACTCCAGCCTGGGCGACAGAGCAAGACTCCGTCTCAAAAAAAATAAAAAATAAAAAAATATATGGACCACAGGCCGGGCACAGTGGCTCACACCTGTAATGCTAACACTTTGGGAAGCCGAGGCAGGAGGATCCCTTGAGCCCAGGAGTTTGAACCCAGCCTAGGCAACACAGCAAAACTCTGTTACTACCAAAAAAAAAAAAAGCCAAGAGAAAGAGGGTGGAGAGTGGAACCAGCATAGTGCAGTCACTGTGTTTTAAAAACGGGCAGAACTAGAATGGAATCCCAGCTCTGACCGTGAAAAACAACCTCAAGACTGTGGAGCACGTATTTATTAACATTTTTAACCCCCAGATTTCTCGTCGTAAAATAGGGATAATGCCTATCTCCCCCAAACTGTTAAAAGCATGTTAGCACAATCCCTGGCACTAAAAAAAGGCTCAGAAAGTGGAAGGTGTTACGTTATCATCATGAGGAAACCAGGACAGGAAACACGGAGAAGACTGGAACCCTGCGTGGTAAGAACTTTGGTCGAATCATCTCTTAGGAGAGAATACTTTCCCCTAAATTTGTTATAAGGTTCAGGGAAAGACCAAGAAACAAAGCAAGAAAGAGTTTTCTCTCTCCTCCCTGCAGTTGATGCAAGATACAAACAGATACTGGAATGGCAGAGTAGACAGTGTGCCGCCAAGGGGCTGCCGGGAACCACCCCCACCACCAACAACCATTCACCTGAGTATTTGACTTCCTTCGCTTCTTTTCTGGGCTCTTCATTTGCAGACCTGGAAGAGCGGCAAAAGGAAGACGCAGACAAGTTTCCCTGAGGTTTCCCCAACCTCTTTTCTCTCAGCCATGCTCTGAGGAACTCCTTTAACGTCAATACATACTTGCTTATTTATTCAACAAATGCTAACAAGGAATGCAATATGAAAAACAGATTGTGAAGATAATCATACTCTCAGCTATGTCTTCCCTTAAATGAGAGATATCCCATCTTTCGATATCCTCAAGCTCCAAGTAACTACTGAATTCCATGTGGCTCCAAACTCTAGCGTCCTCAATGTGTGACACCTGTCCCCAACTCCTGAAGGATTACACCCACCCATCTTTTTCACCTGAGCCTCCCTTCAAGCCCTTCAGCCTGTGAAACGCCCCCCTCCCACCATCCCTCCTCTCTGAGGTTCCCAAGTCCTGGGCTTCTTCAGCCCCCGCCCCTCGCAGCGCTCTCACCGGCCTTGCCCTGCTTCCTCCCGGTGCTGGGCGGCGCAGGGGGCGGTGCGGGGCCGCCACCTCCCTCCAGCTTGTCCGGTGGGGGCGGCGCCGAGGCGGCCATGGAGTGGGGGACCGGGGTTAGCGGCGGCGGCGGGGGATGGAGGCGCCCTCGGGCTGCACCATCGCCCAGAAGGGGAGTCAGGGGCAGCACAGGCCCCCAAGCTGCAGCAACCTCAAAGTGCGACGACAGCAAAGCGCCCAGCCGCGGCGCGAACTGCGCGCTCTCTCCAGACTCGCCGCCAGCCAGCGGCGGCAGCAACCGGAACCGGAACTCGGCGCGGCCACCACCACTAAGCCCGGCGGGGAGGGGGAGCAAGGACCGGACGAGACTCGACGCCAGAAAACAGGCGGCAGGCGAGGGGCGAGGCTTACCACGGCACCACGCGAGTGGAGAGGGTCGTTTCCGCTAGCGGCGGCCCACACCAGCTCACCGAGGGGCGGCGGAGCGCGGCCTTGCTGTCGGACCGTACCATCGCGGGCGGTGGAGCCACCGCGGAGGGGCGCGCGCGAGCCGGGGGCGCGCCCGGGAGGTCCAGGTACCCCGGGGGCCGGCGTGGTGGCGCCGGGGAGTCCCGGCCCCTGCCTGGACGCACCCGGAGCCAGCCCCCGCCTCCCGGACAGAACATCCTCATGGGGACGGTGGCGCGACACGCCCCACTCTGCCGCGCCCAAACTCCGCAGACCCCCAGCTTCCCTCGGCGGCCGCGACCTCCCGCCTCACCGCTGTGCCGCTAAGGGCCCGCGGCGTACACAATAGGCTTCCCAGGATTAAGAGGCAGAGGTAGAAGAAATACGGACTTTAATGAAGAGTTTTCCCTTTGGTATAAGTGAGACCCGTGGAAACATCCAAACAGCAAAAGGAGTCCAGGATGAAAATGGTCAACTGTCCCTTATCCACAAGGCCAAAAGAGGGGGGCGGCTTGCTGTGGTGTGGCCACCCCGGGCCTACGCTGGGCCCGGCCTGTAGAAGGTACTCAGGAACTGCAGGTTTTGCGTTTCCCATCCATGAAACTGACAGGCGAATTTCGAGCTGACTTCTGCCTCTCAGTCTCGCGGTAAGAGACCCAAGTTTTTCTAGTCCTAGATGGAAATAAATTTCATCTGCCTCAGGTCTCTGGTATAAAAGGTGCGATCCCAGTTACCTCACAGGCCTGGGCGAGGAAAAGTCAAAAAGGTGATGTATAAATGTAGTAATTGATTACCATTTTGTGCTCGAGAATAAGCCATGGAAAAAAAATAGGAAAGTAAGTCTACAGCCCTAAAATATATGCATATAAAACTTTAAAAGAATGCAGTTCCAACTCTACAGATGGTATCTGGGGATTGTCTACTGCTTTAGAGTCTCAATGCCCTTTTTCCCACCTCCACAAAATCCACCTGGGAGAGTGAACTGTACAAGAGGCCCAAATTCAGTCACCCCCACCCCACCCTCCCAGAAAGGGAGGCAGGGCAGAGGCTCCAAGAAGGGCTACACTTTGGCTGTAGAGTACAATAGGCATGCAACATGGGAGGGCAGGCCTTATGAAATGTATATACAGACCCCTTGGGGTGAGGGGCCCCGGCCAGGAGGCACTGAGCAAGGGAGGGATCCATCTCCCCCCTGGCCGGGAGGGGGGCTCTGGGGCAATCTCTAAGGGTTGCATATCCCCAGGGAGAGGGGACAGCTGCCACTCCTGCCTCTGTTATCCCAACCCAAACCGGAGAGAGTACTGAGCAAGAAGACAGGTCCCAGAAGCCAAGAAGGTGTTGGCATCCCTGTCATTGAACTCAGGGGCCCAAGAACTCTGCATAAAATATCATCAGACCTAAGAGATAGTCAAAGGCACAAAGTTTAAACATGGGGGGGGGGTGGGGGTGTTGAGAAGGGTCTGGGATACCCTGAAGCCCAGAAGTGTGATTTGTTCCCCCTTGCCCAAAAGGGTGACTGTTCCACTGGGCCTGTCACCACAGGACATTTTCCATGACAAGCACTCACTTTCTTGGGGAAGGGGCATCAGGTTGGCACAGGAAAGGCCCAGGTGAAGGGCCACTCTGTACATTAATACTTTGGTGATTAATGTTTGGGGAGAGGCAGGATTCTCCCCCAAGGCTTCTGACTCAAACCCTCAAACCCTCTTACTTAGCTGGATATGAAACCCAGAGTCCACACTACTCCCAGCTCTGACACAAGGCCAAGCGCACAGAACACTCCCAAATGAGGTCCCAAGACTTAGGGAATAGGGTGGAAGGGATTGGAGGGCATCTTCTGGAAGAGAGCTCTGGGGCAGATCACAGTTTCCGCTCCACAGGTTGCTGTAGACACAGTTCGCTGCCCGCAGAGATGATGGGCAAGTGATTGTCCATATGGTAGCTGATGAGGTGACTGACACTCTCAAAGCGGTGATCCTTAGTCCGAACCTGGGAGGGTGGGGAGGAAGAAGGTCAATTCAGGTGAAGAGTCAAATAAGACCTCAGCCTCCAAGGTGGAAGAGGGTAAAACAGACAAGAGGCTTGAAGAAGGAGAAAAAAATGGTAGGGGAGAGTGTGGCCTATCAGTACTGATCATTGAGGTTTCTCTAGAAAGAAACAGTTGCAGAAATAGACAGGTCAGTGAAGTAGGAAAAGGCAAAGGTGACATCAGCCCTGAAAGAGTGAAGCTGAGAGCTATATACCCTTTTCTTGACCTGGAGAAAGTTGGCATGTCTCAGAAGAGTATACACAGTGCAAAAAAAGATGTGGAGGCTGGGCATGGTGGCTCATGCCTGTAATCCCAGCACTCTGGGAGGCTATGGGAGGCAGATCACTTGAGCCCAGGAGTTTAAGAACAGCTTGGGCAACATGGCGAAACCCCATCTCAACAACAACAACAACAAAAATACAAAAATTAGCCAGGTGTGCCTCCACACCCCAGCCTGGGTGACAAAGCAAAACCCTATCTCAAAAAAAAAAAAGAAAAAGAGGAAAGGAGGCTGAGATTGCTGTAGAAAACAGACAAAAGTTTGTTTGTTTCTAGACAGGGTCTCTGTCACCCAGGCTAGAGTGCAATGGCACAGTCATGGCTCACTGTAACGTCGAACTCCTGGGCTCAAGCCTCAGCCTCCTGGGTAGGTAGGACTACAGGCATGTGTCACCATTCCTGACTAATTTTTTGTTTTTTTATTTTTCTAGAGACAAGGTCTTGCTATGTTGCCTAGGCTGGTCTCGAACTCCTGGCCTCAAGCAATCCTCCCACCTCAGCTTCCCAAAATGTTGGGATTACAGGCATGAGCCACCACACCTGGCTAAACAAGGAAAGTTCTGAAGAACAGTGAGGCAGTGCAGATAAGAGAAAGCATAGTGGTCTGACTCCTGAGTCTGGGGAGCTGGAGAAGCCCTTGGATCTTCTTACAAAGGAAACTTGCAGTGTCTAGCCTTTAACCATGTGACATTGGGCATCACAACCTCTTCAGGGTGGTTTCCTTATTTGTAAAAATGGGCACAGATGAGATGACTGCCTTCTAGCTCTGATAAGGCTTGGGGATTTGAGGACGGTCCAGGACCGTATTTGTTTTGCTTTGTTTTTTTAGACAATCTCACTCTGTCACCCAGGCTGGAGTGCAGTGGTACGATCTCAGCTCATTGCAACCTCTGCCTCCTGGTTCAAGCAATTCTCCTGCCTCAGCTCCTGAGTAGCTGGGACTACAGGTGCCCACCACCACACCTAGCTAATTTTTGTATTTTTAGTAGAGATGGGGTTTCACCATATTGGTCAGGCTGGTCTCAAACTCCTGACCTCAGGTGATTCACCCGCCTCAGCTTCCCAAAGTGCTGGGATTACAGGTGTGAGCCACCACGCCCAGCCCTATAGTGCCAGGACTATAAAGAACATAGTTCAGGCTAAGGGATGAGCCCCTGGAGGAAGATGCCAGACACCCTAAAGAACAAGAGAGGCCCACAGAGAGCTGCCCAGCGGGAATGTCTAGAAAGCAATGAGGGAAGGAACAGGGATACACTGTAGGATACTGTACCTTCCCTTCTGCCACCCCTCACCCACACACCTCTGCCACACTCACCACACCCTCAGGGTCCACCAGTAGCAGATGCTTGGGCTGCCCACTCTGCAAGCCAGTGAGCACATACTGGCCAGGTGTGGTCGTGCTCTCCCGCACCAGGAAGTCCCCGTTGAGCTGCAGCAGTGCCTCAGCCTCCCGCCGACTCAGCTTCCCATGGAACCAGGGCTCCCCTCGGAGCTGCTCAGCCATGGACACTGACTGGGGAGGTGGAGGCACCCGAAGAGCATCTTCAAAGGGCTCTGGAAGTGTAGACGGAGGGTGAGGGAAAGTAGCGGGCACAACACACACCCAAGACCCAGACTTCAGGGAAGGGAAGTCAGGAAGGAAAGAGCAGATAGGCAGGAGAAGGGCCAGAACCAAGTAGAAAGGTGGGGATGCAGAGAGGAAAGACAAGCACTCACTCATATCAAACAGGTCACGGGGTGCACTGCCATTGACAGCAGGATTGGGGAGCCCAGCACCACCCACTGCTTGCCGGACCTTGTCTAGGTTCTGGACGTTGACATAGGAGGGATCGTCAAAGAGCTCTCTGCCTGCTGAGGAAAGAGAGGTTCTACAGTGATCCCCAGCCCTGCCTCCAACACTCCCTGGCTCTGTCCACCTCAGCTCCCGTCATACCTGGACAGGGTGGGGGAGGTGGCATCTGTTTTCGGACTTCTGGATCTCCCCCAACAGGGTGTCCTACAGGCTGCAGGGATAAAAATAAGGTGAGACCAGAAGCCCCAAACAACCACTCCCACCCTAGGCCCAGCCCACCTCCATCCAAGGAACTTACCAGTGTAGCTCCCAAGTGGCTAGGGGTCTGGGTACTGGGTGCAGTGGATCGAGCAGCCCCTGGAGCAGCTCCTTCCCGAAGCCTCATGTCTACCACCCCCCCCAGGGGGGGTTCCTTCCCCGGGAAGTCATTATAGTACTGATGGTCAGCTGGCTCTTCCTCCTCCTCATCCCACGCTGAGCCATCAAAGCCAGCCATCCTGAGCGACAGGACAGTGAAGGTGTAGCTATAAATGTGTGGTGGGCAGGAGGAGGGAATAGAACAGCAGCCATCTATTGGGTATTTACTATGGATTAGGCCTGAGGCTGAGTGTTTTATATACATAATCATTTCATTCTCCTGGCAACCCCATAAGGTAGGTATTGTTTCCTTCCCCAATTTTACATATAAGGAAAATGAGGGTCAGAGGTGAAAAGATTTGCCCAAGGTCTCACAAGTAAAAGGTGGCTAAGCTCAGATTTAAATTCAGGTTTGACTTTAAAGCTCGTCCCCTTGGCCAGGTGCAATGGCTCACGCCTATAATCCCAACGCTTTCAGAGGCCAAGGAGGGAGGGCTGTTTGAGCCTAGGAGTTCAAAACCAGCCAGGGCAACATAGCGAGACCTTATCTCTACCAAAATAAAAATACTACTACTCAGCCACGTGTGGTGGCATGCATCTGTGGTCCTATCTACTCAGGAGGCTAAGGTGGGAGGATCACTCAAGCCCAGGATATGGAGGCTACATTGAGCTGTGATTGCACCACTGAACTCCAGCCTGGGCTACAGAGCAAGGCTCTGTCTCAAAATAAATAAGTAATGCTCTTGCTCTTGATCTCTGTGCTCTCTCCCAACAAGGAAGGGAAGCACTATGTAGTGTGTGTGTGTGTGTGTGTCAGCAGGGAGGCGCTCCAGCTCCAGAATATTTTTACCTCTCCTAAATATTCAATCCCTGCTGGCTCCACTGCTTATCCCTCAAGGCCTGAGGTGGGAAAGATTGTAATCTCAGGGAAAAGAGATATCCTCCCAAACCCAAAGTCTTGATGGCTTCTAGAGGCAGGAAAACACAGAATGCCAAGTAGAGAAATGAGCAAGAAAGAGGAATGGGAATAGAAAAATCCCACCTAGCCAGAGAGAGATGTAACTTGGAGGCCCTGGACTACAGCTCCACCATGAGCAAACAAGAAAAGCTGGCCCTGCGGCAAGCAGGGCCTCAAAAGCCTTTCCTCCTGGGCCACAGGAAACAGAAGAATAGCAGGAAGTGGGAAGCAGAGGCACACAGGTTATTCCCTCCCTGAACCTCTCAGCTCAAGTGTTGGAAGAACAGCCCTCCTTTCCCAATCCTGGTCTCAAAAGCTGCTCCACACTCTCCCCACCTGCTCACCTGTCATGAGGGGTGACCAGTTTGGGTGGGTTCCTGAGGTATTGTTTGAAGCGCAACTCGAAGGCCTGGCCAATGGTGCTGATGACATCCTGGGCAAGCCCTTCGGGACACTCCAGAATGTGGCAGGCTGAAGGCACAGCAGAGGCTGTCAGTGAGTTGAGCCCACTGGGAGGAGGCACAGTCGGGGGCCCTCATCTTCCTTGGCAGGAACCCCCACTTAGATCTACTTAGAGTGGGTACAGATGACCCCAGGTCCTACTCACCTCCTCAAACAGCCAGACCCACCCAGTGCTCCCCACCATGCCTCACCTCTCTGATTCACAGGGTCTTTGGCAACGTAGGCGACATACTCGGCTGTGTCCTGGGGAGGAAGGTCAGAAAATTTTACAGTTCCACTTTACTCCTGACCCCTAAAACCCAGTCCTTTTCAGATATCCCCACAGTCCTAGCACCCCCACTTCTCTAATCAATGTCTTCCCAATCCCTAGCCCCTTGCTCTTCTCCCACCACCTTTGCTCTGTTCCCCAACTCACCGGATCCCCTCCGGATGCAAATGAGATAGATTGCATGTGGTGGTTGGCGATGATCTGAGAATTAGGGCAGGGGATGGAGAAGGAAGGGAATGCCATGTATCAGGCAGCTTCAGGGCCCAGAACCCTGGTGCCCCAGTCTCATTCCCTGGGTTCCTTATCCCATATCCTCATTTCCTCCTTCCCTACTGGTCTTCTGCTCTCAAGCCCTCTTCCTAGTTTTTGGCCTCCTAACTAGATCTCCCCTTAGCACCCCCTTCGGTGTTTCTGGTCCACCTGCCCACCTCCACCAACCTGTTTGCAGTCTGCGGCCATTAGGTTGAGGCTGCTGGTGGAGACGGTGAGAGTGATTGGCATTCCAGCAAATTTCAGGTTACTCCTCCCCAGGATAGAGCTGAGCGGGCGGCTACAGGGCTAAGGTAGGGCCCAGGGTCTTAGAAGGTGAAGGTTCCCAGCACAGACAAACCATACTCTTGTCTCCTGGCCCTCTCCCCATATGCCCCACACTTGCCTCCTCACTGTCCCTCCACATTTCCCAGCACCATCCCTATCCCCAAGGACCCCAAGTACCTTTCTCCTCCTTGTCGCCCCCTTAGCACCCGGCACAGCCTCACACACCAGACTGATGGCCTCCCTGGGGAAAGAGGGGTACTCAGACCCAGCGCCTGCCTGCCTGCCTCCCACTCAACTGGGGCTGCCACAGAGCTGGGGGAGGGGAAAGCCAGGCCAGACTCCCAGGGCACTCCAGGCTCTTTGTCGTGGTGGATTGAATTAAGGGCCTTTAATATTTGATGACACTGAGAGGCCGCTTCCTGGCTGATTGGGTTAGGGCCTCAATGGGTATAGCCCCACCCCCTTCCAGCTACCAAATGTCCCATTCCCTTCCCAAAGGCAGCAGCAACCTTCCATCTACCCCCATTTGCTACTCCAGCTCCACCTGCCAGCTGCTTCTGCTACCTTCCCCACAACTCCCAAGGCTGGACAGGTAAGGAGGATCCGGGCCAGAGGGGCCTCCTTTCAGTAAGAGGCAGAATCACTATCCCACCTTTCTCTCAATCCCCTTTGCTACCCAAAGATCAGCCCCAACCAGCAGCACCCAAGTGACCCACTCCCCTCCGCCCTTTCCCATGGCCTCACTAATCCCAGGACTCCCACAGTCCACTCCCTCCCCACTAACCTGGTAACCTGAGTCCGGGTGTTGAAGTCCAGGGCTCGCATTGACTGAAGGACCTCCACACAGCCCATGTACTAAGGGGAGGGAGGAGAGCACAGCAGGTCAGCCGCTCCCTGACCCCAGTCCCTTCACAAAGGGCCCTAGGACTTTGCCCACATGGTCCCTAAGAGAAGTAAAGAGGAAGAAGTTCTGCCCACTTCCCGTGTCTACATCCCACAACCAAGGTGAAAGACAACAGGGAACGCGGAGAGAAAGAAAAGCCAGGCTAGAAGGACCTCACGCACTGGGGAGAGAGTTTGGAGGGGACCGACAGGCACTGACTGGGATGGAGCGCAACTCCAGAAGGCGGGAGAAGAATGGAGGAAAGGATCAAGAAGTCACCCCTTCCAACACTTATTAAGAGCTTCTGCCATGCTGGGCATTGTGCTAAGCATGGCAGGGTGGGGGTGGGGGAGTCAAAAGAAGGAAGGGGGCCCAGGCAGAGCTGGAAGGGAAGGGGCTACAGAATTGGGGAAGGGATGGGAAGGGTTTAGGAATTAGAACACTGAAACAGGGTTGTTGGGGAACAGCAGGAAAAAAGAATTCCAGCCAAGCTGGAGTGAGCAGAAGAACTGGAGGGGTCTGGGAGGGAATGGAAAGGAGGATGTTCACTCACCCGAACCAAGTAGGAAACCCCAGGTCCCATGACTTTGTCGTTGGGATGCAGCCAGCCCCGCGTGGGCTTATTGACAAAGCTCCCGTGGCGGGTCCACTCCTCGCCCCCCAGCTGGCCCCCTTCCACCCGAGTCCTGCGCCCGCCGCCTCCACTCAGCTTGTTCATGTCCTGGAGGAGGGGTAGGGGGCCTGAGTCTGGCATGGCTGCCCCTACGATCCCCTCCCCATCATCGGCTGCCCTTCCTGGCTCCCCCTTAGACCCTGGGCGCCCCCCAGCCGGGTTGGCCAGCCTCAGGTTGCTCATCCGGGGGAAGAAGGAGCACAGAGTAGTGGGACTATCGTCCCCAGGCAGAGGAGGCAGGATGGGCCCCAGGGATGAAGCTGATGGGGAAGGCAGCTCCTCCGGTGGGGTGGACCCTGAAGCCCCCTCCTCCAGCGATGACAGAGACTCATTCCGGAGTGGATTGTACTTGGGCTTGGGGGGCAGAAGATCCATAGCTGAGGTGAGAGAGGGGCTGCTGCCCGGCCTGGCCCCCCTGCCAGTTTGGGCAAGGGGGCCAGGCAGGGGGTATCCCCAGGCCCTTAGCCTGGTCGGACCTCCGTGGCCCAGGAGTCACAGAAGTCCTGGGGAGGGAGAGGGACAAGTGGCTTCCGCTCCCCAGCTCAGACCCAGACAGTTTCGGGCCCCATCCCCGCCCAACGTGGAGCCTCTTCTCTGGCTGAGAAGAGAACAGGCTGGACCCAGAGCTGCCTGGCTCCTCCCCAGGGGCGGAGAGCTAAAGGGAGAGACCAATCACGAGGACAGTGCTGACTCACAGGCTCAGAGGGGCTGAGCCCCCCCACCCCGCCCCAACCTCGGACTGGAGCAGGGGGTAGGGCTCTCCAAGCTCCTCTCCCCTGCCCTACACAAACAACTAGTAATCTGGGGAGAAGGAAAGTGGGGGTGGGAGGGAAGCTTGGAGGAGTTGGACGGAAAGAAAGGAGATAGGAGGTCTGGGTCACTCAAAACTGGACACAGGCAGGCCAAAGGGGGCAGGAAGTCAGGCTAGAGTAGAGGGGAATGAGGGAGGAAACAGAGGCAGCTGCGGGTGGAAAAGGGAGGAGATCTCAGAGCTCAGCATTTCCCTTCCTGTTCTGGTTGGACACTCGAATTCCCCACCCTCCAGCCCAGGCCACCCCCAACCACTACCCCATACAGTAAGCCTGGGCCATTAGCATCCTCTGCTACGACAGCTGTGGACTGGAGCTAGCGAAGTGGGGATGGGAAGGAAGTGGTCCCAATGGATGCAGAGCAGGGTCAAGAGGAGAAGCAAAGTTGGTGAAAAAAGGGGAATAAAGTCCAACCTGGATGGTACATCAGGAAGCTACCAGGCAAGAGGGGAACAAGAGGACATGCTGGTCACGGCTTGTTCTCTAGGTATGCCATCTACCACACCAAGACCGATGGCTCATAGCCAAGCACTGTCCTCTCCCCTTTCCACAGGCCTTGTTAACACAGCACACTGTCAAGGGTGAGAATGAGGGAATCAGGTCCCCACTCCCACTCCAAACTACCCCAATTCATATCCCTCCTCTTACAGGGCCCTAAGACCCACCAAAGAGCACACAGTGTCCCTCACACCAGGGGAAGAAACAGTTCTCCAAGAGAAGTAGAAACGACAAGCCAGGAAGGGACAGAGAGATCAGAAGACACATCTGTGTCCATAAGGACAGGAGAAAAAATAAGTCAGTACAGGAGAAAGGGGTGTCAGGAGAAGATGGGTTGAAGCTGGACACAGGGAGCAGTCCCAAACTCATTCCTGCCACCCACGGCTTCCTGCCACTGCTCTTCTGGAGAATGCCATAGGCAAAGCTGGAAAGCGACCAAAAAAAAAAAGAAAAAGAAAAAGCAAGTTAAAGACACATATTCCCACCGGGCACAGTGGCTCACACTCACACCTGTAATCCCAGCACTTTGGGAGGCTGAGGCGGGTGGATCACCTGAAGTCAGAAGTTTGAGACCAGCCTGGTCAACATGGTGAAACCCGTCTCTACTAAAACTACAAAAATTAGCTGGGCATGGTGGTGGGCACCTGTAATCCCAGCTCGGGAGGCTGAGGCAGGAGAATCGCTTGAACCCAGGAGGTGGAGGTTGCAGTGAGCTGAGATTGTGCCATTGCACTCCAGCCTGGGTGACAAGAGCAAAACTCTGCCTCAAAAAAAAAAAAAAAATACGTATTCACTCAAGCTCACCTTGGAATTACCCTTAGATTTACTTTAGAGGATTAAAATATAGATAGATAATTATCCTGATTAACAACATTAACACTTGAAGTGTGTTAGATACTGTACTTAACTCTTAAATCTCCCCTTAGTGCTCATTCCAGAAGAGCTTTGTCACTGTCAGCCAATCCTGAGAAGGAATTTTATCACTTCTTTTCCAGCCAGCTCTCGGGCACAGAGAGAATGAGGAAAGGATTCCACCATAGCCTCACACCCCCAAAACACACAAACCACACACTAGGATGTCCTCATCTGTTGAGATGATGTTCTGTGGGAGCCTGCAATATCCAGAGCCAGGGAAGGACCAACGGGTGTGGGCGTTTGGAAGAAAAGAAAGAAGTATGACTGTTGAAATGTGCATGGGGAGAAAGGAGATTGCCTACTGGAAGTCCAGGTGATTGGGTGTAGGGAAAAAGCTGTGTGTGGCTTCTCAGCCCAACTGGGAGGAGGGGAGGGGGGTGGGAAGTGGCAGGAAATGGCGAAAGCCTCAGGAATGTTTCCAGCAGGGAAGGCTGGGCAAACGGGGCCAGGAGGAATGCCCAGACAGGAACTCTGGTTAGGGGGAGGGGAAGAGACAGAGAAGCAGCAACTGAACTGTCCCTTAAAAAAAAAGAAAAAAATCAAACAACAAAAAGGGCACTATTATCTACCCCCACTCCAAACCACCGTTTTTCTGGTAGAAAACTTGCTCCTGTCACACCCACATGCCACACACCAATAAATCCATGGTCCTATCCACTTATGGATAGGTAAGCCTAGAGCTACTTCTGGGATAGAGTTGGTCCTGGGAAGGGAAGGCCAGGAGATGAGGCTGGGAGTCTGACAGCAAGTCTCTCTCCCTCTTGTGCCAAACCCTAAGTTCAGCCCCTTCAAATAGTTCTACCCTTGGAGGTGGTTAAGAAAGAGGAAAATGGGGCCGGGCGCGGTGGCTCACGCCTGTAATCCCAGCACTTAAGGAGGCTGAGACGGGTGGATCACCTGAGGTCAGGAGTTCGAGGCTAGCCTAGTCAACATGGTGAAACCCCCTCTCTACTAAAAATACAAAAATTAGCCGGGCGTGGTGGCGGGCGCCTATAATCCCAGCTACTCGGGAGGCTGAGGCAGGAGAATCACTTGAACCCAGGAGGCGGAGGTTGCGGTGAGTCGAGATCGCACAATTGCACTCCAGCCTGGGCAACAAGAGCGAAACTCCGTCTCAAAAAAAACAAAAAGAAAGAAAGGAAAACGGCTGCCTTTAATCTCACTCTTCACAGTCAGAGATGGGAACTTTGACTTCCCACCTGGGGGAGCACGAGAATGCTCGGAAAACTGATCCCAAAGCCCAAAGAAAGACAAAGGACAGGAAAATATAAGCAGGTGGAGTTTCAGGGATTGACGACAAGGCTTTTCAGCTTATGACCCAGGTCCCACAAAGCTCGTAAGGGGGCGTGGTCCCCTAGGACGCGAACTTCAGACTTCTATACGGGGAGGCTTTCTGGACAATCAGACACGGATTACGAACGGGGCGTGGCTTCAGAGGGGCGGAGCCCCGAAGAGGCGTGGCTTCAACAAATTCGAATCGTTCTTTGAGGACCAGGGTTTTGCCCTTTTGGGAGATAGGCTTTTTGACAGGAGTTAGCGGAGGATCGTTGCTAGGAGGCGGAGTTTCGGGGAATGGAAGGAGTAACGAAGGGTTTCACGTAGTAGGGCTTGGAACGTGTCTGGGCGTGGGACTTCCAAGAAAACTGGGAGACAGGGTGGGGTCGGAGACAAAAAATAAAAATCAAGTCGGGGTTCGGGGGAGCCCCACGAAGTTGGGAGGTGGGACTTCCGGGGAGAGGGGTCTCAGGGGCGGGACTTATAAATGAAGACCGGAAGTGGGGTCCCGGGAGAGGGGTTCCAGAGTGGAAGAGTGAGTCACCTAAGGAGAAAAAAGTCAGGACTCACCAGGGCCTCATGGAGTCTCCGCACCGCACCGCGGGCCGATTTGGTTCCGGATCACGCCACTGCCAGCTTAGGTTACCGCTCCAACTTTCTCCCCGGGCCCTGCCTCCCTGGAGAAACTTTATTACACTCACTTCCGGCCTCACTAACCCCTGACCCTCTACCTCAGCGTCCCTCCTTCACGCTTCCCACTTTCCCGAGTTAGCCAATGGCAGCGCGAAATCGCGCACAGAGGCAGTGGTGGCCAATAAGACGCCTACTTTTGATCCGCGCTCGTTCTTGAGAAACGTAAGAACTGTCCTCCAATAAGGACCCAAGAGAAGTAAACCTAAGCCAATCGGAGGCTTGAAAGTACAGCTGTCCCGCCTTGAACCAAACGGACCAATAGGAAGTGCGGGCGGCGTGTTTGAAAGCGAGGCCAAAGTGGGTGGGAGCGCGTGCTGCTGGGAGTTGCTTGGAGGTTGGCGGCGCGGGGCTGAAGGCTAGCAAAGCGAGCGATCATGTCGCACAAACAAATTTACTATTCGGACAAATACGACGATGAGGAGTTTGAGTATCGGTTAGTGCCGGCGCGGGGGCAACAGCGAGGTCGTGAGCTTTGACCGCTGAGGGCAGAAGCAATTAGTAACAGGAACTGAGGCGATAGGATTGGCGCATGCGTACAAGATGTGAACGGGCAAGGGTGGGATATTCGTGGAAGGCGTAAGGCGCATGCGCGGAGGTGGGAGACTCATAAAACAATAAAGTGGTTGCGAATTTGGAGTCGGCCCTCAGTTGAGAGGAGGGAGTGGTGGGCGTGGTTAGAGTACTGACCACCCACACCCATGAGGGTTTCTGGATCATTCTCTGAACTTTATTGGGCAAACTTAACTTGCCTTGTAGAAACTGTTTCACAGTAATCCTGTGGAATCCAGTGAGAGAACGTAGCAAAAGCGGAGCTGGGAGTTTCCTCGCGTCCCTAATGCGAGAGTAGCGCTGAGAGAGTTGAATATTGCTTATTAACTCGTGAAAAAGACAAGGGGCGTGGTTGTCTGGCTTGTGTTAGGAAAGGGACCGCTTGGGACTGCAATGGAATAAAACTGGCTAGAAGCATTGAGAAAATACTTAATATGGGTCTAATAGATGCCCTTTATCAAAGGAAACAGTTACGGAATACTTAACAGGTTTCAGGTGTTCTGCTAAAGTGCAAGGATAACACATGGTCTCTGCTGTTCACAAACTTAAAACTGAGTGGTACCGACGGACACCAGAAAGGTGATAACACCCTTTGCTAGGAGCCATTACAGGGTGTGATGGGAGCACACGAGACTTGATAAGGAGAGGGAACTGGCGACCCGAAGGCTGCGGCTTCCTAGCTGTGCGCGGGGGTTGGGGTGATAGAAACTCAGTCCCCTACATTTGCTAACTCCAGGACGCCCCCCCCCCCAACCCCACCCTTCGAGAATCCCTGCCGCCACCGCCTTGGAGGCTGACTTCTTTCGTTCGGTCGTCTTCCCTGGGCTTGGTGTGGGGGCGGGGGAGTGTCCTAAGGGCCAATTCAGTGTGATGACTCTTTCACCACCATTGAAAACGAAACTAGTAGTAAACTAAATACGCGTGTTTTCATTTATATGTCGGAGATGAGAACACTGGGACAGAAAGGGGAACAATAGACGTTGGGGCCTACTTGAGGGAGGTTGGGAGGAGGGAGAGGTTCAGGAAAAAAAAAAAACTGTCGGGTACTATGCTTAGTACCTGGGTCATAAAAGAATCTACACCAAACCCGCGAGTCAGGAGTTGACCTATATAACAAACCTGCACATGTACCCTTGAACATGAAACTTAAAATACTGAGAGAAAAAAAAAAGGAAGAGGGAAAGTTGGGGAAAGCTTCCTAGAGGACAGAGCCTGAGATGAGACTCTAAGAAAAAGGTATGTGGGAGAAAGCACCTCTTGACTGAAATTGTTTAGAAGACACTGGATAGCCATCTGCCAAGGGTGGGGATGATGGAATCCTGGCACTTGATACAGCATTCGGGTTTGATAAATTTCAAGTGCATAATCTAGATTGGGAATAAGGGAAGACACAGGACTCCAAAATGTTGGCATTATGCTAATCTATATTGTAATTAAGACCACTTCCTGGTTTGTTACCTTGTCTCCTCAGTTGGAGAACATAAAATGAAAACTTGCTTTTCTTGTCTCTTCACCTAGCCTAGTTCAGGGCTTTAGGTCTTCAGAGAACTCGATGTGCACTGACAAATATATAATCATCTTTATACCAAGACGACTCCAGATCTTCTTTGATATAATTAACTTTCTTTTCCTCAGCTGTTTTCCTCTACATCTGAACTAAACTAACTTAAAACTTTGAGATTTGCAGAGCTGGGAAGGAATCACCATTTCATCCCCTAGAAGATGAAACTTTTTAACTTGACAGTGGCATTTTGGTTTAAGAGGGGTTTTTTGGTCTATGTATTGAAGCCAGATTTCGTGCCAGGGTGGTGTTAGAATGTGAGCTGTTTTCATATATTTGGACTAGAATTTTTTCTTTTAGGAGAATGGGGGGGAAACCACTGTTACTAGCACAGAGGGAGAACTTAGTACATTTTCACTGAGCATGATGAAGACTATCTGGATTAGTTTGAGTCACATCAGGGTAATAATTTCTTTGCCATGAAGGGAGACTTATCCTTGGTTAGAAAAGCACGGAATTTCCCAAAAAAAGTCTCAAGGTACATCCCTCCAGAGTTAGGAAGATAAGATTCAGGATAGTTTTTTTGTTTTTTGTTTTTGTTTTTTTGTTTTGTTTTGTTTTGTTTTTGAGGCGGAGTCTCGCTGTGTCGCCCGGACTGGAGTGCAGTGGCTGGACCTCAGCTCACTGCAAGCTCCGCCTCCCGGGTTTACGCCATTCTCCTGCCTCAGCCTCCGGAGTAGCTGGGACTACAGGCGCCCGCCACCTCGCCCGGCTAGTTTTTGTATTTTTAGTAGAGACGGGGTTTCACCGTGTTAGCCAGGATGGTCTCGATCTCCTGACCTCGTGATCCGCCCGTCTCGGCCTCCCAAAGTGCTGGGATTACAGGCTTGAGCCACCGCGCCCAGCTTTGTTTTTTTTTTTAAGAGACAAGGTCTTGCTTTATTGCCCAGACTGGAGTACAGTGGCTATTCACAGGCACAACCATTGTGCACTGCAGCCCTTTTGTCTTTTTTTTTTTCTCTTTTTTTTGAGACGGAATCTCACTCTATCGCCCAGATCTCAGCTCACTACAATCTCCGCCTCCTGGACTCAAGGGATTCTCTCCTGCCTCAGCCTCCCGAATAGCTGGGATTACAGGTGCATGCCACCACACCCAGCTCTTTTTTTGTATTTTTAGTAGAGACGAGGTTTCACGTTGTTGGTCAGGCTGGTCTCAAACTCTTCACCTTAAGTGATCCACCCACCTCAGCCTCCCAAAATGCTGGGATTACAGGCATGAGCCACTGCCCCTGGCCTATTTCTTCTGTATTTTAATCAAAGATTTCAAACTTCATACTGTATCTTTGTCAAACTCCTGGGTTCAAATTACTCTCCTGCCTCAGCCTCCCGAGTAGCTGGGACTATAGGTATGTGCCACCATGCCTGGCTTAGATTTTAAAGGATAAGATATTTCATTTCATCCTTTGTGATGACTTGTCCACACAGTACTCCATAAAAGGTGTTTCCTCTCCACAAAATAACTTCTCTTCCTTCCTGCTAATTATTAACACTGTGTGCTCCGTGGGGCTCCCATTATATTGTAGGCAATCAACTAGAAGACTATAAGGGCCATGAAGGCAGAGAAAATGTGCCTGGAACTTAAGTGCTTATTCACTGGAATTATTCACTAATTTGTATTTTTCATATACTCTCGGAATTTATATAACATAGCCCGTATTTCTAGCTGCTGCTACCCCACAATAAAATTATATAAACTCTGACATCAGAAACTAGTTTTTCTTTCCTTTCTTGGCCTTGTAAACAGGCACTTGTCTGAGACTGTATCTGGTACTAACATAAATTCCTCACTTCCCCGTTTCTGTTACAGACATGTCATGCTGCCCAAGGACATAGCCAAGCTGGTCCCTAAAACCCATTTGATGTCTGAATCTGAATGGAGGAATCTTGGCGTTCAGCAGAGTCAGGGATGGGTCCATTATATGATCCATGAACCAGGTCAGTGCACTGGCTAAAAACAACCATATAGAACTGCTACACTGAGAGAATGAAGGAATAAGATTGTATAACCCAAATAGGGAGATAGGAAATAGTTTACTGGTTTCTTTCCCCTCTAGTCATGGGGCATTTAAATAAAAAAAAAAAATAGCTAGTGACCAAAAATAAGATTAAAATATCTGGGAAGTTCAGAGACAACCTGTCACTAAAAAACCTCCTGTAATCTTCCATTCAATCAGAGGGTATTCTTTTTAAGGCCACATATAGCCTGGTCATAGCCCCTGCCTCATTCTCCATCAGAAAACATTCTTGGATGTATTCCAAATAAGCAAAGGAAAGTATATTTATTGATAAGACACCAGACACCCAGCTGCCAGGCAAAACTTAATAAAGGACACCCTGGGGCTGTATAAACATAGCAAAAGAACTGATATTAACAATTCTGTACTTGGCAGACAGTCGAGACTTCTGGGTCTGCTTCTCAAGGCCATATGCTTAAGTCTTTATTTAGTTATAAAGATCTGAGTGGGTGATAGCTGGGGAGATGGTAGTGGAATACACTATAGGTTGTACATAGAATGGTGTGCGCTTGTCTCTTAGATTTCCCTCACTCTTTCAGAACCTCACATCTTGCTGTTCCGGCGCCCACTACCCAAGAAGCCAAAGAAATGAAGCTGGCAAGCTACCTTTCAGCCTCAGGCTTTACACAGCTGTCCTTACTTCCTAACATCTTTCTGATAATATTATTATGTTGCCTTCTTGTTTCTCACTTTGATATTTAAAAGATGTTCAAT
>NW_012121487.1:1894175-1903555 GCF_000951035.1 Colobus angolensis palliatus
GAGAATGGCGTGAACCCGGGAGGCGGAGCTTGCAGTGAGCTGAGATTCGGCCACTGCACTCCAGCCTGGGCGACAGAGCCAGACTCCGTCTCAAAAAAAAATAAAAATAAATTAGCCGGGCATGGTGTGTGCCTGTAATCCCTGCTACTCAGGAGACTGAGGCGAGAGGATCGCTTGAACCCGAGAGGCAGAGGTGGCAGTGAGCCAAAATCACGCCACTGCACTCAGCCTGGGCGACGGAAGCTGTCTCAATTAAAAAAAGCATTCCACAGAATAATAACTTCCCCTTTAGTCTAACAAAGTAGTAGTACTAAGTAAGGATATTAATCTCCCCCATTTTTTCTGTCTTCCATCCACTTATTCCTAAAATAGCAGGCATCAACATCGGGAAAACTCATTAGAAATGCAAATTATTGGGCTTCAACCTAGACCTAGTGAATCCTAAACCCAGGGTTGGACACCGCAATGTTTTAACACAAGCTCTCCAACTGATTCTGATGTACACTTAAGCTTGAGAATCCACTTGGAAAATACTAGAACAGACTTGGTATTCTGTTTTGGGAGGGGATCAAATATCACCTGTATTACTAATAAAGATATTGGAACGTGGTTTACTACGCAAGTGGAATTCCTGTTTTGCCCCTTTTTTTTTTTTTTTCAAAGAGCTGACTTTTTATAATTGAAAGAAATGGGGGCCAAGTACGGGGACTCACACCTGTAATCCCAATACTTTGGGAGGCCAAGACAAGGAATCACTTGAGCCCAGGAGTTCAAGACCAGCCTGTGCAACATGACCAAACTCCGTCTCTACTAAAAATACAAAAATTAGCCAGGCATGGTGGGGCGCCCCTGTGGTCCAGCTACTCTGGAGTCTGACATGGGAGGATCTCTTGAGCCCAGGTCAAGGCTGCAGTGAACGGTGCTTGTGCCACTGCACTCCAGCCTGAGCAACAGAGACTGATTCAAAAAAAGGGGGGGGCTTATTACTTGAAAGAATGGTATGGACGTCTGATCACCTGAATCTACCATTCACTGTGTTTTGCGGTTGTGTGGCAAACCTTCACCTTTTTGAGCCTGTTCCTCGTCTGTAAAATTAGCATGATATCTATCTTACAGGGTTTTTTTTTTTTCTTTTTGATGGAGTCTCGCTGTCGCCCAGGCTGGACTGCAGTGACACAATCTTGGCTCACTGAAAGCTCCGCCTTCCAGGTTCACGCCATTCTCCTGCCTCAGCCTCCCGAGTAGCTGGGACTACAGGCGCCCGTCACCACGCCCGGCCAATTTTTTGTGTTTTTAGTAGAGATGGGGTTTCTCCATGTTGGTCAGGCTGGTCTCCAACTCCTGACCTCAGGTGATCTGCCCGCCTCGGCCTCCCAAAGTGCTGGGACAAGGTGTGGTTTAGCAGTCCTACAAAGAATGAATTTGGCCGGGCGCGGTGGCTCACGCCTGTAATTACAGCACTTTGGGCGGCCGAGGCGGGTGGATCATGAGGTCAGGAGATCGAGACCATCCTGGCTATCAGGGTAAAAACCCGTCTCTACTAAAAATAAAATAAATATATACATATATATATATATATGCACAAAAAATTAGCCATGCGTGGTGGCGGGCGCCTGTAGTCCCAGCTACTCGGGAGGCTGAGGCAGGAAAATGGCATGAACCTGGGAGGCGGAGCTTGCAGTGAACCGAGATCCCGCCACTGCACTCCAGCCTGGGTGACAGAGCGAGACTCCGCCTCAAAAATCAAAAAGAATGAATTCAGACCCTTACCATTCAAAATGTAGTCCACAGAGCAGTGGGATCACCATCACATGGGAACTAGCTAAATGCAGATCTCAGGCCCCACCCAAACCTACTGAATCAATCTGCATATGAGAAGATCCCCAGATTATTACTGGAAAAAAGTTTAAGATGCACGTTTGGGCCAAAGGCAACTGAAATGGGGCTAAGCTCGGATGATGTCAGGATCCAGAGTAAACATGTCAGGCACTCCCTATTCGCTGCCTCATTTGCACCTACAAGACCAATAACTGGGAAAGGTGTCATCTGAACTAAGCACCATCTGGAGCAAGGTGGAGAAAGAGAGTTTTTGGATTCTTTCTTGTCAAAGAAGTTTAAGTAATTAGTTTTGTCTATTATACTAGAGATAAGTTAAGGTTCCACACACCAAAAGCTCACCTACTCCAGGGTCTTCGTACCCGACAGACAATGGTGATAACAGACAATGGTGATAATCTTTCTCCGTGTCCCTCCAACTTCTGCTACAAAATAAGATCCTTGCTCACTCCAGTAAAAGCCCTTAGCCTAGTGTTAGAGTCACAGTGAATGAAAATAGCTTAAACCATGGCTAACTGACCGATTAAATAAAACAAAGCAACATATGCATAACAATAATTTGAATCCAGCACCAGAAACACCCCTAGGACCTTACATCACCTCCAACCACCGCTCCTTTCGCGCCCTAAACTCTCGAGGTCCCGCCCCCGACCGTGGGCTAAGGTCCGGCCCCCGTATTTCCGGGCGAGGGGTGGCCACGTGATTGTCGCCTATAACAATCAGGCCCTGCTCTCACCCACTGGCTAAAACCTGAGAGCGACAGTTGAGTACACCAATGGGACCCTGGAAGAGTCTAAGCGACAGCCAAAATCACCACTCAATGTCAGCTAAGTGTGAGTAAGGTGGGACTTTGAGTACGGAAGCTGCCCCGGGACATGAGGAAAGGAACAAGGGAAAGACCCGCTGAAGGGGCAGAACAGGCAGGTGAGTCAGTAATCTGAAGCTTGGTGGGAAGAAGGTATTCAGGCCTAGAAAGGGTGCAGAAGCCTGAAGTAGAAAGAGACGGGATTTTGGTCCGGGGGTGGAGAGAGCGAATGCATTGAAAAGGGCCAAGGCCCAGGGTAACGTGGACATTTAAAGGGGCAGATGCCCCGAAGAGACATTTAAAAGGGTACAGATGCCCAAGATAGAGCAGACACTTGAGGAGACCAGCTCAGCAAACGGAAGACACTTAAAGCGGTAGGTTCTCAAGAGAGAAGGAGTTTTTAAGACTAGAGTTAAGCTTAGAAGACATTTAAAATGGTATGGGTTGGGATTGGGGAACACGTTTATTAAAGAAGCAGGAATAAAGGAGTCGCTTGTCAAGGATCTGGTTAGAGAAGACTGGGGTCTTCCTCTAAGGAGGGACGTGCACACCTGCTCTCCCCCATTGTCCTTTCTGGCTTCTCCAGGTTCCCTCGACCCAGGACCCCCTGTTCCCAGGCTATGGCCCCCAGTGCCCTGTAGACCTGGCGAGCCGCCTGTGCTTGCGACCCCTATTTGGGGGTCTGGGTGGCTACTGGAGGGCCTTGCAGAGGGGCAGAGAAGGCAGGACCATGACATCTAGGGCCTCTGAACTTTCCCCGGGGCGCAGCGTGACGGCTGGCATCATCATTGTTGGAGATGAGATCCTTAAGGTGTGTCTGGGACAGAAAAGGGGGGAGGGCGCCGCGTTCTCTTGTCCTTAAGGGCCTGCTGCACATCCCTCAATGGAGGGAGATGAGACAGGGTGGGAGCCTCCTTGCTGCAGTAGGATCCTGGAGTGGATCCAGCATATTGGAGGAAAATTAACCCTTATTCTTTGAATTACTCTACTGAAAAACTTGTAGCCAAGTCCCTACAATTTTTCAACCTGAGAGCCGATTGAAGAAAAATAAAAATAAAAAGGTCATTGCAATTTACCAAGCAGTATGGTAGAGGGCAGAGGGGCTACACAACAATGACAGGAAGCCCCTTGAGTAGAGGAGGTACAGGTGTATGTATTGTATATTTAAGAGTTTTACTCAGCCTTTTTGGAAATGACTCAAGGTACTCAGCATAGTGGATAAGTGAGCTAGAAGGAAGGTACTAGGAGGGATGAATCCCTTTTGAATGATCAGGAAAGTCTTACTAGAGGATATAGCAGATGACAAGGGTTTTTTTGTTTTTGAGACAGGATTTTGCTCTGTCACCTAGGCTGGAATGCAGTGGCACAGTCACAGCTCACTGAAGCCTCCATTTCCAGGGTCAAGCAGTCCTCCTGCCTCAGCCTCTGAAGTTGCTGTGACTACAGGTGTTAGCCACCACACCTGGCTAATTTATTTGTATTTTTTTGCAGAAACAGGGTCTCACTGTGTTGCCCAGGCTGGTCTCAAACTCCTGGGCTCAAGTGATCCTCCCACACCTCGTCCTCCCAAAGTGCTGGGATTATAGGCATGAACCGCCGAGCTTGGCCAAATGTCAAGTTTTAATAGTAATCTTTTTTAATATTCTTTGTAAATTTGTCTTTTTTTTTTTTTTTTTTTTTTTTTTTAAGATAGCATCTCATTCTGTTGCCCAGGCTGGAGTGCATTGGTGGAATCTCAGCTGATTGCATCTCTACCTCTCGTGTTCAAGCAGTTCTCATGCCTCAGCCACCCAAGTAGTTGGGATTACAGGCATGAGCCACTGCACTCAGCCTTAATAGACCTTTTTTTTTTTTTTTTAATTTTTGGTAGGGACGGACAGGGTTTCGCCGTGTTGGCCAGGCTGGTCTTGAACTCCTGACCTCAAGTGATCCACCCACCTCAGCCTCCCAAAATGTTGGGATTACAGGCGTGAGCCACTACACCCAGCCCTGACCCCCTATTTTTATTTATTTTTGTATGTGTGTGAGACAGAGTTTCGCTCCTGTTGCTGAGGCTGGAGTGCAAATGGTTGCTCACTGCAACCTCTGCCTCCTAGGTTGAAGCAATTCTCTCACCTCAGCCTCCCGAGTACCTGAGATTACAGGCACCTGCCAGCACGCCTGTCTAATTTTTGTATTTTTAGTAGAGACAGGGTTTCACCATTTTGGCCAGGGTGATGACCCTTATATTTTAAGTGCCTACTAGAGCCTGGCAGTGTGCTACATATATGTGATTTTACTAATCTTCACAACAACTCTACGAAGTTGGCACTTTTTTTCTTTTTCAAAATTTTATTTTTCTGTGTGTGTTTGTTTTATAAACGGGGTTCTCACAATGTTAAACAGGCCAGCCTCAAGCAATTCTCCCACCTCAGCCTCCCAAAGTGATGGGTTTACAGGCATAAGCCATCTTGCCCAGCCTTTTTTTTTTTGAGACAAAAATCTCACTGTCACCCAGGCTAGAGCTAATTTTTTGTATTTTTGTGTAGAAACAGGGTTTCACCATGTTGCCCAGGCTGGTCTGGAACGCCTAAGCTCAAGCAGTCCTCCCACCTCAGCCTCCCAAAATGCTGGGATTACAGGCATGAGCCATCACACCTGGTTGGCAAAAAAGCCCAATTAATGATTAAACTGAGGGTCAGAGAGGTTGAGAAACCTCCCCAGGGTTACATACCTAGGAAGTTTTAGAGATGGGATTCCAGCCTAATGCCTGATAATCTCTTACTCCAAAACACAGACCTTTTTTTTTTTCTTTGGTGACAGGGTCCCTATCACCCAGGCTGGAGTACAGTGGCATGGTCTCGGCTCACTGCAGTCTCTGCCCCCCGGGCTCAAGCAGTCCACCCACTTCAGCCTCCCAAGTAGCTGGGACTACAGGCATGTGCCACCACGCCCGGCTAGTTTTTGTATTTCTTTGTAGAGATGGGGTTTTACCATATTGTGCCAATTGGTCTTGAACTTCTGAGCTCAAGCAAGCCACCCCGCTTAGCCTCCCAAAGGGCTGGAATTACAGGCATGAGCCACCACACCCGGCCATCAGAACACAAACCCTTAACCACTAAACCCATTGTAGACAATTAGAGGGAGATGGGGCTGGAAAAGAAGATAGGGTGTACACCAAAGACAGCCCCAAATACTCTGCAAAGGAATTTGAACTTTATTCTGTATACAGTTGGAAACAACAAATGGCTTTTGAGTCCAAGAGTGATGCAATCACAGTGACGCATTAATAAAGGTTACTGAGGAGACAGAGCAGAGCCCTGTGGCTGGAGGCTGGGAGCCTGGCCAGGAAGCTGTCACCATTGTCCAGGTGAAAGGTGCTAAGGACCTGCTTGGTGGCAGTGGGGACAGAAAGAAGAAAGCAGGCCAGGCGTGGTGGGTCACACCTGTAATTCCAGCACTTTGGGAGGCTGAGGCAGGAGGATCACTTGAGACCAGGAATTCAACACCAGCCTGGGCAATATGGCAAGACCCCATTTCCACAAAAAAAAAAATTAAAATGAGCTGAATGTGGTGGCACGCACCTGTAGTTCCAGCTACTCGGAAGGCTGAGGTGGCCCTTGAGCCCAGGAGGTTGAGACTGCAGTGAGTTGTGATTGAGCCACTATACTCCAGCCTGGATGACAGAGACCCAGATTTAAAAACAAACAAATGGATTTTCCCACTCTTGTGTCCAGTCCAGGCCCCTCAGCAGCCTGAGGTGGTGTCCTTCAAAGAGCAGAGCACTGCATCATCAGGTGGATGCAGCCATCATCTCCAACCCCCTGCCCTTCATCCCTACAGTACTGACGGCCTCATCCTCCCCTTCAACCCCCAGGGACACACTCAGGACACCAACACCTTCTTTCTGTGCCGGACACTGCGCTCCCTAGGGGTCCAGGTTTGCCGAGTCTCAGTTGTACCTGATGAGGTAGCCACCATTGCAGCTGAGGTCACCTCTTTCTCCAACCGCTTCACCCATGTCCTCACAGCAGGGGGCATCGGCCCCACTCATGATGATGTGACCTTTGAGGCAGTGGCACAGGCCTTTGGGGATGAGCTGAAGCCACACCCTGAGCTGGAAGCAGCCACCAAAGCCCTAGGAGGGGAAGGCTGGGAGAAGCTGTCATTGGTGCCCTCCTCTGCCCGCCTGCATTACGGCACAGATCCTCGCACTGGTCATCCCTTCAGATTCCCACTGGTCTCCGTCCGAAATGTCTACCTCTTCCCAGGCATTCCAGAGCTGCTGCAGCGGGTGCTGGAGGGGCTGAAGGGACTGTTCCAAAACCCAGCTGTTCAGTTCCACTCAAAGGAGCTGTATGTGGCTGCTGATGAAGCCTCCATTGCCCCCATTCTGGCTGAGGCCCAGGCCCACTTTGGACGTAGGCTTGGCCTGGGTTCCTACCCTGACTGGGGCAGCAACTACTATCAGGTGAAGCTGACTCTAGACTCAGAGGAAGAAGGACCCCTGGAGGAATGCCTGGCCTACCTGACTACCCGTTTGCCCCAGGGATCGCTGGTCCCCTACATGCCCAACGCCGTGGAGCAGGCCAGTGAGGCTGTATACAAACTCGCTGAATCAGGTAGGGACCTTATGGAGGAGGGGCAGTATGCCCAAAGCCATTGGTGCCACCCCAGATCTCAGTAATGCAGGGGCTGTTGGGTGCTTCCTGCAAATCCCGGAGAGGGCAGAAGATAGCTTCTGTTAATTCATTATTCTTCCAATAAACGTTGATTGAGTACCTACTTTTATCAGCACTGTGCTAGGTGTTGGGGATATGGCCCAAAAGGATAATGTATGCCCTGCTCTTGTGGACCAGTGTTTTAACAAGAAAGATGGACATTAAACAGGTGATCCTGCATGGGGTGATGAAGGGAGTGATCTCCCACAGCAGGGAGATCAGCCTTGATCTGGGGTCAGAGAAGGCCAAGTGACACAAACAGAGCGATAAAGAGGATTTGGTCCAGTAGGTGGGCAAGAGCCAACAGTATGAATGATAGCCTGCAAGGAAGCGGCATGGGGTTTAGGGGACTGGAAGGAAGCCCACACCCCACACCCCCTGCTACGGAGGAATGACACTGAGGCTACCGTGAGGTGTGGCTGGGTGGCAGATGGCAGGTCAGGGGCCAACTCTGCAGGGCCTAGTGAGCAGCATGAAGGAGTTTGGACTTTATCCTCGGACAACTGGGAAGATATCGAAGGGTTTAAGCAAGGGCAGCATGCCTTCACTCCCTTTTGATAGCCATATGTGTCCATCTGATGCCCTGTTCCCTGCCTGCTTGGCAGGGTCTTCTCTGGGGGAAAAGGTGGCAGGTGCCCTACAGACCATTGAGACCGCCCTGGCTCAGTACAGCCTCACCCAGCTCTGTGTGGGCTTCAACGGGGGCAAAGATTGCACCGCCCTCCTGCACCTCTTCCATGCAGCTGTGCAGAGGTGAGCCTGCCCCCTGGGAGACAAGACCCCTGATCTGTTTCTCCAGTTCCACATCCTAGAAAGCAAGGGGAAAGGGGGTGTATAGGTGGAGTTCAAGAGGGAGATAGTCTTGGTGACCTCTCAGTTCCATTGTCCCACCATATTGAGCATATGATATGTGCCTGGCCTTGTGTATGGATGTGCAGGCCACTATCCCTGACCACAGGGAGGTCACAGTCCACTGGGGAGATGGGAGATTTACATACCTGAACCAGGGATGCGTGCTTAGATTTGAGAGGTGAAAGGTCAGAGTGGGCTTCCCAGAGGAAGTGGGTCTAATGGATGGAAAGGACAAGGAAAAGGGAGAAGGGGTGGAAGTCTGTTCTAGGGGCCAAAGAGAACAGTGAGCTGTTTCAGGAGAGCCATTTCCCTGTCCATGCTGGCAAGTCTGTGGATTCTTCCCCCTCCACAGGAAATTACCTGACGTTCCAAACCCCCTCCAGATCCTGTATATCCGCAGCATCTCCCCTTTCCCTGAGCTGGAACAATTTCTACAGGACACTATCAAGAGGTACTAGGGGCCTGGAGGTTTGGGCTCCAAGAGAAGCTTGACAGAGCCCACTCCCGACCCCTACTTCTGTTTCTTCCTAAGGTATAATCTGCAGATGTTGGAAGCTGAGGGCAGCATGAAGCAGGCCCTGGGTGAACTGCAGGCACGGCACCCCCAGCTGGAGGCTGTCCTGATGGGCACCCGCCGGACTGACCCCTACTCCTGTAGCCTCTGCCCTTTCAGCCCCACTGATCCAGGCTGGCCTGTGTTCATGCGCATCAACCCACTGCTGGTAACGGGGAAGAAGGTTGATCACCTTCAGTCTCACATGCCCCATCAGTCGCTGCACCCTAGCTCACTTGTAGTAGTCGGGAGGCTAGAGCCTGGAACCTAGATGAAGGGGCCTCATCATCCAAGTAAGGCAGTGCTATCTGTTCATTCATCCTTTTGACCAATATTTATTGAGCCCAAATTCAATAGCAGGCATTGTGCTTCCTACTGTGGACAGAATAGTGACTTAGACCTGTGCTGTCTAATATAGCCACTAATTATTTATTTATACTTAAATTTTAATTAATTAGAATGAGGCCGGGCACGGTGGCTCAAGCCTGTAATCCCAGCACTTTGGGAGGCCGAGACGGGCGGATCACGAGGTCAGGAGATCGAGACCATCTTGGCTAACCCGGTGAAACCCCGTCTCTACTAAAAAATACAAAAATCTAGCCGGGCAAGGTGGCGGGTGCCTGTAGTCCCAGCT
>NW_012121487.1:1904225-1915063 GCF_000951035.1 Colobus angolensis palliatus
AAAAAAAAAAAAGCCAGGCATGGTGGCATGCACCTGTAGTCCTAGCTACTCAGGAGGCTAAGGCAGGAGAATCTCTTGAGCCTGGGAGGCAGAGGTTGCAGTGAGCCTAGATGGCACCGCTATACTCCAGCCTAGGCAACAGAGTGAGACTCCGTCCAAAAAAAAAATACAGTACTTTAGTACTTGTACTAGCCACATTTAAAATGACCACCATATTAGACAGTAGAGATATAGAACATTTCCATCATCACAGAAAGTTCTGGCCAGGCCCAGTGGCTCACACCTGTAATTCCAGCACTTTGGGAGTCCAACGTGGGCTGATCAATGCCTGTAGTCCCAGCTACTCAGGCTGAGGCAGGAAGATCGCTTGAGCCAGGGAAGTCAAGGCTGCAGTGAGCCATGATCATGCCAGTGCACTCCAGCCTGGGCAACAGAAAAGACCTGTCTAAAAAAAAAAAAAATAGGGCAGGGCACGGTGGCTCACGCCTGTAATCCCAGCACGTTGGGAGGCCAAGGCAGGTGGATCATGAAGTCAGGAGATCGAGACCATCCTGGCTAACATGGTGAAACCCTGTCTCTACAAAAAATAAAAAAAATTAACCAGGCATGGTGGCTGGCGCCTGTAGTCCCAACTACTCAGGAGGCTGAGGCAGGAGAATGGCATGAACCCGGGAGGCAGAGGTTGCAGTGAGCCGAGACCGCGCCACTGCACCCCAGCCTGGGCGACAGAGCAAAACTCCGTCTCAAAAAATAAATAAATAAATAGACAGACATGGTCTCTGCCTGTCCTCCTGGAGCTCCACCCTTGCAGTAGAGGGTGGTTCAGGAATGGAAAGCAGAGAGTGGAGAAGATGAAGTCCTTATCTTTCTCTTTGCATACATAGAGCAAGCTATACCAGAGAATCAGATGGCAAGCCCTCCTTCAGAGGCCAAGGGAGCAGAAGAGCCATCGATGGGCCCTTTCCCAGGACAGCAGGGGTAGAAGTGGGAGAGGGGAGCATTTGTGACTATTCTATTACTCTGACCTCCCAGGACTGGACCTACAGAGACATCTGGGACTTTCTGCGTCAGCTGTTTGTCCCGTACTGTATCCTGTATGACCGAGGGTAAGGGTATTAGGGGAAGGGAATGGGTAAGGGAGTTTTTAGGGTGCTGGAATAGGGAGGGCCAGTAGGATTGCACACCCTACTACATGCTTGCCCTCCACCCTCCCTGCTCCAGATACACATCACTGGGGAGTCGGGAGAATACCGTGCGGAACCCGGCTTTGAAGTGCCTGAGCCCAGGAGGACACCCCACGTACCGTCCAGCCTACCTACTGGAGAACGAAGAAGAGGAGCGAAACTCCCGCACATGACCTCCCACCCTAGGAGGAAGGGAAGGACACTGTTCTAGGGTATAACCTGGCAATAAACCATGCCTCTCACTGTGCCTGTTGCTCTAGCTGTGTCTTCCTGCTCCAGAGGATGGGAGAAGCAGAATTGGGTCAAATGCTGCCAGCTCTGACTGGCTGTGCTCACTTTAAGAGGCCCAGGGGCAGGGCAGAACAGGCTGGAAAGGAGCTCTCACTGATGGTCCTCAACGTCAGCCTCAGCAGGAGCCCACCAGAGGGCGGAAGCAGGAGTTGTGCCAACCACTGGGAAAAGGGCAATCAGGCAGGGCAACACCCGGGCTGGAAGAGGGGAAGCTGCCTTGGCCTAGCTGTGGAGGATGAAAGATGGAGTGGCCAGGCCCTCCCTCCCACTAACCCCACCCTCCCATCCCTGTCTAGAGGGGCTGACTCAGCCTGTTCCCAGGCCTAGAACCTTCCCTTTGCTAAACCCTGGATCCTTTGTCTCTGTAGTCATGAGGCTGAAGGGGGTGGGGACAGTGTTGATAAAAGGCACTAGAGGCAGCTCCCACACCCTTCCTCAGAACTGCTGCCCACATGCAGCCCCGGACACAGCCCCTAGCCCAAACCCTACCTTTCTTCCTCGGAGGGGCCCCTCAAGACACTGGGCTGCAGGTGCCTGTCATTAAGATGGGCACAGGGTGGGAGGGCTTCCAGCGGACCCTGAAGGAAGTCGCCTACATCCTCCTCTGCTGCTGGTGTATCAAGGAACTGCTGGATTAATGGTGGCAGGGAACTGCCTCCTCTCCCCACCAGCACCATGGCTGGCATCGCTCAGGTGGGCAGGGTAAACAGGAGGCATAGCTGCAGCTTCTGTGGCAGAGCTTGCCTCAGCTTCTCATTCTCTTCTTTAGCCCCCAGCCCAATTGCCTTCAAGACTCCTGGGGCCAGCTGTGCTTGACCAAGGATGGGCCATAAACAATGAGTAAAGAGTGAAGTGTGGATCCTGCTTTGAGCTGTGTCATCTGGCAGCCCTGCCTCATCTCTGAGCCTCCTCCATTCCCAACCCCTGCCTCTGGGGAACCTCTGGTGGGCAGGAGCTTGGACTGATCTGGCTAGGACCCCAGTAAGATTGTGGCAAGACCTGGCACTCCTCCAAGCTTGGCACAGTGGGCCCACCAGCTCAGATGGTTGATCCACTATACTCTCATAGTACCAAGAATGGACTGTCCCCTAAGATAACTGTTTGAGAATCACTGAATTATAAATCTAATGCACAGGCCTTGAGGCCCAAGATTCTAAATGTCTAAAGGGGAATCAGAAAAAGTCAGCACTAGAAGGGTCTGAGAGCCAGGGTGCAGACCAGGGAGGGAAGGAGCCTGTCCTGAATAGAACCAAGATTGAAAGCCAGGTTTTCTGACTCACTGGTTCCTGAGTGGGAAGGGTGGAAGACAGTCCAGGTTCCTCTCAATCTGTGGGTAAGGAGGGGACCCAGGTTGAGTAGGGTCTTCATCTGTGAGGCCAAGGGTGTATGGAAACCCAGAGGACCCAGCCCTTTCCCAAATAGAAGACCTGCCCAGGCAGCTTCCTGCCTCTGAGGATCTTGGGGAAAGCACTGAGATGAGGCTAGTCCCCAGCTCGTGAAGGAAGTAGAACGGCATGAGCTACAAGAGCTCCCAGCTCACATATAAAGCTACAAGAGAAAGGCACCTGTGTGGCCACATGGGTCCCCCAGGCTTATCATGGCACAGCCCTATCAGGACATAAGCAGATAGATTGAGCAGAATTGGCTCTTGACTTCCTCTTGGTAGCCACAGCTGGCATTTTCCAGGAGTTGCTCCGGTGGTGGAGGCGCATCAGCCACGTGCGTCATCCTGCTCATGGGGCGCTTATGCTTACTGATGCGCCCACCCACAGCCCCCACACCTCAGAGCCAGCCATGGGACTGCTCAGTATTTCCCTGGGATCCCCACCCAGCATTCTCTGTCCCCTCTTAGGGCTCAGTTATCATCTTCCAGCCCTTTGTCACTTGGGGCACTGGCCTGGATATTACGGTAGATAGGGCCCTCTTCCTCCCTGCCTGGGACCAGCTCTTCCTCAGCGTTCTTGTTAGTTAACTCTTGTTTTTGTTTTTTTTTTCCTAGGTTCTTTTTGTAAAGGTGATATATGCCCACAGTAAAGAACTTTAGGCCAGGCTGGGTACAATGGCTCACACCTATAATCCCAGCACTTTGGGAAGCAGAGGCGGGCGGATCACCTGAGGTCAGGAGTTCTAGACCAGCCTGGCCAACATGGTGAAACCGCATTTCTACTAAAAATAATCAGCTGAGCAAGGTGGTGAGTGCCTGTAATCCCAGCTACTTGGGAGGCTGAGGCAGGAGAATCACTTGAACCCGGGAGGCAGAGGTTGCAGTGAGCCAAGCTCATGCCACTGCATTCCAGCCTAGGGGACAAGAGTGAAACTCCATCACAAAAAAAAAGGCTGGGTGCAGTGGCTCCCAGCACTTGGGGAGGCTGAGGCGGGTGGATCACTTGAGGTCAGGAGTTTGAGACCAGCCTGGCCAGCATGGTGAAACCCCATCTCTACTGAAAATACAAAAAAAAAAAAATTAGCCAGACATGATGGCGCATGCCTGTAGTCCCAGCTACCTGGGAGGCTGAGGCAGGAGAATGACTTGAATCCGGGAGGTGGAGGTTGCAGTGAGCCAAGATTGCACCACTGCACTCCAGCCTGGGTGACAGAGCAAGACTTCATCTTAAAAAAAAAAAGAACTGTAATAGTTGAAAGTCCCCTGGTCTATCCCCCAGTCTCTTAGTGCTGCCCCTGGAGGCAACCATGGTTACCAGTTTCTTGGAGAACACTCCAGTCTATGCATAGACTGCATCTTCATTCATTCAACAAATATTGAGTTATTCAGTGTATACTGTATATCAGTGTGGGTCTTTGGATACAGCAGTGAACAAAACAGATCCTTGTACTTGTGAAGCTTACATTTTAGGGGGTGGACAGGACAAACTAGAAACATTTTTTAAAGTGTGTATATGTTATTAGACGATAGGCACTATAGGAAAAAAAAGTGGAAATCGAGCTGGCGTTGGGAATGGGTCATAGAGAGCCTAAGAATTTGAGCTTTTATGCTGAGTGAAATGAGGAACTATTGCAGGATGCTGAGCATGAAATGAGTTTTTTTATTTAAAAGGCTCAAGCTGGCTGCTGTGTTGAGAACAGAATTCAGGGGAGCAAAGGCAGAATACGAGTGACCTATTAGGAGGTAATGGCACAATATAGGCCAGACATGTTGGTGGTCTCGGACCAGGTTTATAGCAAAAGCAGTAGTGAGGGGTGGCTGGATTCTGGATATATTACTCTTCCTAGTTAGTTAACATACTCTCCACATTGTTCTGCACTTTGCTGCTTTTCCTTTGATAAACCTTGGACAGGATTCAGGATCCCACATCAACACATGGAGAGTGTGTCCATTCTTTTTTACAGCAGCCTAGTCTCTACAGTACTCTAACTTGAGCTTATTTCTTATCTCTGGCAGGTCAGTGCATCTTTTTTTTTTTTCTTTTTTTTTGAGACAGATTCTTACTCTGGCACCCAGGCTGGAGTTCAATGGTGCAACCTCAGCTCACTGCAACCTCCATCTCCTGGGTTCAAGTGATTTTCCTATGTCAGCCTCCTGAGTAGCTGGGATTACAGGAATGCACCATCATGTCCTGCTAATTTCAATTTTTTTTTTTTTTTTTTTTTTGAGACAGAGTCTCGCTCTGTCACCCAGGCTGGAGTGCAGGGACAGGATCTCGGCTCACTGCAAGCTCCGCCTCCCGGGTTCACGCCATTCTCCTGCCTCAGCCTCCTGAGTAGCTGGGACTACAGGTGCCCGCCCCCCATGCCTGGCTAATTTTTTGTATTTTTAGTAGAGATGGGGTTTCACCGTGTTAGCTAGGATGGTCTTGATCTCCTGACCTCCTGATCTACCCACCTCGGCCTCCCAAAGTGCTGGGATTACAGGCGTGAGCCACCACGCCCAGCCAATTTTGATATTTTTAGTAGAGACAGGGTTTCACCATGTTGGCCAGGCTGATCTCGAACTCCTGACTTCAAGTGATCCTCCCACCTCAGCCTCCCAATGTGCTGGGATTACAAGCATGAGCCACCGTGCCCGGCCTCAGTGCATCTCTTTAGGCATCCACAAAATGTAGCTTAGTGCTCTTAGCTGGTCCATTGAGAGGCTCTTACCTGGTCCCAGTGATGGGAGTAGTCAGAATTTACCTTCCCACAAATCTGGGGCTCTTTCTTCCCCCTCAGAGCCTGTACCTTATTTGGCCAGCTCCAGCCCTTCCTTCCCCGACTCAGACCCTGGCCTACTGCCTTCTTTTCCTTTCTTAGGCCTCACTCCCCCGAAGCGGGGCAGTGCCTCGAGGTGGATCCTGGAGTCTGAGGTCTGAGCTCAAGGGCCTTTGCCAGGGGAGAGGAAGTCTGGCAGAGACCACTGGGGAAGTGGTGGGTAGAGGAAGGCGGAGTCCAGGGCTGTGGCCTGTGGTGAGATGGCTGATAGAGAGCAGCAGGGGGAGTGAGACTGCCAGTGGCCCAATGAGAATGTGAGTGGGAAAGAGGGCTTTGACAGTGTAAAGACTGGAGAATAACAGAAACCTCAGATACCATTCAGAGAGCCCCTTTCACAACACAGAGTGCTTTGGGCACCATGGAAGTCCACTTCAGCAATTATCCCATGTTAACATGAAGGAAATAGGCCCAAAGAGGTGAAAGGATTCACCCAAGGACATACACAGCACACTGCAGTAAAGGAGTCATTTAGCGAACCCAGATTTTCAGATCACCAACTCACTGCTTCTCCTAATGAGCCTGCCTTCCTCTTCTGAGCTGCTGTTGCATGGAGATGGTGGCCAAAGTGGCCTGGAGGCAGGGCCATGCAAGCAAAAGCATGGAGGGTACCACCACCCCACTCTGCACCCACTCCATGCCACTTCCCACCTCAGCCCTAAGCTCCCTGTTCTCAGCCCATTTGGAGGTTTCAGCTGCAGCCCTTTCACCTAATCTACACAGGCCAAGAGATCTTTCCTGGCCCACGGCTGCCTATTCTGTGGTTGTTCCCCCACAAGTGTCTCTCCCCAACTAGGGCAACTCAGGTTTTGAGTGTCCAAACTACTCCCTCAGGAACTCAAGTGGAGTGAGGTGGGAAGGAGGTGAAGGAGACAGGGTACAAAATATTAGGTTGGTGCAAAAGTAATTGCGGTCTTTGCCATTAAAACCTCGCATGCCCCTCGGTGCCCCGGTGCCCTCTAATGGTCACAGGGGGTGGGGGAATGGGTGGAGTAGGAATGGAGACAGGAGGGACCAGCTGGATGTGACCCCCAAGTACAACAGCAAGAGGAGAAGCCTGATATCCAGGATTCCCGGCGGATTACATCGGATACAGGACCCTCGTTGGCATGCGAGAAACAGGTGGAGGAGAGGGATCCCGGCCCAAGGGTCTGAGGAGCGGCGGGCAATAAACTGGGTATCACAGCAATAATCTGGCGGTGGGGAGGCATGGGTGGGTGGGGGTGTCCCACGTTTTCCCAACACCAACAGGCCGGCAGAAAGGAGGATGTGGCAATCATTTCACTGACAGCGCCAGAGGGCAGGCCCACCCCCAAGGGCATAGGCTTTTGTTTTGTTTTCTGAGACGGAGTTTCGCTCTTGTTGCCCAAACTGGAGTGCAATGGCGCGATCTCGGCTCACGGCAACCTCTGCCTCCCAGGTTCAAGCAATTCTCCTGCTTCAGCCTCCCGAGTAGCTGGGATTACAGGCGTGTGCCACCACGACTGGCTAATTTTTGTATTTTTACTAGAGATGGGGTTTCACCATGTTGGTCAAGCTGGTCTCCAACTCCTGACCTCAGGTGTTCCACCCGTCTCTGCCTCCCGAAGTGCTGAGATTACAGGCGAGAGCCACCGCGCCTGGCATGGGCATAGGCTCTTACTTACATCCTATTTACATCTCTCTTGCATGTGAGTTATTTTCCCTCACCCACTTTCTCAGTTACTCTCAGACTCTAGAGTGTTCGCCAGCCTTGGAGCGTACCCGTTCCTCCAGCCATTCTCCGGCCTCAGTTCCTTTCCATCATTCGCCCTCAGCCCTTCGCCTACCCCAGCTTCAAAGAAGCGACCATACCTCCTAGCTGGCTGGGTTCGAGGAGCCGGGGACCTGCGCCTCCTGGTGGCTGATCGGAGGGAGGCTGAGTGCAGAGGGGTTCTCTCGCCTTCTCTGGGACGTGGAGTTTTGGAAAATGTTCCCCTGAGCTTCCTGAAGCTAAATTTACCTCCCCTGGCCTTGGGGGGCGCAGAGATCCCGGCGGCGATTAGCGCTGCGCGGCAGCCGGCTCCAACCCAGAGGCCCGGAATAGGCGCGGAGTTATAAATAGTGCCACCCGCAGGTGTTGGGGGGAGTCGGCGGGAGGGGGGTACCCCTGGCGGCCACGGCCCCTTCAGGTGGGTTGGGCGGTCGCGGTGGGAGCGCTGGGGGGCGGGGGGCGTGGGGGGTCTGCGGTCTGAGCGCCCCCAGCGGTTTCCTGGGCGGCGGGTTTTTCGAGGGAAGCGGAGGCAGTCGAGGATCGGGGGGAGCAGCGAGGAAGAGGTGGGCGCCGGGCGCAGGCTGACGCTCCGCTTGCAGCTCAGTTCCCCACATTCCGAAACAGTCCCCCAGACCCACTCACGCAGGACCCCGCCCAGGCAAAGCCTCGCCTTTCTCGCCACCTGAAGGCCTCTTTCCCCCAGGTTCCGCAGGCAGATATCTAACTTCTATGCTTCTACCCTTTGGCGCACGTGGCCCAGTCAGTCCGGGCACCTGGCCCTCACTCCGAGTGGCTGTCCCCAGCCCCAGGTATTCAGTCCTCCCACTCGGGGCTTTCATCCCTCTCTTAGGGTAAACACTTCCTTCTCTGAGTATTTGTCCATCTCGTGCTACTCTCCCCAAATATTAAGGTCTAGCTGGTCACCTAAAAATTTAAGTCTTAACGTGAGGATCTGGGACGCTCCCCTATCCCCAGGCGGCCCCTGCAGGCCCCTCACTTGCCCTCCAGCTCCCAGTTCCAGTCTGGGCCTGGTGGCGGGGCGGGGGCGGCCGGCCCCTGGGGCCTAGCAGGGGCTTCATGGGAGGGGGCGGGGTCCCCAGTCAGCGTTTCTCTACCGCTGCTGTTTCGGTCGTTTGGCGTGGTTAGGGCTTGGGGTAAGAGGGAATTTCAAGTAGGGGTTCCCCACTCCGATTTCTGAGTAAGGAGGGGAGCTATTTGCACCAGGAGAAAAAAAGAGACATGGGAGGGTGGGCGTCACTGAGGAACTAACTGAGGGTTCCAGGACTATTGGGAGTGAGGTGGGGAGTGGCAATCTAGCCGCAGAAAGATCAGTCATGTTCAGCCAGACGCAGAACGCGACCCTCAGGGGGGAAGTTGGGCGAGGCAAGCCTGAGGCACTGGGCACCTTTCGAGTTTCTGTACCCAAAGGCTGGTGCCAGGGAGCCCGCCCTGATATTGCCTCTGGAAGCCCTGGCCCTGCCCTCCTCGGGCCACGTTCCCACCCCCTGTCCCCCGCCCCCTTTTTTTGGCTATCCCCCTTCCTCCCCAAAGCAGCCCCCTCTCCATTTCACTTGTGGCACTGCCGCCTAGCTCCTAGCACAGCCCTTCGCCAGGCCTGCACTACCCGGACGGCTGGAGTAGGAAGGGGAAAACCCCGGCCTGGACCCCACCGGCTCCCGGCCCCTCCGGACCAGAATCTGTCCGGCGGGGCTGAGAAGAAAACCCGGAGCAGTGACCGGCCTCGGGACCCAAGGGGGTCAGGGACGCTAGGAAAACCCGGAGCGGATTACTCGAGCCAGAGCGCCCCATGCCTGCAGCTACCTCCTCCTTCTTATAGCCCCCCTAATTCTCCAGTGAGATAATGTCTGGGGTGGGGGGCTGTTTGGTTTGGCCTGAGCCCTCAGGGGCGCCTCACACTTTCCGCCCCTGGCTGGGGCGCAGGGCAGCGGCCCCGAGGCTGAGTCACGGCCCGGCGCGGAGAGGGAGAGCGGGAGAAAGAGGGAGGGAGGGATCTGGACTCCGCCCCTCATGCGCGGGGATCCCGGGTCAGCCCGGGTGAGGGCCAGGGCCCCCCTGGCGCCGCCCATTGTGGTCCAACAGGTTGAGCTGGTGTCCCGAGGAGCCACCTGCTAGAAAGGGAGGGAGGCCCCCTGCGGAGGGGGGTTGGGAGGGGAAAGCGAGTCCGACCCGGTTCGGCCTGGCTTGCCGCGGGGGAGCCAAACCTGGCCCTAGGTAGCCTGATTTGATTCCGTTTGACACTAGTGGGAGGGGCCCTTTGGGGTACGCAGCTCCGCAGGCTCAGTCGGAAACATCCTTCACCCGCTACCTTTCTCAGTTGGGGGGCTCCCAAGTATTTATACCGGTCCTCCCCAAAACCTACACATACCACACATCCCAAAACATCCAGGCACCCCTCGCCACCTGGGTCTCTGAGCGAATCCATGTCAAGATATCCCTCCTCGGTGGAGACTCAGTTTCTCCACTTAGGGAACCCGGGATGGAGTTGGGGAGCAAAAGCGTGAGCGCGCCCCCTCCCCCTTCGCAGACTGGGCCCCTCCCCTCCGACAATGCCAAGGCCGCAGCGGGCACTGGCGACAGCACAGAGGCTGCTTGCCCGGGGCGCCCTTCCCTCCCCGCGGGGCACCGTCACGCGTGGGGAGGGACGCAGGGCGCCCGCAGGCTCAACTCCCCGGCTCCCTCCGAGAGGGGGTGGAGCGTAGGGGCCGGAGCTGAAGGCCTGGTGGCTCCCCCTCCCCCTCCCTTGTAGGTCCCTGACCTGATTATAGCCCCTCACGGGACCCCCTCCCTCAAAACCCTAAGTTCCCAATTCACTCCCACCCAGCCTATCCCTAACCTCTCATACCCTTCCCTCCTGAGGTCCTGACCCTGCAGAAGCCCCTCTTGGAGGAGAGGGAGCCCCTGTAGGGGGTGCTTGGTTCCCTGGCCGCCGCGGACACTGCCCCCTCCCCCCTCCTCTCCAGGTTCCAGGCCAGCCCCTCGGCTCCGCCCCCTCCCTGGACGAAAGCAAGGCGAGACCCACTGGAGATGAGCGGGTATTCAGGCCAATGGGCGGACAGGGCGGTGGCGTGCAGGGGGCGGGCAGAGCAGCGGCAAAGGGCTGGATGGGGGCCTGGGGCGGAGTTTGAGTTAAGGTGGACTGGGAGAGATAGGGGCAGGAGAAAGGGGGGAAGAGAGGGACCGCGGCAGGTGAAGGGAGACAGAGAGAAGGAAAGAAGGAGGGAAAGGAGGAGGGTGGAAAAGGCTAGGAGAGCTAAGTAAGAGTTTGGAGGAAGGGGGCAAAAAAGGAGGGAGGGACCCATCTGCGCTCTGCAGGGACTGGCTGGACGAAGGGGTTGAAGTTTATGTCCTTATTGGGCGGAGGGAGAGGGACCTGGGGGGGCGGGTGAAAAACCAGGAAGTGACAGAGG
>NW_012121487.1:1915253-1937391 GCF_000951035.1 Colobus angolensis palliatus
CGGGCGGCAGGAGGAGGCAGAGGGCGGCGGAGGAGGAGCCCCCCAGCAGCGAGCGGCGAGCAACTGACCGCGGCCTTCTGACCAGGACCGGAGCAGGGCCCCAAGCCCCCGGGCCTGGTGGGGGACGCACTTCTTCCCACACCCCGAGCCTCAGCAGCTCCAGCCAGCGGACCCGACGGCTGAGAGGTGAGTGTACCCCACTTTTGTCTCCTGGCTCGGGGTTCACTAGACTCGAGACTACTGCAGTGTCCTTCGTCCGTCCTGTAAGTGGGACCCCCACATACACACGCATGCAGATCAGATTCCCACCACTCCCCTTCCCTGTGCTTTCCCAACACCCTGGGTCTCTGGAATTGGTTTTAATTGGGAGGAAGGACAGAGAAGGAACAGCGGATGCCCCCCAACCCTGGGCGGAGGGTCCCCAGAAACTTTCTCTGCACTTCTCCTGGGATCAGACAGACAGGCGGCTTCGGGATGGAGAGGGGGTGAGGCGACACTGAGCGTTTCCCCAGTCTCCTTCGTGACTTTAGGGGGAGACCCCAGACCGGACCGAGTTGAGGGAATGGAAACGCTGACCGACTCTAACTAGGACAACGCGCACCCCCCCCACCCCGCGCCCCCTGGCGCGGTGGGTTGGCCCCAGGCCAGTTGCATGGGGGTTGGGGGGGCGCAGGAGGAGCCGCTGCTTGGGGGAAAGTTACCGGCTGGACTACGGTTTCTTGCGCTTCCAGAGCCGCGCTCTCTCCAGCGGTAGCGGGGCTCAGCAACAACCTCCGAACCGACATAGAACGACCTCTCTCTCCCCTGCCCCTCAATCCCACTCCCTTCCTTCAGGCTCCGGTACCGCCGCTACCTTTTCCACGCCAGCTCATGCCCCCAGAACCCGAGAGCCAGGGCGGGTGACTAGGAAGAATTCTCCTACCTACCACCCGTCCCCCCACCGGCGCCGGCGCACCTGCCCCAGCCCAGAGTGGGGGTCGCTACTGTGTTGTTGTAGAACCTACAGAGTGCGCCTGGCAGAAGGCTGCCATTCAAAGGGGTGGGGGGCGCTGCTTTCAATTTCCAGCTTTCTCTCCCTCCTCCCACCCCATCCCAAGTAAGAGAGCGACGTGTCCCGGCCAGAGCGAGGTGGGGGCGGGAGTGGGGGGGTGGCGTGGGCAGCGGGTTGTGCCCGGACACGTGCCTGCCCAGGCGCCCCGGCCCTGCTGGTGTTTAGAGAGAGGGCGGGTCCCCTGCCCCCCGCCCCGCACAACCCCCACGTATCAAAGGGCGGCTGAGACGTGGTGAGACCTCGGGGCGCCCTGGGGGGCGGGGGGGCGGGGAGCCTGGGTCCGGAGCAGGGGAGGGGCAGAGGCGCCGGTGCTAGCTGACCCACAGGAAACGAGCGCTGCTGACCTAGTTTGGGACACCGGAAGTGGGTGCTGGGGAGAGGGGGAGACCGGCAGGCTGTCCTGGCTTCCGGGCCAGGTGGAGGGTGTTCTTGAATTGACCCCCGCCCGAATGCCTTGGAGACCCCTAGCTGCAACCGAGAACGGGAATGAGTCAGCGCAGCTATTCCTCCTTCCCCCAACTTATTCCTGGAGGAGGGAGACCGCTTATCAGGGGCAGGGGATCCAGATTGGGCTGTGAGGGGTTAAACCAGGATGGGAACTGTCTGTTCCCTAAGGGAGTATGTGTGAGTGCGGGGATGAGGCCTGGAGGATTATGGGGTTGCCTCCTGCTGCCCTACACACACCAACTGGTTTGGTCACCCCTGTACCCGCCTGGCACTGCTGGGAGAGCTGGCATGGAGTGGGCATCAGGTTGGGGAGGAGAGAGTGGGCATAAGGAGTGTTGCGCTGCACTAGAGAGGGACATACTTGTGACTATGTCTGGGTGGTAGTGTTTCTCCTTAGCGGTAACTGGGGAGAAGGGCAGGGGGCTCCCCCTGGAGCAGCTGATGAAACAAGGAGAAATCTCTGTCAGTGCCTCTGTCCCTGGCCCCGGGGACCCCAGCTCCCGCAGCGTGCCTCTGTTACATGGTTGCTGTGGGCACAACACAACTAGCTGGCACCCCCAGACACTGTCCCCTCCCTTGGGTACCACACACCCCCAGCCTTGGCACAGGGGTCAAAAAGGGGTTAATATCACCAGAATGGGGCTCTGGGGAAGAAAGAAGGCAGTGCCCACTAGGCTCAGGTGTCAAGGAGACAGGCTTGCTCTAGTGGGACTCTCATCACTACTCAGCCCTGGCTGATGTAGACCCCAGTATCTGGAAGACAGGTGCTGTCCCCTCTTCTTCCCCATGGTGCCCCCTGGCACCCAGGGCCCCCAGCTCCTCCTTGGCCTAGTGCCTGCCCAGGGAGGGCGCGGCGGGCAGCGGGGGCTGGGCTAACAATGCACCATCAGGCCCTTTGTGTGCCTGCACTTGGCACCCTGGGGAAGGGTGGGGGAGGGGGCCCAGCAGGCATGGGGGGCGGAGCGCTCTGGGGTGGGGACAGTGAAGGCTGGGGGAGAGAAGCAGAGAATGAAAGCAGGTGGGGAGGAAAGGGAAGTAGGTCAGATAGGATGCCAGCCCCCCATTCCAAGCCAAGGCTGAGAAAACCAGCCCCTGATCCTATGGCTGCCTGGATGGCATCAGACTGAGGGACAGCCTAGGACTGGGCATTTCAGGTCAGAAGTCACTGCCCAGGGGACTGCTCAGATGGAGGAGGTTTGGCCTGGTACTGCCCCCTTCTTAATGGCTAAGAGACCCAATTCTTCTGGCCCAGGACCAAGGTCCCAAGATGAGTAGTGAATGGGCTCCAGGCAGGGCACTGCCCTCTGACAGAAGCCTCTGGGCCTGCTGCGGGGCTTCCTGCCTCTGTCCCGCTTGGCTCCCTGACCTTCCTGAGAGTTAAGACTGCCCTGACACCAGGCCTTAGGGCCTATGCCTGTTTTGGCCTAGGGCAGGAGAGAACAGTGGGGGAGGAAGGTGGGGACAGGCAGATGGATAGGACCCTGGCATGGGGTGTGCCCGCCCTGGCCTCTTCCCCCTCCTTGTGCTGAGTAAACTCGTGAGTAAACTTGACGTTTTGCCCGGACAGTTTGAAGTTGCCTCGCTGCCCCCTCCCCCCCACCTCTTGCCAACACAGAAGCAGCCAGGCGCCAAGGCGGGCCTGGGGGACTGGGAGGTAGGGGATAGAGCTGCTGTCATCCACCATCAAGTGTTTGGTGGGGTGGGGACGAGAAAGACCCCCACACCCAGCCAGGCCCAGGTCTTGGCAAGAATCTTGGCTGGGGCCTGCAAGCATCTCTCCAGAGCCTTGGGGAGCCCAGGAGAAGTGACTTCAAAGCAGGTCCTCTGCCCACTTCTGACCTCCACCCCTAGTAGGGAAAGGCACCCAGCTACCACCTGGCCCCCTGAATTGCCATCTTTAATATTCACTGGCACAGGGACAAAGCTACCTTTAACAAATTCCCCAGGGGGACCAGAGAGGACTGCCCCCTTCATCCTGTCCCACAGCTTAGGATGGACATCTTAGCCCTCTCTTCCCTGAGGCCTCCAGATGCCATGGTTCTGCTCTGGAGGATAGCATTGTCATTTGCCAGCACTTGCCCTGACTACACCTGGCCTAACCCCACATATACTTCTACCATATTCACCATCAGGCCTAGCTCTGATCTCCCCAAGCCCCTTTCTTTGCCTGCTATCCTCCCCAGAATCAGTCAGCCTTCAGAGCTTCCCAGTCAGCAAATACCTATGCCAGATTCAAGGTTTGAAGGTGCCCCAGGCAAAAGAGGGCTGATGGCAGGCAAAAAGAAACAGTGATCCCCCATAAATATATCAATTTGCTATCTTTTGACATCACTGATTTCTCTTCTTCCTCCCAGGCCAACAGAATGACATGGGGAAATGCCATCCCAGTCCCTGACAGGCCTCAGAGTGGGGCTCCCCCAGGCCTTTACTTTCGACCTCATGTCTCTGGCTTCAATTTCCTTCCTGTTTCCACCGTCCCCCCAACTCCTCCCCACCCATATGCCCCTTTCAACAGACATCCTCTCCTCCTTCCTTCCTCCTTTCCTCCCCCTTTGCCTGGGAGCAGGGGTCCTCTTTCCTCCACCATGGACATCCTAGCCTTTTACCTCTTCTTAAACCTAGCCCCCTTGGAGATTCATGACCAAGTCATCTGCCCTTCCCACCCATCAGCAAGGCTCTGGGGAAGAGGAGAACCCAGGGCTTCTCAAGGGGTACTACAACTCCCAAGGTACATACAAAGCAATTGTGGTGCACACTGGGAGTTGTAGTCCTTGAGCTCTCAATTTGGCTGAGTCTGGAAGTGTTTCTCGATGAGGGTGAAAACCAGAACTGGGATGGGTTGGAATGTGGGTACCCTCTGCATCCCCCCACTTTATTCTTGCTATTGCATTGCCATGGGATGCCATGTACCTATGACTGACATCCATCTCCCTTGCTGAGACATGCTACCCGTCCTCACCTTAGGGCCCCACCCAAAAGATGCCCACACCCTGCCCTGCTGTCCCTGGCAGGGGTGAAACAGAGGGGCCCCATGAACTCCCTCCCTGCCCCCTGCCCTCTAGGCTGGTTCCCTCCCTTTATGGGGATCAAAGGGCAGAGAGCAGCCCCACCCCACTCCCTCACAGGCTGCAGGCACTAGGGCTCTCAGGAATTGCAGGGACTTTGGTGCCCAAGCAAATGCTTGGGCAGGGGGAATGATGGGAGGTTGGCACCTGGTGGTAGGGAGATACACTGGCCCCCACCCTGGGGTGTGGAGCCTTCATTAACTGCTCACAGGGCTGTCCATTGCCTCCTAGGCTCTCCCTGTGTAGGCCCTGACCAGTGTGCTACCTTTGAGGGGGCGGCTTGAGAACAGGGTCTTAGGCCTTATCTGTAGGGCCTAGGGACCTGGGCCCGTCAGACTGGCACCAAGGCACAGGGTGACCCTCCCCCACCTCAGGCCCACAGTTGGCATGGGGCGCTGGGAGCAGGGGGGTAGGAGGGAGAGGAGGGCAGGACTGCCAGCATCCTGGTGGGTAGGTGCCAACCGGGCCGGGAGCTGGTGAGGGGCAGCAGGCCAGCGGCATTGAGCCAGCAGCTGTTGGGGGAAAGGGGAGGGGATACTTTAGGGGGCATTTCTATGGTACCCCCAAGCCTAGCAGGACTTGGGATGGCCTAGTGTCTGGGGGACACTAGGGCACTCCTCATTCCAGGAATAAGGGACCCCAGGAGTTGTTTAAGTGAAACTTGGTGGCCCATCCATGTCTGGGCTCAGAGCCCTCCTGAGTTGCCCCTCAGGCCCAGGCGGGTCCCACCCAACCGGCCAGGGTGGCAGCAGCTTGCGCAAGGGGTGGGGCTAGGCGCTTCCCAGCAGATGCCCCCTCCCGGCTCCTTCCTCTTTCGGTGCCCACAGCTCCCCCAATCTGTCTATCCCCCTCAGGCCAGCTCTGTTCCCCCTGATCCCCCTGGCTATTGGGGGCTGGCATGAGTGCTGCCCCCTGGCCTGGTTGGCAGGGGTTGGTGCCCGGGCGAGGAACTGTGGTATGTGAGTGGGTTTGGGGTGAGGCTATAGGGAGGGCGGGGTGCCGCCTTGCCCAGCCCCTGAGGGCCCCAGCCCAGTACAAGGTAGGGAGAATTCGGCCAGCTCCCTGGGGGACTGAGGAGCCTGCTGGGGTCTAGAGGGCCTCCTTGTGGTCCCCATCCCACATATTCTGAGGGGCTGGGACCCAGGCACCTGTCACCCCTGGCACTGACTGTCCAGGGTTCCCCTCCTCCCTCTTCTGGCCACTGCCGCCTCTGTCCCCTCCCCTCCCTTCTTCCTTCTCCTGGTCCCACCTCCAGTAGCCTCTCCCATTGCTCCTCCTCATCTCTGTCCTCCTGGACTGCCCCAGCTCCTACCTTTCCTACCCCTCACCTTTTTCCTCTTTTTAGGACTGAGTAAGGACAGGAGCGGGTGGGTTCTGCTGGGGCTTCAGGCACCACAGGCAGAGACTCTGGGCCCTCTCTCACGCCGCCAGCCCTCCGGTAACCCCTCCCTCCAAGCTGGGGGGAGGGGGGACAGCACCCAGAGGGTTAAGGCTGTAGGGGGGAGGGGCTGGGCCAGGTCGTGGGCGGCCCCTTTGAAGGAGGGAGCTGGAGCGGGGAACAGCCACCCTACCTCCCCCCAAGCCTGGCCCTCCCCCACCTGTCCCAACCTGCTGCCCCCAGGGGCCAGGAGGAGTTGCCGCCAGGCCCCTCAGCATTCAGGTGAGTAGGCCCTGCTCTGGCTTGGGAGATCAGGCCCCAGGGGGGCTTGGAGGCCTAGAATTAGCCAAGGGTCAGAGGACTGAAAAACAGGCCAGGAAGAGGGTGCCCAGACTTCACAAGAGAGTTTAGGGAACTGAGGGCTTGAGAAGCGGGAATGTGGGGAGGCTTCAGTGTCTAAGGGGACCCGAGCGGATCAGGAGAGGCAGAAGAGCAGCCTATAGGGACTGAGTGATTGCTGGGCCAGGCCAGAAGGCTGGTCAGGCTGGCAGAGAGCCGGGCTCCGGAGATCGGGCTGGGGTGTCCTCTGGGGCTGGGGGGCTCAGGTTTCTGCTGGCGGCTTGGCGGGTGTGGGGTTACCAGCCAGCTCGGTTACCCAGCTGGAGACACTAGGCTGGGGGGAGGGGGTGGGCACAGGGCAGACCCTGGCACCTTGTGCCGTCTCCTCAGGCCCTAAGGGGAGCTGGCACTGTCCAGGCAGACCCTGCTGAGAATCCTGATGGCCAGAGTCTGTCCAAGTGGACAATTGCCTGGTCCAGGGTGGGCACCCTCCGGGGAAAGTCCAGCAGCTCCAGGGCTGGAAACTCTGACGGGCAGAGAGGCACAGGTTGTCCCTCCACCCCCACCCCACATCCGCTCTCGCTGCAAACCCCCCTCCACCACTCATTCTCCCCAACTGCCTCCCAAATTTTGGTCCCCTGCTTCATCCAAAAGTGGGGCGTGGATGCCCTAAACTCAACCATCTTTTGGCAAGACCAGGTGTTGGGCAGGCCTGGCCCCTGATTTAATTCCTCTGCCTCTCTCCACTCCTCACATGCCTGGGGAGAAAGGAAGGGATGCTCGAAGCAAGGGGCCAATGGAGAAAGTGGAGAGGTTTGAGCAAGAGAGAACCAAGGGGAAGAGAAAGGAGAGGCGGGGACAGTTCCTCGGAGGAGGCCTAGGGACACTGATATGGTGGAGAGGGTGCGGAGTTCAAGGAGGGCTGAAGGAAGGAATGCAAAGGGTGGACTTGCGGAGGGAAGACAAGGGTCGAAGGAGGCAATGAGGGGACAGAACAAGGAGGCCAAGAGAAGGGCAAGAGTGAGGGCTGGCTGATGGCAGGGAATACCCAAAGGTAGTGGTGCGAAGGCTGGGAGGGTTGCCCCCATTCCTTCCTCCGCCATCTTTTATCTCCCTCATATTTCCCTTGATGGAGACTAAGGGGCTATGGGCAAGGGCTTGTGTCATGGAAAGAAAATGTAGGGAAGCATTAAGGTCTACCTCATTTCAGGAGCCCCAGAACCAGGACTGGGGGATTTGGAGCTGGGCAGAGACTTAACCCCCACAGCACCGGGAAGCAGCCAACTCCCCTCGCCTCCTTCCCCCTTCGTGGCTTGCGGTCTCTCTTCCCCGCCTCGGCCCCCAGGAAGTGTGAGTGCTGGGGGTGGTGAGGTTAGGAGGGGAAGCGTCATATGGGGGATGGGGAAGGCATGCACAAGCTTGGAGGGGCTGGGGTGGGGAGAGAAGAGCTCCATAAATGTCAGAGCATCCCTGGGCAAAGAACCTCTTCTTTGAAACTCTTCTAGTCCTCATGTGAGAAGAGGCTCAGCCCCTTTACCTTCCCTCCCCAACTGGGCAATCCAGATGGCTTCGGCCCCTGGGCCCCAGAGGCCCTGAGAAGTGGTGGAGGAAGCTGGAGAATAAGGATTCCTGGGTCCCTGAGGACTTTGGACTGGCTGTCCAATTTCCCCACCCCCTGGTCCAGACGCAGGCCAAAGCCCTGGCTTCGTGCAAACTTAGTTCCAAAAAAACAGGAAGAGAACCTGAGGCTGGAGTTGGGGTGGGGGTTGGAGGGAGAAAGGAGACAGAAGTAAGGGGGAGGGGTGGCCAGCCAAGGCACCAGGAGCGTTGGGAAGAGCCTCAGGTCTCTCCATCATCCCTGGCAGGAAGATGTTACAGCCTGGTCCTCATCCTCCCTCACCCCAAGCTGCTGCTCCTGGAGAAGCCTGGCCAGGCCCCTCTCAGGCTCCCTGGCAGAGCCTAGAGGTAGGGGCCTTGGAACCTGGGGAGGGGGGGCTCTGTGTGCCCGTGTCTCAGGCCCATATCTATTTTCTCCGCCGCTAATCCTGGTTCTGCCTGCTGCCCCCCACACTAAGCCTCACTCCCCTAATCCCCAGGGTGGGGAAAGGGGGGCCAGCTTTACTCAGCTGCCCTGTTCAGGGCCTCCTATCCCTGCCCTTCGGCTGGCTCAAGCCAGCAGTGTTGGCCCTAGTGGCCCCCAGCCCTGCACTGGACCCTGCCTGAGGTCAGCACCTGGGAAGAGTTCCCGTCTCCCTTTTCTTTCCAAGACCGGGCCAGTGGCCTCCATCTTTTGGTTTCTTGGTGCTGGACATACCCTGCCAGGTGCCCTTGAGCACTGAAGGGTAGGTGATAGGCACTCCCACCTTTACCCCCTCCCAACTTTCTCACCCTGAAGTCTTCCCCCAACCAAAGATAGGGCAGGCTTGACTCAGGGCCCAGTTTCAAGAGAGCTGCCCACCGGCTTGGCCGGTCTAGCAGGCCTGACAGTGAGGGGAGCCTGGGGGGGTGGCGGGAAAGAGGGGAGTGATGGGGCGGGGCCCCCAGTTCTTCCCCCTACCAGGCAAACAGACCAAACAGACCTTGCCCGGTTCCCTGGCACAGCTGCACCCCCAACCACCACACACGCCCATGCCCACAAGGTCTTAGCAAGAGGGGGCATGCCAGACTGGGTGGGGATGGGCCGCCTTCATGGGGCGTCAGGGGACTGGGCCCTCTGGGATGCAGAGGTGGGAAAGGTGCCCAAGGTAGGGTGGGCAGCCTGGCACCAGTGCCCTACCCTGGCAGAAAGGGGACGCCTTTGCCCCACCCATCCCTCCCAGATGATGGGCCTAGGAGGGCCCCTTGGCCTGGTTGGCACCACCATAGCTCCAGGTGGCACCTATATTGGCATGGGTGCTAGAGCCCTGGGTAAGGGTTAGGGGAGTTTCCCAGAAGCTAGAGAACCTTATGAACACCCTCTCCTTCCCACGCATGTCCTCTGCCTCTCCCCCTCTTTCATTGCTACCTCTTGGCCATGGGCATTGGATTTGGGCCTAAGGAGTTAAACACCCACCCTTGCCCAATCCCTGTGTGAGTTGCGTGGTGAACGAGCCTGAGCCTGTGACCTGACAGTGAGGTCAGCCAATCAGCGCCCCCACCACACCAAGTTGCCACGGAGACCGGCCCTGGGGTGGGAGAAAGGAGGCGGGCTTAGCAGCGGGAATGGGTGGGGTGGGCAGGGAAGGAGGGAGAGGGATGGGGTGAGCCACATGCCTGCCAGTGCCCAGCTCCCAGCCAATGGACAGCGAGGACAGCCCCACCCATCCCCCTTAGGAAGGACAGGATCCACTTGGGCCCAGGAGGGTGCCTACTGCTGCTTAAGTGGCTACAGCCACTGTTGCTGCTGCTCCTCCTGCTGCTGCTGCCCACCTGGTTTTTGTTTGTTCCCAAGTCTGGGGGCCATTTGCCACTTGTACCATTTGTAAAGTACAGTCAGGAGGATTAAAGGGAGCAGGGAGAGCTCTCAGATGGCTTGGTTCCTAGGGAGAGAAGTGGTTTGAGGGCTTAAGGTGGAAACAGGTGGGCTATCTAAGGGTGCCTAGATGTGGCTTACAAGCAAAGACCGACATGCGGGTGCTGCTCACCTAAGGTTTCTGTGCAGGAGCCCTGGCCTTGCAATGAAGGGGGCAGGCAGGGAGGCAGACACAGAGAATGCAATTCTTGTCTCCTAAAGAGAAAATTTGTGGCTTACCTCCCCCATTCATTCCCCCACCCCCCAAAAAAAACCTTTCCCCATCAATGGCCAGGGCTGAACAGCTGCTGATGCGGCAGAGGGGACACTGACAAAATGTCAGTGGGACTTGCCCTAAGGATCAATAGGGGTAGTCTTTAATATTACATATGAGGAACAGGCCTCCTCAGGAAAGGAAGTGACTTATCCAAAGTCATGTAGCTAGTAGTAGCCTGGTTCCCTCAGGGTGATTTAAGGGAGGGAGGCTGACCTGTCCCCAAGTAGTTTTCTTAACAGAGGCCATCTGTATAGTGGAATCTGACCTCAGGCTAGGCCAAGGCCAGAACATTTATTGAATCTCCACTGCGTATCAGGCATTGTGCCATATTTGGTCTCATTTAACCCTCACCACAACTCTAGGAGTCAGGTGGAATTATCCTATATTACAGACGAGGAAGGCGGCTCGGAGATTAAATCACTTGTTTAAGGTCATGGAGCTAACTGGTGGCAGAGACAGGATTCAAACTCAAACCTGGCTGACTCCAGAGCCCAGCTCTTTCCAGGCCCCAGCACTGTCTCCAGTTGCTCCAGACCCACAAAATGTCAGGGCTGAAGGGCTGAGCCATTGGGGCCACTACTTCCACCCCGTCCTTGCACAGCTGAGGAAATGGAAGCACAGAGAGAAATGACTTTCCCAAGGTCATTCAGCAAGATAGTAGCAGAGCCAGGATTTAAAGCAGGTCTCACCCCCTTCCAGGCCCCAACCCCTGCCCACACCTCTGCCAGCCTTGGGATGGCTGGCTGCTCTGCACCCACCTCCTGTGGCTGGGCGTTGGAGGGTAAAGGATAGAGAGCAGGACCAAGGCCCTCTGGAGATGTGGCTCTCCTGGAATACGGAGAAAGGGGTGGCAGTAACTGAGGGGGAGTTGGGGGGTGGGACTGGAACTTGGCCTATTGGCAGTGGGGGAGGGGGCGGGGGCGATGCTTATCTGTGCGGGGCAGGAAGCAACCGCGCCAGCCAGTGACACCCCAGCAAAGGGTGGCTGCTCCTTGGCCCCATGGGGGAGGGGAGGATGTGGGGGGAGGGATGCTGGGAGCTGTGTTTCCCATTTGGCCTCAAGAAGCGGGGGATCTAGAAGGGGAGATGAACCTTTGGTAGCCAGGGGAGGGGCACGAGGAGGAAGAGGATGATGCTTGGAAGCTGCCTTCTCTTCTTTGCATATGTTTTACAGTGTCCTAGCCGCTTTGGAGAGAGATAACTTGAGTTAAAGCACCTGTCTGTGCCTGGCCTCCAGCAGATCTTGGTCCAGTGTGAGTCTGAACTCTCTCATTGGCCTCTCCCCAGGTTATGAGGAGGTTTCACTACAAAGACCGTTACCTCACTTTTCAAATGACTGAGGCCAGCTGCCAGTACCACCCCCGGTCTTCAGCCAATTCTTTATGAAGCCTGAACCAGGACCCAGGCATCCTAGCTCCCAGTCCACTGCTCCTTCCAAAGAGATGGGGAAGGGGGCAGGTGACACAGATGGACCTCTATGAAAAGGCCAGAAAGGCAGGGCTCCTGCTGCCACAGAGGCAGAATAGAATAGTGTAGTGGTTAGGAACAAGGACCGGGCCCACTGCCTGAGTTCGAACACTGTTCTGCACTTAACTTGGAAAATCACTTCACCTGTCTGAACCTCAGTTTCCTTGTCTGTGAAATGATGATCATACTTCGGAGGGTTTTGGAAGATGAAATGAGTGTAAAGTACTCAGAAGGGTAACTGGCATGTAGTCATCCTTCAATAAATATTGGCTAAAGTTGGTCCTCTTTCCCCAGAGCCCTGTGGGCTGAGCGCTTTTAACCTCCCCTCTATTTGACTCTGCAGGAGAAGATGGGGAGCCCCGAGGATGACCTGATTGGGATTCCATTCCCGGACCACAGCAGTGAGCTCCTGAGCTGCCTCAATGAGCAGCGCCAGCTGGGCCACCTATGTGACCTCACCATCCGGACGCAGGGCCTTGAATACCGCACCCACAGGGCTGTGCTAGCTGCCTGTAGCCACTACTTCAAGAAGCTATTCACTGAGGGCGGTGGCGGAGCTGTCATGGGGGCCGGGGGCAGCGGGACGACCACTGGGGGAGCAGGGGCAGGCGTGTGTGAGCTGGACTTTGTAGGGCCAGAGGCACTAGGCGCTCTCCTTGAATTTGCCTATACAGCCACACTGACCACCAGCAGCGCCAACATGCCAGCTGTGCTCCAGGCTGCCCGCCTGCTGGAGATCCCGTGTGTCATCGCTGCTTGCATGGAGATTCTGCAGGGCAGTGGGCTAGAAGCTCCCAGCCCAGACGAGGATGACTGTGAGCGAGCCCGCCAGTATCTGCAGGCCTTTGCCACAGCCACAGCCTCTGGAGTTCCCAATGGTGAAGACAGTCCTCCACAGGTGGCCCTCCCACCACCTCCACCACCGCCACCTCGGCCTGTTGCCCGCCGCAGCCGCAAGCCCCGGAAAGCTTTCCTGCAAACCAAGGGGGCCAGAGCAAACCACCTAGTCCCTGAGGTGCCCGCAGTACCCGGCCATCCCTTGACCTATGAGGAGGAGGAGGTGGCGGGTAGAGTGGGCAGCAGTGGGGGCAGTGGGCTGGGGGACAGCTACAGCCCTCCCACAGGAACTGCCTCCCCTCCTGAGGGGCCACAGAGCTACGAACCCTATGAGGGTGAGGAAGAAGAAGAGGAGCTGGTATATCCCCCAGCCTATGGGCTGGCACAGGGTGGCGGGCCTCCGCTGTCCCCAGAGGAGCTGGGCTCAGATGAGGATGCCATCGATCCTGACCTGATGGCCTACCTAAGCTCCCTGCACCAGGACAACCTGGCACCAGGCCTGGACGGCCAAGACAAGCTGGTGCGCAAACGCCGCTCCCAGATGCCTCAGGAGTGTCCTGTCTGCCACAAGATCATCCATGGGGCAGGCAAACTGCCTCGCCACATGAGGACCCACACAGGCGAGAAGCCCTTTGCCTGCGAGGTCTGCGGTGTTCGATTCACCCGGTGAGCAGCAAGTGGGGAAGGGCCTGGCAGGGGCCGTGGGTAGGGGACAGGGTGGGAGGAGGGGGGAAGGAGTTAGGAGACCCGATGTGGAGGTAGGTGGTCATGGAGGGACTGGGACATGAGTGGGTTACTGGAATGAGGAGAGCAGAATAAAACAAGCCAGCGGGGGGTGGGTCTGGAGCATGAAGGATTTGGTGCCCAGGAAGGCAGTGCTGGAAGCAGAAGAGTGGATAATGGCAAGGCCTAGTTAAGCTAGAGGTAAGCCAGCAGGGTATCCTGGGGCAATAGTGGGGTAACAAATGGTGAGGGACAGGGATGGGACAAGGCCAGGGTAGTATGACCAGAAGGAGCCAGGGATCCCATCCTGAACACCTCCCTGCCCCTCACCCCTGCCTGTGCCAGGAACGACAAGCTGAAGATACACATGCGGAAGCACACGGGAGAGCGCCCCTACTCGTGCCCGCACTGCCCAGCCCGCTTCCTGCACAGCTACGACCTCAAGAACCACATGCACCTGCATACGGGGGACCGGCCCTATGAGTGCCACCTGTGCCACAAGGCTTTCGCCAAGGAGGACCACCTGCAGCGCCACCTCAAAGGCCAGAACTGCCTGGAGGTGCGCACCCGACGGCGCCGCAAGGACGATGCACCACCCCACTACCCGCCACCCTCTACCGCTGCTGCATCCCCCGCTGGCCTCGACCTCTCCAATGGCCACCTGGACACCTTCCGCCTCTCTCTAGCTCGATTCTGGGAGCAGTCAGCCCCCACCGGGCCCCCGGTCTCTACCCCGGGGCCCCCTGATGACGATGAGGAGGAAGGGGCACCCAGCACACCCCAGGCTGAAGGTGCCATGGAGTCCTCTTAAAGAGGGACGAGGGCCAGGCTGAAGCAGCACAAGGCCGGGGACACCCATGCCAAGCAGTGGGAGCATGCAGGACAGACACAGCAGGGGTCTGGGGCACGGAGCCTTGCTGGTGTCAGCATCAGCCCTTCCTCCCAGAGCCCTCATTCCAATTCCAAGTTAAGAAGGTATTGGGGCAGAGGCTCCCCAAATTGGGGTGATCCCCCAAGGAGTGATACATATATTGTGTATATATTTACAGCTCTATTGTAAAAGTGGGGTCCCTGTCCCCAGCTGCTCCTGGGGAGTAGAAGCAATAATGTATTTCTGATTTGTGGGTCCCACTTCGGCTATGCGGGTTTCTAGGGGGTGGGGGCTTGGGACCAAAGCCTTGCCCCGCCCCTATGCCCCTTGGGGGTTTTGGCTGTGTAAGGGGGTGAAGGACTGCCCCTCCCTTCCGAGACCCCTCCTTCCTGGTTTCTGTTCCTTTTTCCTGGCAGTGAATTATGCAAAGGGGGCTGGCAAAGGAAGGGTAGGTGGGGGAAAGCCAGGTGGAAGCTTGAAAGACTGGGGGACTGGGCCTGTAAGGAAGGAGCCATCCCAGTCCCCCTCCGCCCTGCTCCCGCCGCTGAGTCATGGGGTCGCGGAGAAGAAGGGGGCAGGGTGGCCTGATTGGCTCGCCCGCCCCTGGGGGCAGTGGAGAGGGGCCCCGCCCAGCTAGGGGAGCCGCTCGTTCCACTCCCCTCCCTGTCCCTCCCTCCCCGCGGCCCTGGGCAGGGAATGTCTTGTTCCCGCCGCTCCCTCCCCGGGGCCAGAGGGCAGGGCGGGCCGGGCGGCGTCCTACCCTCTTCTCCTCCTCCCCATCTCCTCCCCGCCCAGGTGCGAGCCGGAGCCGCCGCCACCGCTGCCGCCCCTGACTCACGCCGCCCCCGGGCTGGCGCAGCGAAGGGTGTGGGACAGGGTGAGGGGTTGGAAGAGCCTTGTGGAGAGCGGGCGAGCCGGCGCCATCTGGCGGCCATGCCCTGAGCGGGCGAGCGCCCCCCGCGGCCACTGGAGCGAGCTGTCTTTACTCTCCTCAGCCACCCCAGCTGGTGAGCGGCGCCCCCTTGTCAAGGCAGTGGGCACAGAACTTCTCGCTTGGCCGCAGGGAAAGGGGCTGCGGACCTGTGGGAAAGTGATCCCCTTCCCAGATCCTTGCCAGCTGGGCTTCCTGTCAGGCAGGGGAGAATAATCCCCTCACTCTTCTCTTAGGATTGAATCCACCCCCATTCTGTACATAGCCTCTTCTGTTGGTCTTGTTGAAATCTAGTTTCAGATTTTTAACTACCCAATTCTGCTGGGGGTGGGGGACACCCCCCCTTCCTCGCTGGGTGCTGGACCCCTTTTGCAGCCTGGGCTCTGCCTTGCACTATTTCCCCTTCCTGGCCTGACGGCTCCTCCCCCTCCTTAAAAGGGGCAGGTTCAGGGGCCCGGTGCTCTTCCTCCCTTCCATGCACCCCCATGCCCATTTGCACAGCTGCCCAGGTACCCCTAACAGTGGGGAGGGGTCACAGGGAGGGGGTAGCGGGACCAGTCCCTGTATCTATTTAAAAAGTGATGGTGTAATATATTGGGGTGGCGGGGAGGTCGGGTTGTCCTGGGCCTCATCTTAGCATTTCAGGTGATGGGGGGAGCCCAGGGCTGGGGAGACCTGGGGCCCAGCCCCAGAGAATGGGGACAATGTGGCCTCCTTTCTCCCTACTTTCGGCTTTCCCAGTCAGTGCCTTAGGGGGAGAGGCACTCCCCCCCTCCTATTCCCTTCCCCTCATCCCAACCCCCCCACCAAGGGTGTAAGCGACAGGAAGAAATAATAATAATTTAAGATTCACACTTGTGTCCACTTTTGGTTTATTTGGGGGGTGGGTGGGAAGGATCAGGAAAAGAGGGAGGTGAGAGAGGGACTGAGGGTTCTGAAGCTGGAGTGGGGGCTGCTTTGGGGGCGGAGGATGTCTCAGGTGGTCTGTGGGGCTCAGGGCTGGTGAGAATGCTAATAGGCTGATGGGCTTCAGGTAAGGGCTGCTGCCCGTGCTTCCTCTGCTGAGGCCCCTTCTCCTCATCCAGGTCACTAGTGAGGAGAGGAAGGGGGTGGCCGGATCACCCACCTTCTGTCTTCACAGGTGCATCCCTGCCCCCTGCCCTGCCCCATCTGTTCAGATCCAGCTCCTGTTCTTTATGAGGAACTCCTGCTCTCTCAGACCCACGAGGCATACCAGCCCATGGCTGTAGATATTTTCTGATTTTAGGCTGATGCTGAGCGGGGGCAGTGACTTGCCTGAGGCCACATGGCTAGGAAGGACAGAACCACTAGTGACCTCAGTGGTCACACCTGCTCAAGGCTCAAGCTGTCCCCTCTGCTGACCCAGCTTATCCTTTCACTGGGCCCTCTAGAACCTCTGAAAAGAAAGCTTTGCTTCCCCTTCAACCTATCCACTCATCACGACCTCCACTGCCCCATTCACACTGGAATGTGCCCACTGGACAGTTTTCTTTGCAGTCCTCCCAAGAGGAGGCAGCTTAACCTTCTCAAACCCAGCTGGCCCCTAGTGATTTTTGCAAAGCCCCTGGCTGCCACGACAGCTATACCACCAGTGCTGTGGCTGTCTCCTCAGGCCTGCCAGACACCTGCCACATCTGTTTAAGATGCCAGCTCTGGACTCCTGCTGTTTGTATGGTCCTACAACCTCCTCATTAGAGGACCCATCCAATTTTCTGGCCTCTCAATCCCTAACCTCCTTGGTCCTATTGACTGGCATCTCTGTTCCCACTCAGACGTCCTCCTCAGCATTGGCCCTTCACTGGATTCATTCCAGAGTTCTTCCCTGGCCATGGCCCCCTCTCTGAGCCCCTCCTGTTCAGGCAGCTCTCCCTCCTGGCCACTGCCCCTGTTCTAACACGTCATCAAGACAGACCCTGGGCTGCCCCCAGGAGCCTTAGCCCCTCCTCTTCCCCAGTCATGTCAGACACTCTTACCAAAGACACCTCAATTCTCGCTCCATCTTGTCCTCCTGACCTGCCCAGAAAAAGCCTTCCACCCCTGAATCCTATTCATGGCTACCACATGTGCCAGAGAAAATCACATAACCAAGGGCACTGGAGCAATCATTACAGGTTACAGCTTCCAGCATCATCTGGGCCTTTGACACTACCTGGAAATCCCTTAACCTCTCCAGTCAGCTTCTTTGCACACTTGCCACGGTAGGTCTTTCAACCTCTACCACCCACTCCTTGAAATCTTTATTCCACTCCCAGCTGCCTGCTCTGCTCTCTCAGCAGGTGCTCTTGCCTCCTCCTCCCCAGAGAGAAGCAAGGCCACCAGGGTGGAGTGGGCTTAGCTGCTCAGGGGAAAGTATACTCTCCCCCTCTGCCTCTGCCAGCCTGCTCCTTTCTAAGGCAGGCCACCTGGTCCACCTGGCCCTGGAACCCAAACCTCCCTCCCCAACGCTCTTTTACACTGCCTAAATGCTCAAATCTTCCTGTCCTTAGATCTAGAAAACACTTTTAGTGCTGACTCCCCTTCAAGCTACTTTCTTGCTCTGCGAAGCTAACTCTGTCTTTCTCTTCACCATCAAGCTTACATTTTTTCAAACTACAACACTCATTAGATGAAAAGCATTATCAAACTCCTGGCAACAGTGATGCAGGAGCCACATACCATATTTCTGAGTCCTTTTATTTTGTATGTATGTATGTATGTATTTATTTAGAGACGGAGTCTCTCTCTGTCACCCAGGCTGGAGTGCAGTGGCGCGATCTCGGCTCACCGCAACTTCCGCCTCCTGGGTTCAAGTGATTCTCCTGCCTCAGCCTCCCAAGTAGCTGGGATTACAGGCGCCTGCCACCATGCCTAATTTTTTGTATTTTTAGTAGAGACAAGGTTTTACCATGTTGGCCAGGCTGGTCTCAAACTCCTGACCTCAAGTGATCCACCTGCCTCAGCCTCCCAAAGTGCTAGGATTATAGGCGTGAGCCACCGCGCCCGGCCTTTCTGAGTCTTCTTTACCTGACAGCCCTCAACCCATCATGACAGATCCAGTTTTGGTCTTCCCGATGCCATGAAAAACATTCCCACAAGCCACTCCAGTGATTTCCCGACTGCCTGTCACCTGTCTTCACATGATCCTACTTGATTTCTATTTTTTTTTTTTAATCTTCTCATTTTTTGAGACTAGGTCTTGTACTATTGTCCAGGCTGGAGTACAATGGCACAATCTTGGCTCACTGCAGTCTCGGCCTCCCTGGCTCAGTGATCCCTCCCACCTTAGCCTCCTGAGTAGCTGGGACTAAAGATGTATGTCACCATGTCCAGCTAATTTTTATATTATTACTTATTTATTCATTTATTGAGACCAATCCTCCCTCTGTCGCCCACGCTAAAATGCAGTGGCACAGTCTTAGCTCAATACAACTTCTGCCTCCCAGGTTCAAGCAATTCTCCTGCCTCAGCCTCCTGAGTAGCTGGGACTACAGGTGTGTGCCACCATGCCTGGCTGATTTTTGTAGTTTTAGTAGAGATGGGGTTTCACTATGTTAGCCAGGCTGGTCTCGAACTCCTGACCTTAAGTGATCCTCCCACCTCAGCCTCCCAAAGTGCTGGGATTACAGGCGTGAGCCACCATGCCCTGCCAAGTTTTTGTATTTTTAGTAGAGACGGGATTTTGCCATGTTGCCCAGGCTGGTCTCAAACTCTTGGACTCAAGAGATCGGCCCACCTGGGCCTCCCAAATTGCTGAAATTACAGGTGTGAGCCACTGTGCCCATCCCCCCACTTGATTTCATAAGTTTGCCTCTCCTGCTTTCTTGAGCCTCTCCCCTCCCTGTCCCCTCCCACTCTCCTGCCATGCCCTCTGCCAGGATGATCTAGCTCATCCTCTCTCTTACAGTCTCTAGCTCAACAACCCCCCAAAAATATACCTCCAGCCCAGAGCCCTGCCTTTTTCTAACTACCCCCCTGGGCATCGCCAGCTGGATGCCCTACAGACACCTCAAAGATCTCAAACTGGGCCAGTCGTCTTTCACCAGAACCTGTTTATCTTCCTGCCCTAACACCTGCCCAGGCCCAAGCATAGAAATCCCAGTCACACTCAGCACCTCAGTCCTGAGGCCATCACGAACTTCTCCTAGACTAAGACAAGCTCCTCTCTGACCTCCCTGCTCCTGCCCAACCTCCACTCTGCCTTCTTTGTTTATGGTCTTAAAAGACAAATATGAGCATATCACTTTCCAACCTAAGCTTTTCAAATGACAAGTTAAGGTTCTTGCCCCTCTCTTCCCACCTTGACTTCCAACCTCATCTCCCAGCATTCTCTGAGGTCTCTACCCAGTCACACCCATCCCTTGGGCTCTACCCTTCTGAATGCCTCACATTCTCCAAACCCACACAGGCCTCCCCTTGGAATGCTTTCCTCTACTTCTCAGCCTAACAAACCACCAAGTTGCACCCAAAATCCAGCCCATGGCCAGGCACCATGGCTCATGCCTATAATCCCATAATCCCAGCACTTTGGAAGGCCAAGGTGAGAGGATGGTTTGAGCTCAGGAGTTTGAGACCAGCCTGGGCAACATAGTGAGACCCCCGTCTCTACAAAATAATAATAATAATAATAATAATAATAATAATAATAATAAAATAATAATAAGCCAGGCATGGTGGTGTGCCTGACGTCCCAGCTACCCAGGAGACTGAGGTGGGAGGATCACTTGAGCCCAGGAGGTTGAGGTTGCAGTAAACTGGGATTGCGCCACTGCATTCCAGCCTGGGTGACAGAGTGAGACCCTGTCTCAAAACGAAACAAAAATCCAGCTCATTTATCACCTCTTCTATGAAGCCTTCATTAATATGTCCCTTTTCCCAAATTGGCTGTTGTGTCTTCTGTGCTGTCCAGAGTGTACTTCACTCCTTTATCAGGGTACTGTCCACCCTGTTATCTATTCGATGTCACTCTCCCCAAGGGCATGGTGAGCTCCTCCAGGGCCATGGTGCTAACACAGAGCAGCCGCTTGGCAAACCTCAGTTACTTCCCCTCCCCTCATGTCTCTCTCAAGCCCTGGCAAAGGTCCAGACACCCAGGAAGGCCTTTGTAAATGGAACAGAACCTGCTTAGGCCTCACAATTCCTAGGTGCCAACTCCTGCTTCCTGCTTACCTGGACTCGGAAGTGGACTCCATTGAGAGGCTCCTGCCGAGCACTTCTTGGAGCTGTTGCTGCAGTAACCATGCCTGCTCAGGGTCCTTCGATTGAGCTGCAGCCAGCCATAGCTGAGGGCCCTCCTCATCGCTGGAGTCCCTGGAGAAGACTCTCATCTCAGTGGCCCGCAGACATCCTGGGAGAAGGGTGGCTACTTCCACTGCCCCTACAGACTCCAGCCACCCCATGTCACTGAAAGACTCACAGCTCCAGGTCTAGGTCGCCCTGGTAGGAGAGGGGAGATGCACACACAGAGCAGGTATTGTCCAGGAGGCGGAAGCAAGTGAGGCAGTAGAGACCTGGCGGAGGCCGGGGGAGTGGAGGTGAACCCGAGCTCACCCACCCACCCTCTGTGCTTCCTGGCTGCCAGCCCCTGCCTCCCCTCACACCCCTGGAGGAACCATCCTTGTCAAGGGGTGCACACTAGGGAACTGCTGCAATGCCACTTGCACATAAATCCTGTTCATAAATACCTGGGAGAATAAAGGCAAGCATGGAGAAAATGAGCTACCTGAGGGCTCTGTGTAAAGGAGGACATGCATAGTAATGAAGGGAGGGGCACAAAAGGTGAGGTACAAGAGAAGTCCATCAAGGAAGGACCACAGTGGATTGTCATATGCAAGTGGGGTAAGTCTGAGCAGGGAGAGGCACACGCCCCAGGGGGTCTCACCTTGGCAGCCCGGGGTACTGCAGGACACAATGTTCTCCATGTCTCCCTCATCCTGGGGCTGCCCACAGCCCAGGCAGTAGGCCCGATGCAGCCAAAAGTGGCTGACAAATGGACCTAGGCAAGGGCACCTGAGAAAGGGGTCACAGACACTAAGTAGGCCAGACCAGCCAGCTTAAGCCTCCCCACTCCAGCACCAACCTCCAAATGGCAGGGAGGACCTCCTGACTTCCTGCAGTACATCCTCCATCCCTCTGACTTCAGCAGCAACCTCTCCATGGCTCTGCCTTCCTTCCTCCCTTCACTCCTCACCCCTAAGAATTCCCATCTCTCACAGCGTTAAGGGCATGCAATGGGCATCCTCTTCAACCAAATCTCTTGACACTTAGAGAGGACAGAAATCCATTCCAACTCCTGGCTCTTTTTCTTTCCCCTCTTGCCCCACCCCTATAGGAAAGACAGTGGCCTCACCGACTGGCCAGCACTAGGAAGGCACTTCTGTGGCCCTGGTCAGCTGCCCGCCGCCTCACTGATCGGTGCAGGGCAGCCAACAGATTGGTTCGGCGGCTCAGAAGTATGTTGTACAGGTAGGAGATCCTCTCCTGGTGCGGGGAGATCAGGGATGGGGTCCCACTTGACCCTGTTTTGTCTGCCTGGAATGCCCTCTGAGCCCATCTCCACTCCCTACCTTTTCCTTCTGTTCAACTCTAAGTTTGGCTCAAATGCCCTTTCCTCTGGGAAGTCTTCTGGACTTGCCCAGGTGGAGTTACCACTCTCTTCTCTGGTTTTTCATAACACTTTTATTCATTCCTAAATAAAAGTGCTTTTTAAATTACAATGTCTTATTAAAAGCTTGTCTGGCCGGGTACAGTGGCTCACGCCTGTAATCCCAGCACTTTGGGAGGCCGAGGTGGGCGGATCACCTGAGGTCGGGAGTTCAAGACCAGCCTGACCAACATGGAGAAATGCTATCTCTACTAAAAATACAAAATTAGCTGGGGTGGTGGCACATGTCTCCACCAGTTACTCGGGAGGCTGAGGCAAGAAAATCACTTGAACCCGGGAGGTGGAGGGTGCAGTGAGCTGAGATCACGCCATTGCACTCCAGCCTGGGCAACAAGAGCGAAACTCCGTCTCAAAAAAAAAAAAAAAGGAAAGAAAAAAAAGCTTGTCTGCCCTGCCTCGAGTCTGTGAGCTCCAGACTGTGTCTGGTTCATCCTGGCATCCTTGGAGACCAGCATAGAGATAGGGGAATATAGTAGATGCTCAGTAAATGATTAGTAAATGAGTAAACCAATGGTGAGGGTTTTTTGTTTGTTTGTTTTGTTTTGTTTTTTGAGATGGAGTCTTGCTCTATGGTCAGACTGGAGTGCAGTGGCGCAATCTC
>NW_012121487.1:1941126-1945538 GCF_000951035.1 Colobus angolensis palliatus
TAAACCTGGGAGGCGGAGGTTGCAGTGAGCCGAGATGGCACCACTGCACTCCAGCCTGGTGATAGAACAAGATTCTGCCTCAAAAAAAAAAAAAAAAAAAAGAGGAAACTGCAGCTGAAGAGGTTAAGCAACTTGCCTACTAATAAAGTCACCGCCTAATAAAGGACAGAGCTGGGATTTGAACCCTGGCCAATCTGACTCTAGAGCTTGCATTTTAAACTACTCTGTATGCTGTAACCTTGACCTAGACACAGGTGTTACTAGGCAGTTGAAAGAGTGGCCCACTTGGGGGCTGCTGAGTAACAGTGACATGGGGACATTCAGGCAGTCACCAGGACTGAGGACGGGAAGAGGAGAAGGTTTGGGAGCAGGCAGGGAGATGCAGGAGCAGGTCGAGGGGGCTGCAGTGGGTGAGTGGGAGGAGGCTGTCGTGTAGGCACTCACTGCGGGCCACAATCTCCCCCTGCAGCTGGTGCCGGGCCAGGTCAAGCACCCAGAAGACAGCATAGTCTAGGAAGACTAGGAACAGCACGAGGAGGAGGTGTCGGATAAGGTTGAAGGTCTCCAGAATGCAAAAAAACTTCTCCCATTGGGACAAGAAGATGGAGCCTGAGCAGGAGTGGGATGGTCAGGAGGATGCTCCCCAGTTCTCCCGTCCACCAGACCCCAGTTCTTGGAGAGGCCTCCTGCCCCGATCAGGCTTGGGCCTGTCTGCTCATCGGGAATATGGAAAAGAAAAGCTGTGAGGACTCCGGCAAGGATGGAAAACACTCTTCAGGGGAGGGGGCTCCGTGGCTAGAGGGGAGGGGCCTGCCTATCATCTCCACCTGGCCCTGTGGCCCATTCCAGTCTCAGGAGCCCTCCCTCCTAGGGCATCCCTCATCCCCTTACCTGTCTCCCCACCTCACAGGCAGTCCTCCCCCTCCATATTAGCACTACCTGCCCACCTGGGGAAGCCCTCCCAACTTGACTTCCCTCGCTCTGTGTCCATCCCCTGATGTCCTGATGTCCAGGGTGCTCCCAGAAGCACCATCTGCCTCTCCTGTCTCTGGCTACTTTCTCCAAGGGTGTCTATGTTCTCCTTGCAGACTGCGGGCTCACCAAGGACTAGGCAGTGTCTTCCCTCAGCCTGAAAGTCCTTGAGCTCTGGGTCTCCTCCTGGCCCCGCCCCAAGCCCATCCTGAGCCCTGCCTGTGCAGGGGCTTAGGAGCAGGGCAGCGGGGCGGGGGGAAGCCCTGGCCTCCCTGAGCTGGGCTCTCCCTGTCCTCAGGGTCCTCACCCGGTGAGATGTAGCGCCTGGCCTCGTGAGCACTGAGCGGAAGCACTGTGGGCAGCCCTGCCGTGGAGCGCACAGCCTCCATGCGCAGGAATTGGCTGGTGATGTAGATATTGTCATAATGGTCCCAGTTCAGGTAACAGTACCGGTAAAATAGGGCTCTGGGAAGGGGAGGTAGAGCACATATGAGGCCCCTTACCACTCCGGGCCAGACCCCACAGGGCATCTCCCCTTCAACCCCACTTCAGCCTCCCTGGATGCTGGGGCGGCATGGGGATGAGCTGCTCCCTGCAGCCCTGGCCCTGCACACCCCGCCCCGTGTCGCCTGGTAGCGCCTCACTGGAGGTAGAGAAGCACAAGCAGCAGAGGCGTGGTGAACCCCATCAGAGCCAGGGCCTCTCGGACACGGTGCAGCTTCATGCTGACAGCCTCGTGGAGGTCCATGGCTACCTGGGACAGGCTCCGAGAGGCATTGAGATCCACGGAGAAGTGGTGGGTGGCTGTCATGTTGAACTCAAACTCCTGACGCACCCGGTTGAGCAACTGAATCACAGCTGGGGCCAGCAGGTTCAGGGGAGACATGGGCAAGAAGAGTTAGGAGAGGGTGGAGCTGGCCCTAGGGAAGGGCCTGGCACAACCTAGGGGGTGCAGCTCACAGACCAGCTGGGAACCCCCAGTGTTTGGGTCAAGGTGGACTGAGGAGGGGACAAAGCCTCCACATATGGCCATCGCCATCACATGCTCAGCACCCAGCATGACAGAGGGCATGCAACAGATGCCCCTAAGGAATGATTTTGATGACCTGAGTGTGGACCTGAGTGTGGACAGGAGGCCCTGGTTCTGTTCCCAGCTCCTGCTCTCACAGCAGGCTGTGGTGAGACACTGGCCCTTCGCTGGACCTCAGTCTCCTGATCTGTATTTGTACAGCATGGATATGGGCCTGGGTGATCTCTTGAGCCCCTTTCTTTCTCTTACATTCTCCTTTATGGGCTGGGAGCACTGGGGGCTGGCCATGGCCACACTGGGATGAGGGAAGGAGATCACTAGGGAGCACCATGTGTGGCAGGAGGGGGTCACTCACGGGTGCCGATGGTCTGGCGCAAGAAGGGCTGAATGTACTTAGGGATGACGCAGAACACCTGGACCACTGATGGGCAGCGTCTGCTGAGTGTCCGAAGGAGGAGCACAGCCAGGCCTGCCCCCCACCTCTGGAGACCTCTTCTCACAGGGCCTCTTTTCGATTTTCCTATTGGCCTCCACATTTGCTCAAAACCTTGTAGCACCTCCCTGTCACCCCTCTCTCCCAACACCAGTCCCTCCCTACTGCCCGCCCCCACCCCCAATACTGGTCCCACCAAGCTTATTCCTCTCTATTGCCCCCAGTGGTCCTCCTGGGCCTGTCCTCCCAACTGACCCCCACACTTCCACCCTGCCCCACCACACATAGGCTCCTCCCTGCTGGTGTGCCCTGGTTTTCTCACGGCTGGCAAGTCCACAGAGCGCCAGTTTGAAGGGCATGAGCACGTAACACAGATGGTAGGCTTGTGGTATGACCATCATGCAGCTGTCCTTGGCATCATCAAAAACCCGTGCACACTTCAGGTAAGGGTTGCCCAGTTCCGAGTTGCACACATCCCCGATGTGCAGGAGCCACTGCCATACATTCCGGAGAGCCCTGGCTGGGGACGGTTGCAGGGTTGGCACCTAGGGCTGGAATCCTACAGCCTCTTCTCAGAGGTTTGGCACCCAGGGCTGGAGAGGCCTGTGGTCAGGGACCTGGCTGTGCTGTGTCCAGTGAGCACTAGCCAGCACCCAGGAGGGGCCTGAAAAGCCCTGGACAGGGATACAGGTGAAGAGACTGAAATTTTTTTTTTTTTAGATGGAGTTTCGCTCTTGTTGCCCAGGCTAGAATGCAATGGAGTGATCTCGGCTCGTTGTAACCTCCGCCTCCTGGGTTCAAGTGATTCTCCCACCTCAGACTCCCTAATAGCTAGGATTATAGGCATATGCCACCACGCCTGGCTAATTTTTGTATTTTTAGTAGAGATGAGGTTTCGACATGTTGGCCAGGCTGGTCTCAAACTCCTGACCTCAGGTGATCCACCTGCCTCAGCCTCCCGAGTAGCTGGGATTATAGGTGCCCACCACCACGCCTGGCTCATTTTTTTGTATTTTTAGTAGAGACAAGGTTTCACCATGTTGGCCATGCTGGTCTTGAACTCCTGACCTTAGGCGATCTGTCTTCCTCAGCCTCCCAAAGTGCTAGGATTACAGGCATGAGCCACCGCAGCTGGCTCACATTCTCAATTAATGGCTTACCAGACACTTGACACACATAATTTATTTTATTTTTTTCTTCTTATTATTTTTTTAGACTCAGTTTCACTCTTGTTGCTAGGCACGTTGCTTAACCTCTTCAGCTTCAGTTTCCTCTTTTTTTGTGCTAGGATTACAGGCATGAGGCACCCACCTGGCCCCAACACACATAATCTAATTTACTTCTTACAGTGACCCAGAGAGGTTGCTACTATTATTATTCCACTGTTCAGATGAGGAAACTGGGCTAGCACAGTTGCTCACGCCTGTAATCCCAACACTTTGGAAGGCTGAGGTGGGTGGATCACCTGAGGTCAGGAGTTTGAGACCAGCCTGAGCAATATGGTGAAACCCCGTCTCGACTAAAAATACAACTGGACATGGTGGCATGTGCCTGTAGTCCCAGCTACTTGGGAGGCTGAGACAGGAGAATTGCTTGAACCTGGGAGGCAGAGGTTGAAGTGAGCCAAGATTGCACCACTGCACTCCAGCCTGGGTGACAGAGTGAGTGAGACTCCATCTCAAAAAAAAAAAAAATGTCGAGCATGGTGGCTCACACCTATAATCCCAGCACTTTGGGAGGCCAAGGCAGGCAGATCATGAGGTCAAGAGATCGACACCATCCTGGCCAATATGGTGAAATCCCATCTCTACTAAAAATACAAAACTAAGCTGGGCGTGGTGGCATGTGCCTGTAGTCCCAGCTACTCACAAGGCTGAGGCAGGAGAATCACTTAAACCTGGGAGGCGGAGGTTGCAGTGAGCCGAGATGGCACCACTGCACTCCAGCCTGGTGATAGAACAAGATTCTGCCTCAAAA
>NW_012121487.1:1945588-1964418 GCF_000951035.1 Colobus angolensis palliatus
TCTCGATCTCCTGACCTAGTGATCCGCCCGCCTCGGCCTCCCAAAGTGCTGGGATTACAGGCGTGAGCCACCGCACCTGGCCAAGACTGGGTGCATTTTGAGTCCCCAGGAGTAGACATGCTAATGTGCTTACCTACGTGTTTCACACCATCCATGATTGACCGAAAGAACTTGCGGACCCGGTCAGCCACCTCTTTGGTCTTTTGGGCAATAGCTTTAATCTTGTTCAGGGCACCTGATGGGTGAGGGACAGAGGCACTGTGGAGTCTCCTCCTTTAGGGGCTGGTTCTCAACATTGCTTAAGCAGGGAGTGGAGAGGAAGCCACCGTACCAGAGGCGGCGAGCCTGGATTCTGGGGCCTGGGAGAGAGTTAATCTGGGAGTGGGGGAGGCCAGAGAGCAAGGAGAGAGGGTTTAGCTGTGCCCACAGTCCCTTCCAGGCCCAGATGCTCTGCAATTAGCACCAGCAGAGAAGAAGGCCAAAGGACTATAGAACATGCAGGATGAGCAGGGCAAGGAGGACCTGTGGGAGACAGTGGTGGAGGTGGGGGACTTACTGACAAGGGGCTGCTTGGCCCGCTGTAGCACTTCGGCGGTCTGGTTCAGGGCCAGCTCTGCCCCACAGGCCACAGCCTCGCTAGCCCGGGTGAAGTTGCGTAGAGTGTTGGCACAAGGACCTTGAAGCACCAACCCAAAGGCAGCCACCAACAGTAGTGTCCGGCCCTGCCCTGCGGGCGACAGCTCCGTTAGAACCAAGAACCCAGCCCCAAACACGGCAGCAAGTCCCTTCAGAATATTTCACTTAAGCCTTCAGAATATTTCCCTGAACCCCTGCCTCTCCCATAGCATCTCTCTTGCCCCAGCACCAGCTCCAGGACCTGCCCCCTAGCCCTGGGTGCCAAGCTCACTGGAGAAGGCCTGGGGCAGCAGCAGGAGGACAGTGGCTCGGACCTGGCGGGAGAATCCCATGCCCAGGCTAAGGAAGGCGGCCAAAGTGAGGGTGCCCACCAGGCAGCCCCAGGGGCTGCGCCCTTCCACCAGTAGCTCCAGAAGCCCGTAGGCCGTGGCCAAAGACAAGCCCAGGGTAAAGCCTCCCACGCTGCGAACCACAGCTCTCGCCATGCTAGGCTCCTCTCCCCTCAAGGGGTGCACAACATCCTTCATGACTTTGGGCATGGCTGCTGAGGCCAAATGTCTGCCTGTCTCCAGGAGATGCCCGCTGACTTCCGTGCTCCTGGAATTTCTCACCGTATTCTAAGGTTCCAAGGGCTTTCACTGCATGTGTCTTGGAATCCCTGACCCAGTTCCGAGGACTGGAGAGGGGATAGGTAGGTGTCTAATCTCCTTCCCCACTTTTTGAAGCAGAAGGATGAAAAGGCCTAGCGATCAGGTCTAGGCTTCCCGTAAGGCAGAAGAGACAGGCAGCGCCTCTCTTCTCTTACCAGAACCTTGTGTCCAAGGAGGTCTTTCAGGAGACTTGGGATGAGTGGTGCTTCCCCAAAACAGACTCATGGACATTAAACATCATCAGAGTGGGGCAAGAAGGCAAAGAAGAAAACAGCCTCATACCAGTGAGTCACTCAGCAGAGACCCAGCATCCCTTGACCTCCACTCTCATCCCATCTCTCCACCTGGAACTCCTGCACACTATCTCCCAACTTGGTGTCCCAGCCTCCACCTCTCTGGTCTAGTGCCCCCTGGCCCCCAGCCCAGCCCTTGCCTTTTCTATCCCTTACACCCATACCACTTCCTCAGGCTCCCTCATCCTCCTCCAGGGCCCCCCAAGTTCCTACTGTTCCACATGCCAGGTTCCCCCAGCCTCTAACCACCTGCAAGCCCTGAATCCTAATGAACCCCATCCCGGGCAGAAGAGTGGGCTGTTGAGCTACCCTGTCCCCCTCTTAGTGGTGCAGAGGCTCCTGAGCTGGGGGCTGCCAGTCTCCTGTAGCCGGTTCCTATGGCGCCAGCCGGGCGAGTTTCCCGTCACTGCTTTCCTGCTGGGGACAGGCGCTGGGGGGCTCCTGGCCATAGGTGAGTGCGGAAGCAGAAAGTTCAGGGTGGGCAGAGGCTGCACCAGGGCTAGGACCCATCTTTTGGCCCTTGGCTTGACCCTGTGTCCTTAGGTCTCTTTCAGCTCCTGGTGAACCCCATGAACATTTATGAAGAACAGAAGATGATGTTTTTGTACAGCTTGGTGGGTTAGTGCTGGGCAAAGACCAGGAACACTCAAGCGGCCTGTGGAACACAGGACCGTCCTGCATGCCCAGGAAGGAGTTGGGGCTTGTTTCTTCTGTACCCAAGCATCCCCTGTGGCTTCAGCCTCCTCCTGGGCTTTAGGGGGAGGTCCAGAGGGAAGAGGCTGCCAATTTAAGAAGGAAGACACCATCCTTGTCCTGAGGGAGTCTCTCCATTCTGAGGGACTCCTCATCACCCACATGATATAGTCCCACCCCATAACCCTTCAAAACTCTCATCTCTCCTGACCTGTCTGACCTCGTTTTCTGATCCTCCTAAGAAATTCAATTCATTCATTCATTCAGCACTTACTGAGAATCTGCTGAGGATTTAGCAGTGAACAAGGATGACAAGCATCGAGCTGTTTTGCTTTGGTTTTGTTTGTTTATTTTTGCTTTTGCTTTTGTTTTGAGATGGAGTCTTGCTCTGTCGCCCAGGCTGGAGTGCAGTGGCTCAATCTTAGCTCACTGCAACCTCCACCTCCCAGCTTCAAGCCATTCTCCTGCTCAGCCTCCCAAGTAGCTGGGATTACAGGCACCCGCCACCATACCCAGCTAATTTTTGTATTTTTAGTAAAGACAGAGTTTCAGTATGTTGGTCAGGCAGGTGTCAAACTCCTGACCTCAAAAGATCTACCTGCCTTGGCCTCCCAAAGTGCTGGGATTATAGGTGTGAGCCACCATGCCAAGCCCTGTTTGGATAATTTAACAGCTCAGTAGCTTCAAGAAGGACTCAGGTTCCTTCTCTCTTTTCTCTGCCATCTTCAGCCTATTGACCACTTCTCTTCAGGTCACAAGATAGCTACAGCAACTCTGGCATCACATCTTTATACAACAATGTCAAAGATCAGAAAAAAAAAAAAAAAAGAGGAAGAAACAGGTCAGGCACGATGACTCATGCCTGTAATCCCAGCACTTTGGGAGGCTGAGGTGGGTGGATCACTTGAGGTCAAGAGTTTGAGACCAGCCTGGCCAATATAGTGAAACCCTGTCTGTCTCCACTAAAAATACAAAAATTAGTCAGATGTGGTAGTGCACACCTGTAGTCCCAGCTTCTTGGGAGGCTGGGGCAGGAGGATCGCTTGAACCCAGGAGGCAGAGATTGCAGTGAGTGGAGATCATGCCACCACACTCCAGCCTGGGCGACAAGAGCGAAAGGCCATCTCAAAAAAAAAAACAAAAACGGAATATAAGTTCAATCCCAGGCCCAACTTCACTGTCTTGGGCTGTGTGATTTGAGGCCAGGAAAAAAGGAAAATGACCTAGGTGACAAAGTGAGACTCTGTCTCAAAAAAAAAGAGGAAGAAACATCCTTTCCTCATGTCCCTTTTTAGGAACAAGGGAAACTTGCCTATAATCCCCGCAGTAGACTGCCTCACATCTCTTTGGTCAGAACTGTGTGCAACACATGCTCTTTCCTGAACCTGTCCCAGGCAAGGGAAATGGAATTAGCATTTCATCACCTGTTTATTGAATTAATCCTGCTGGATACCAACAGGAGACTACTTTTTCTCTGACCCACTATATTCGAACATGTTTTTTTCCATTGATAACCTTTCACACAGCCCCTTAGATTTCTAGTTATATTTCTTTAGAAGACCTAGTCCTACTTCATCAATTAAGACTTATTTTTAGGGAATAAAGAGGTCCAGTCCATTCTACATCAAACTTTTAACCTCATCCATTCTCAAGCATCTTCCCTCCTTATCTTGCCCTCCCCATCCCTTAGGCCTCCAGCTCAGGCCTGCTCCCTGGCATGGGGTCCTGCAATGGAGAAGGGGCGTGGCCTGCTCTTTCCTTTTTTTCCTCTACTTCCTTCCCTTTCTGGTTCTTCTGATGTCAGAAGGGAGATTAGAAGAATTAGAGGAAAAGGGACAAAAGTCGTAAGTCACCAATGCTGTTATAATTCCACTGTGGATGCCTGTGTGCAGCAGGCACTCACACCCTGGCTGTCCCAGTGGGCCTGATTATCATCTCCTTGGAGGCTGTGTGTGGACCTCAGCAGTGCCCAGTTTCCTGCAGAGGGCAGTTCTTTTAGCTGACCTTGAGTGAAGCCCCCCTTCAGGGGCCACCCACAGCCTCTTGCTTTTTGGATCCCTCCCTCCAGCAGACTGGAAGTGCACATGGCCGTGCCCTGCCAGGCAGAGAAAGCAGGGCATCTTCCTTTCTGTGGAGAATGGGGTCTCGCTATATTGCCCAGGCAGGTCTCAAACCCATGGGCTCAAGCTATCCTCCCGCCTCTGCCTCCCTAAGAGCTGGGATTACAGGCATGAGCCACCACGCCCCGTCAAAAGCAGGGCACCTTATGGCTGCCTCTCTCCTGCCCTGATGAGAAGCAGATACCAGTCTCCATGCTTGTATGCCCCCATCGTCCATGGGAGGTCTACAGAGGCATTGCAGAGGCTGAGCTCTCCTAGGAGCTCTCCCTCCACTCTGTGTTCTGGTGGCAGTCCTGGAGTGGTCTCATGAGGCAGCCCTGGAGTGGTCTCATGAGGCTCTGCACTCAGCAGGAGTCTAGTCTACAGAGACCAGGCAGGTTCCCCTTCCTGCATCACCAGTCCCTGAAGCCTGTTGGACTCCTGGAGTCTCTCACTTGACATGTGACACCCATCCTCTCCACAGACTCTCCCTCTCTGCCTGCCCATTCCAGCCACTTTTCTCCCCTTCCAGGAAATCCACATTGCCAGTCATTTTTTTTTTTTTTTTTTCCAAGACAGAGTCTTGCTCTATCTCCCAGGCTAGAGTGCAGTGGCATGATCTCGGCTCACTGCAACCTCTGCCTCCCAGGTTCAAGCAATTCTCCTGCCTCAACTTCCTGAGTAGCTGGGACTATAGGCGTCTGCCACCATGCATGGCTAAATTTTGTATTTTTAGTTGAGAGAGCCATGTTGGCCAGGCTGGTCTCGAACTCCTGACCTCAAGTGATCCACCTGCCTTAGCCTCCCAAAGTGCTGGGATTATAGGTGTGAGCCACCATGCCTGGTCCATATTGCTAGTCTTTTTATATAGACAGGGTGGGATAGAGGAGTAAACGTCAAGTTTTGCTCTTTTGGTGAGCTCAAAGAAGACACCCGTAGCTCCATGGGGCTCTCATTAGAACGTAAGGCAACTATTTGTCAACTATTGGCCTCAGCTCAAGTCTTTGGCCAGAAAGCCAAGACCACAGAACTAGTCCCTTTCAATGTCCTGTTCTACCATGATTGGTTTGGACAGATCCAGATTTATCCCTCAGGGGCTGGGGCAGGGCCAGGCTATTGCCCTTGCAAAAAACCCAAGTTGTGTTAGCAAGGAAGAAGGCAGAAAAAAACTGTGGGGTGGCACCCGACAGAGTTTGCCACAAACCTGTATGTCTAGGTGGAGCCAGCCACGTGAAGAACAGGGAGAAGAGTGCTTCTGGCAGGGGGAACAGCTAGGGCAAAGATCAGAGAGGAGGAATGAGCTTGGCTTGTCCAAGGAGCAGCAACGAGGTCTGTGTGGGTAGACGTGGTGGGCGAAGGGCTGCATAGCATGAGATCAGGAAGCAGGCAGGAGCCACATCACAAGCTAGGTAGACCATGTTAGGGAGTTTAGATTTTACACCAAATGTGGTAGAAAGCCACTGAATGGTTTGAAGCAGGGAAGGGACATGATCTGATTTATGCTTTTGCAAGATCACTCTGGCTGCCTTGTAAAAACAGAAGTGTAAGGTAGCAAGAGAGGTCATAGGGAGATTCATTAGGTTATAGTCCCAATAAGAGATGATGGGGACTCTACCAGGACAGTGGAGATGGAGGAAGTGTAAGGATTTGGGATTTGCTTTGGCGATCATTGGGTGAACACTCCATCAACACAGGAATCTTCTAGCTCCCCTGACCAGCTTATAATGCTCCTTTGGCCTGGAATGCCATCTGCACCTCCTAACAACACTTACTCACCTTCCAGGCCCAGCTGACACATCCTCTCTTTGTCCAGCCTTCTCAGCCCCACCCCTCCCTGCAGAAATACCTACTCCCTCCTTGGCTCCCACAGCGCTCTATAAGCACCTCCCTTGTGCACTTAGCACATCGTGTTGTAGTCATTTATTTACTCATCTGTCTCTTTCTCTGGATTATGAGCTTCCAGAAGTTCACTGTCTCCTTGCAGAGACCACAGGGAGACACATGTGAAACTGCTAAAACATACCAGGCAGTACATGACTAAGGGCTAAAATTAGAGGCAGGGACTGTGAGCGCTGTAGGTATCTGAGCACCGGGAGTACTGAGGTGGGCTCTGATCTCTCTTCTGACCACTCTGAGCATAAGTGCATTTCCAGAGTTTTTCTCTTGCTCTCTCTGCTCCCTCAGCACCTAGGGTCAGTGTGACTGTAGCCCAGAAAACCTTGACTCCTTTCCCTAACACAAACACACACAAGTCAATCATTTGTGGCTTTTTACGTTCTAGCCATCCCTCTATGCTTTTTCAGAGACTGGCACATAGCTGAACTCTGTGAGTGGCTGCTGAATGAATGAATGAGTGGCCTAGCAGGTCTATCAGAGTCTGTGTAAATGGGGATAAGGGCAGGATGGTGGTGGTTCCAGAATGGGGTGTTGCAGGTGGGTGTTCTGGTAAACAGGAGGAAGGGAGGCAGCTTCCTCACTTTGCCTCACCACCTCCTGGGCTCTCCTGACAGGCTTGGGAGCCATGGGCTGGGGGACCTCCCCTCACATCCGCTGTGCTAGCCTCCTGCTAGTACCCAAGATGCTGGGCAAGGAAGGCAGGCTCCTTGTCCTGGGATACGCCTTGGCTGCCATCTATGTGGGTAAGTATGTGGGGGCCAGTGAGTTACACTGAAGCAGTGACCCTGGGTGGGCCATCCAATGGGAGCCAGGCTGGGTGAAGGAGAAAAGGCAAGGGTGTCATCCCAGCTGCTTTAATTTGCTGTGTCCCTGAGGGAGCTCCTCCCCGTATCTGGGCCTCCTCAGTTTATAAGAGTGAAAAAATTGGCCAGGCATAGTGGTTCATGCCCGTAATCCCAGCACTTTGGGAAGCTGAGGTGGGTGGATCACCTGAGGTCAGGAGTTCAAGACCAGCCATGGTGAAACCCCATCTCTACTAAAAATGCAAAAATTCGCCAGGTGTGTGGTGCACACCTATAGTCCCAGCTATTCAGGAGGCTGAGACAAGAGAATCGCTTGAACCTGGGAGGCGGAGCCTGCAGTGAGCTGAGATCACACCATTGCACTCCAGCCTGGGTGACAGAGGGAGACTCCGTCTCAAAAAAAGAAAAAAAGGTGAAAAAAATCAAGGGTTGAACTAGATGACCTTTCATAGGCTTCTCGGCCCCACCACTGTATAGTTCTAGGAGATGGGCACCATGTGCAGAGGGGAGCTGAGCGGGTTTGAGAAAGTGCTGGTTATACAGGGAGGTGACCCACCAGGGCCTCTTTCTCCAGGGCCAGTGGCCAATCTGCGGCACAATCTCAACGACGTGATCGCATCGCTGGGCTGCACCGTGGAGCTGCAGATCAACAACACCCGTGCGGCTTGGCGCGTCTCCACAGCCCCCTTACGGGCCGTGTTCAAGGACCTGCTGGTCAGGAATCTGCACAGGCAGGGCCTGGGGGGGTCCCTCTCCCTGGAGCCAAGTTTACTTGAGCTGGGAGTTGTCACCCTGGATTTACACTTCTCCAATGGGGATACTACTGGCATTTTTTGCAGAACTATTCCCAAACATTGCAGAATCTGCCCTGGTCCTGGGACATTAAATGCCAGGAGAGCCCCTGAGCCATTGGGACATGCCCTATACACATTTCCTAATACCTGAGTGGTCAGTACTCTGGACAGCTGAACTAGAATATCTAGGAAATTTGAGGGCCTTGGCCTTGAGTAGCTGAGAAGTTTTGAAGACAAGAGGATTCAAGAGTTGGGTATTGGAGGGCTGGAGACTGGGGTTTGAGAGAATTGGAGAGCTGGAGAGTTGGGGAGATGGGGGCTGAGGGGTTTGGAAGTTGGGGCCTTCAGACGGCATAATGATCTCAGAGATTAGTGGTGAAGGGTAAGGTCTAAGGACCTGGGGAACCACTGACCAGGAAGGGTCTGGGATGGGAGGACTGAGGAAGAGCTGAGAGTCCTGGCGGTATGCAGAGCCAGGACATGTGGGATCAGACAAGACAGCTGTGGAGAGGAGGGGGCTCCCAAGGGCAATGGACAGCTGGGAATTTGAGGTGAGAGGCTGTGTCTCAGGGCCTAGGCTCCCTGCCAGCCTGGGGTGAGAGCCCAAAGCTCAGCTACTGGGGGAGGACAGGCCCTCAGGCAGCAGAAGCTCTAAAGCCTCAGCCCTCGCCCTTTCCTCCCTCCACCTCCAATCCCAGAGCAGCAAAGAATTGCTGAGAGCAGAGACTCGGAACATCTCCACCACCTTTGAGGACCTGGATGCCCAGGTGAATAGCGAGACAGGCTACACACCTGAGGATGCCGTGGACTCAGGGGAGACAGCCCAGGGCAGGGAGGCCCACCAAGCCCCAGCCTCTAGCCTCCACCTGTCGACACAGAAGATGTATGAGCTGAAGACCAAGCTGCGTTGCTCCTGTGAGGGGTATCCCTGGGGAGTGGAGGGTGGGGTGGGATGAGGGGCCAGCGTTGTGGATCAAGATGTGGGGACATCAGACACCCTGCTCCTTCCTACAGATGTGGTAAACCAGGCCATACTCAGCTGCCGTCGTTGGTTTGACCACAAGCATGAACAGTGCATGAAGCACATCTGGGTCCCACTCCTCACCCACCTGCTCTGCCTGCCTATGAAGTTCAAGTTCTTCTGTGGCATTGCCAAGGGTCTGCACAGTTGCAAAGGGGTGGGGAGCATCAGGGGTAGGGAGCTGAGTCCTTGGGACCCATGGTAGGTGACAGACAGGAAAGCAACAGATGAGGAGGGTTTTGGCCCTGAGGCCACAGCATCCTCAGAGCCCAGTCCATCTGCTGAAAAGCTCTGTGACCCAGGGTGAGTTACAGCAAAGCTGTGCACTGTGGCTCTTCATCTGAAAGATGGGCATGGGCAGAATAACAGTAGTTCTTGCATTAAGGGCTTTTTTTTTTTTTTTTTTTTTGTGAGACGGGGTGTTTCACTCTTGTCACCCAGACTGGAGTGCAGTGGCACGATCTCAGCTCACTGCAACTTCTGCCTCTCGGGTTCAAGCGATTCTCCTGCCTCAGCCTCCCAAGTAGCTGGGATTACAGGTGGCCGCAACCATGCCCAGCTAATTTTTGTATGTTTAGTAGAGATGGGGTTTCACTATGTTGACCAAGCTGGTCTTGAACTGCTAACCTCAGGTGATCCACCCACCTCAGCCTCCCAAAGTGCTGGGATTACAGGTGTGAGCTATCGCACCCAGCCACATTAAGAGCTTTTGAGGATTTACGGGGCTAACATATGTGAAGGCGGTGGCAGAGCTGGCACACAGAGGAGCTGCTCTGTAAATGCTGGCTCTCCTTACTGATGTTTGTTATGGTTGAGGATAGGTTGACAAAAAAATGGGGGAACTCAGGCCTGGTTCCTGGAAGGCAGGATCCAAAGAGAGCAGAGAGGGGAAGACTTGGTGTTGGTATGGTAGCAAGCCATGGGCAGAGAGACAAAAAAGTAGGATGAGGAGGGCCACAGAAGGACAGGCAGACCAGGCCTGCACCTGGAGGACAGGCCCAGGGAGGCCCCTGACCCCACCCACTGTCCACCAGTGATGGAGGTTTGGTGCCGCAATCGCATCCCAGTGGAAGGCAACTTTGGGCAGACCTACGACACCCTCAACCAGTCTATTCGTGGCCTGGATGGGGAATTTTCAGCCAATATTGACTTCAAGGTAGAAGGCAAGGGCGAGGGTTGGTAGGGGGTAGATAGGGAGTGGAAGGAGGGCATTAGAGAGTGGGAGGAGGGCATTAGGGAATAGGGCTAGAGAAAGGACAAGTGAGAGAGCACAGGAAAGAGGTGACCAGGGGTGAGGAAGGGGGAATGTCGCTGGTGTTGAGGAGGCCCTCTGTTTCTCATCTCCACCCCCGAACACCTAAGATGGGCAGGGGAGGGGAAAGGTGGTGAGGAAGGGACAGTGCCAAACCTGTGGTTTGTACACACTTGGCCTGCGGCGGGAGCTATCAGCCAGATGAGATGATATCAGCTGATGTAGGTGCAGGGGAGCAAGACTGTGTCCAGGAGGGTAGTGAGCAGAAGGAAGTGACAACTCCTGGAGGTCCTGGAAGGGTCCCGGGGACACAAGTGGGGTGCTGGGGGACAGATGTCATGAAGAGGTGGGACCTGGGTCTGGCGAGGCGGCCGCAGGCTGAGTTTGCTCATGTGCCCTCCACCAGGAACAGAAGCAGGCTGGGGTGCTGGGGCTCAACGCGAGCTGGGAGCGAGTGAGCACTGAGGTGCGGGACTACGTGCACCGCCAAGAGGCCCGGCTGGAGTGGGCCCTGGGGCTGCTGCACGTGCTGCTCTCCTGCACTTTCCTGCTGGTCCTGCACACGTAAGCCATGGTCCCCACCACAGCAGCCCTCCTCTGCCCAGGACTAGAGCCCTGCCCTGAGGCAGGCAGGCTGTAAGGATGGAACCCTAGTGCCTATTCCCACCTCTGAATCTGAGTATTATTTACCTTTGTCTTTTTTAAGTTTGTTTACACAAAGTTAAAGGAAATGTGGACATTTTGTCAGAAGAACATTACCCATGTTCCCACTGCCTTAAAAGGCCAACTGTCTTCATTCGTCCACCTCCTTCCAGCCTTTATCCCAATACTGATTTTTTTTTTTTACATTTAGCTTTGACTTTTGATTTTTTCTTGCCCTTCATATTCCCCTTGGCTCTGACTTTGTGCCATTTTTATCTTTCCATTTTGCTTTCATTTTCTCCTGCCTGCTGCGTTGGCAGCAACTTTCCCTCCATTTAGAAGAAAGTCCTCAACCCCACCCAGCCCAGTGACCAGCTGGACTGCCCCGGGGCCTTGCTCTGCTCTAGCTCCCCTGCTGGTCTCTGGACCTTCTATTTCCCATCTCCACTCCTAAACACCTGAGATGGGCAGGGCTTAGGTGACGGCCGCCACAGGACTGTTGCTCTGTCTGCCCATGTGTGGGGGGCCTAGAGTAACTGCAAGTGAGTGGCTATGTGTGTATCTAGGGCCCTGTGGGAAGACAAAGATGAAGGAGCTCTATTCCTGCCCTGGATAAGCTCATGGTCACCAGACATGGTGGCTCACTCCTGTAATCCCAACATTTAGGGAGGCCAAGGTGGGAGGATGGCTTGAGTTGAGGTGTTTGAGACCAGCCTGAGTAACACAGTGAGACCTCGTCTCTACAAAAAATGAACAAAATTAGCTGGGTATGGGGCACATGCCTGTAGTCCCAGCTACTTGGGAGGCTGAGGCAGGAGAATCACTGGGAGGTCGAGGCCGCAGTGAGCTGTGACTGTGCCACTCCATTCTGCATTCCAGTCTGGTGTCAGAGTGAGAGCTTGTATCAAAAAAAAAAAAAAAAAAAAAAAGCTAATGGTCTAGTTGGGATGATGAGATACCCACAAGACAGAGATGGTTCAAGGGCCATTCTATGGATTGGCTTTTGGGATGTGTGTGGGAGCTGAGAAGGCACCCCTAGAAGGGCCATAACTGGGCTCCAAATGGCTGCAGATGGGGAGTGATGGTCAAGGAAAGAAGGGTGTCCCTTGGGTAAGGCTTCTGGTATCCGTGGGGTACAGAGGGCAGAGGCTGGCCTGGAGGACTGAAGTGGGCATGACCAGAACAGTCTGGAAAGCCCTGCAGGAAGACCTGGAACTGGCAGTGATGGCAAGATGGCCTCAGGAAGTCTGGAGGCAGGGAGGCCAGGCTGGGTCAGAGGTTAGGGAGCCTGGCCAGGGTAAAGCATGGCAGGAAGATGGCTTGAGGTGGAGGGGGAAGGGGAAAGGTGCAGCAAGGCTCAGAGCCAGCTTGTGGAGGGAAGGAAGAACGCACAGAGTCAAAAGGTACTTCCAGGCTTTCAAGCTGGGTGAGGTCATGCACTGAAAGGATAGCTGGCGGGAGGGCAGGCCCTGGCTCAGGAAGCCCAGGCACCGCCTCTGTGAGCCTCTCCACAAGAGGGCGCTCACAGTATGTCTTTGCACTTAACAGTAGTTTTAAAGGCAACGATGTGGATTTTTACAGGGCCCCAGAAGCAATAGCATTGAAACTAATTTTGCACGCTTTACAGAGTTTATTTAATGTACTTTTACAGTTTTAAACACATTTGCAATAATTAACATTTTTTCCTTAGCAAACTGAAGCATTATGTGGGGCTTTGGGAAATATGTGGGAGATAGCTATATATGCAGGCATGCACCCATGCACACATGCACCATACTCAAGGGTAGGCAGGGAGGGCCAGGGTGTATTGGGGAGGATAGAGATGGTGGTTTGGGATGAGTTTTGCCCCAGCACACCTCCAGGAGATATGCTGCAGGCAAAGCCAAGAGGCAAGAACTTGTGAGTCACAGTGGATTAGGTGATTCCTGAAACCTCCAGGAGTTTCCTGTCTCTGTGACTCTGCTCGATATTCATCCTGCAAGATGCATGCCTGTCCCTATCTCAGACGCACACATGCAACTCCCTCCCAGACAGGCTGGCCATGCCCTCCTCTAAGCCCCCACCTCATCCCCTACTCACTTCTGCTATATCTCACCCATTGTGTAGGGGGATATCTTCCTCTACACAACTGGAAGGCAGGGACAGAGTCTTCTCCTTATTATCACCATCGCCTAGCAGTGCCTAGGACATAGATGGTGCTCAATGAATGCTGGCTGGTTGGCTGAAAGACTGTGCCTCAAGGAAGCCCATGTTTGGGGATGGATGAGGAGAACCTGGAGGAGAAAGAGACATCCCCGCCCATCCACCCACAGGTCTTTCTCCTACATGGACAGCTATAACCATGACATTCGTTTTGACAACATCTACATCAGCACCTACTTCTGCCAGATCGATGACCGCAGGAAGAAGCTGGTGAGCGGGTGTGGCACTGCCCAGGGAAGCCTTGCTGCTATGTGCCCTGTGTGGGTTCATGTTCCAGGAAGGCAGAGGGGAAAGGGCAGAGGGCCCTTGGGCTTCCTAACTGTGTGGATATTTGTTTTCCAGGGCAAACGGACTCTGCTGCCACTCCGCAAAGCTGAGGAGAAAACCGTCATCTTCCCCTGCAAGCCCACCATCCAGGCCTCAGAAATGAGCAACATGGTGAGGACAGCATGGGGTGCGGGCTCCTGGGTGCAAAGACAGGCCTGAAGGTGAGGGTGGAGGGTAAAAGGCACCAGAGAGTGCTCCGTGCCCAGACAGGTGGCGCTGCCCAGCTCTGCCCCTCCTGCTCCTTGGCCAGGTGAGGGAGCTCCTGGAGACATTGCCCATTCTGCTGCTGCTGGTGGTGCTATGCGGCTTGGACTGGGCTCTCTACTCCATCTTCGACACCATCCGCCACCACTCCTTCCTGCAGTACTCCTTCCGCAGTGAGCCCATCCCCCAGACACATTCCAGGCCCAAGAGACACTCTCTGGAGAACTCCAATGCCTGCACAGGCACCCCACCCTAGTTCTTCCAACTGTGCCTCCTCCTTCTGCCTCTTTTTTTTTTTTTTTTTTGAGACAAAGAGTCTCGCTCTGTCACCCAGGCTGGAGGAGTGCAATGGCACGATCTCAGCTCACTGCAATCTCTACCTCCCAGATTCAAGCAATTCTCCTGCCTCAGCCTCTTAAGTAGCTGAGATTACAGGCACAAACCACCACACCCAGCTAATTTTTCTATTTTTAGTAGAGATGGAGTTTCACCATGTTGGCCAGGCTGGTCTTGAACTCCTGACCTGACCTCAAGTGATCCACCTGCCTTGGCCGCCCAAAGTGCTGAGATTACAGGCGTGCACCACGGTGCTGGCCATCCTTCTGCCTCTTCTTTTCCCCTTTCTATGATTCAGCCCCTCCCTGTCCTCCTCAAGGTCAAATATCAGCCCTGCAACCTGACAGCTCTTACAGCAGAGGAGGGGGGCTCTTTACCCCTTTACACTTACAACAGGGAGCAGGGAGGGGTTAGGATTCATCGAAGTGACAGAAAGACCCAGGCAGCTGAGAAGCATTTCTGTGTCTTGACCCCTCCCCAACATCCACCCCACATCCTGCCCCACCTCCTTAACACATTCCTGATTTCCCCACCTGCCCTGACTTCCCTACCCGCCCTCCTGGCTGCAGGCAGTCATAAACTGGAGGTGAAGGTTGGGGGAGACTCCATGCTAGCCCGGCTTCTTCGAAAAACCATTGGGGCCCTAAACACCTCCTCAGAGACAGTGATGGAATCAAACAACATGCGTGAGCGATGCTGAAAGTTTGGATCAGAGGAATTGAGGGCGGTGGGGCAAGGGTCAAAAGACACCAAGGTAAAGAGTTGGGGGCCTGGGCCTTGGGTGTGGAGAGATGGGGGTTGGAGCATTTGAGCTGGGGAAATCGGAGCAGGGAACACATCTGGGCAGGCTTGAATAAGGGGAGCATGACAAGCTTGGGTCAGAGGAGTCTGGAGGCCAGGGTCTTGGGGCTAGAGGGCCCCAGCCCTCCAGAGCAGCACTCTCCAACAGGACGTTCAGCCAAGACGGAGATTTGCAAGATCTGTGCCACATTTTGCCCAGTGGCTACAGTACTGACAGGGCAGTTCTGCAGTGAGGGGCAGGCCGGAAGAGACCAGGGGAATCAGAGGCCCCGCCTGCACCTCCCACTGAGATGGGAAGTCCAACCCAGGGCTGCCCTGCCCCTTGGCTGGTCCTGACCAGACCCCTGGTCTGCCCCTCCCCTAGCCTGCCTGCCCCAGCCTGTGGGCCTGGATGCCAGGGCCTACTGGAGAGCTGCACTACCAATTGGCCTGTTAGTGTGCCTCTGCCTGTTACAGGCTTTTGGCTACCGACTCCGGAGGGTCATCGCTGCCTTCTACTTCCCCAAGGTTTGCCCCACCCCAGACCTCGCCACCCCTACACACCTGCATGCGCGCGTGCACACACACACACACACACATCCCTCCCCAGCTCCCTACCAACTCCATCTTTGGGGGATGCCTTCCTCCTCACTGTCAATATCATTGACCCCCTCCCTGCCCCCAGCGAGAGAAGAAGCGGATCCTGTTCCTCTACAATGACCTACTGAGGAAGAGAGCAGCCTTCACCAAACTCAGGAGGGCCGCTATCCTGAGACGGGCGCGACAGCAGAAGGCTCCAGTAAGTCCAGGCGTGAGTGCTGCTGCCGGCTCCTGGCTGGGTTTAAATATAGTGGGGCAAGGGGCAGCTCCCTTCAGTCTACCCAGCACCCACCAATGGTCGCAGGCCTACTCCAGCCTGGTGAGTTCTTTTTATTTTTTGAGATGGAATCTCACTGTGTCACCCAGGCTGGAGTGCAGTGGCACAGTCTCGGCTCACTGCAACCTCTGCCTCCCAGGTTCAAGCGATTCTCCTGTCTCAGCCCCCCATTCCACAAGTAGCCAGGATTACAGGCGCACACCACCACTCCCAGCTAATTTTTTTGTATCTTTAGTAGAGACAGGGTTTCACCATGTTGGCCAGGCTGGTCTCAAACTCCTGATCTCAGGTGATCTGCCCACCTCAGCCTTCCGAAGTGCTAGGATTACAGGCGTGAGCCACCACACCCAGCCAAGCCTGGTGAGATCTGATGCAACACATGCTGAGGGCCCCAACCATCCAGCTCCTAAGGTCAGGGCTGTGCCCGTTTCTCAACCCCAGGATTCAGCCCAGCCTAAGACACTCAGTGGACCATTAGGAAGCAGGCAGAAAAGGAGAATGAGATTTAATAGTCTGCTCAAAGAAAAGCAAGAAGGCTGCACAGAAACAGGAGGCCCAAGGCAAAACCATAGGTTCTACCAGAGGGCTGCAGACCAGCAGCTCAGTGCAGTTCAGGGGATGGGAGGAGACAGGTGGGCTGGGAGTCAGGAAGGCCTCAGGCAGGGGCACATGGTAAGGCACATGGAATCTGAGGGAGCAGACTCCAGTCCAAACTCCCTCATTACGTTGTGTCACCTTGGCCAAGGTCTTCACTGAGCCTCAGTTTCTCCCTCTGAAGAAGGGCAAGACTGGAGAGATCTTAAGGCCTGTTCACTGGAGATCAGCCTAGAGTGGTGCTCAGGTGTGGGACTCCGGTGCCAGAGGGCCTAAGTGTGAATCCCAGCTCCTTCCCTCATTACTATGACACCGGTGTGACCTTGAGCACATGACTTAACTGCTGTGCCTGCTTTTGCCTTCCGTAAAATGGGGTTAACTACTCCATCTGGTTGTTGTAAGGATTAAATGAGTTGTACTCACATGGTGCTGGCATGCAGCAAGTTCCACATGCATGCATGTTGTCATTCTGTGACCCTGGGCAGTGATCACATCTCCAAGCATCAGTTTTCTCACCTGAAAAAGAGATGATAATAACACTATCTGCCTTATATGATAATTGAATTTTTTTTTTTTTTTAAATAGAGTCTCGCTCTGTCACCCAGGCTGGAGTGCAGTGGCGCAATCTCGGCTCATTGCAAGCTCCGCCTCCCAAGCTCACGCCATTCTCCTGCCTCAACCTCCCAAGTAGCTGGGACTACAGGCGCCCGCTGCCCTGCCACGCCCAGCTAATTTTTTATATTTTTAGTAGAGACAGGGTTTCACCGTGTTAGCCAGGATGGTCTTGATCTCCTGACCTCATGATCCGCCCACCTCAGGCTCCCAAAGTGCTGGGATTACAGGCGTGAGCCACTGCGACCGTTTTTGTTGTTTTTTTTTTTTTTTGAGACTAAGCCTCACTCTGTTGCCCAGGCTGGAGTGCAGTGGCATGATCTTGGCTCACTGCAACCTCCTCCTCCCCAGTTCAAGCGATTCTTGTGCCTCAGCTTCCTGAGTAGCTGGGTTACAGGCACGCACCACCATGCCTGGCTAATTTAGAATTGAAATAATTTACGTACAGTATCTTAGTATAGGACCTGATAATATAAGCAATGAGTGGCAGCCATTCTTATTTAATCAGTCCTAACAAAGTTCATAAAAGTGAGACTGTGTTTGCTTAGCTTTTTCCCTAGTACCTGGATAGCCCAAGCCCCCATGACACACAATAGGGGCCAAATGAATGTGTTGTGAAAAAATGAAATCCAAAAAACAAAAAGAACATGCTGGGATTCCTTGACAGGGTGGTGAAGCAAACTGAATGTGAATGCACAGATGGAAATGTGCGGGACAGCCATTCCAAGCAGAATGTGCAAAGACTCAGAATCCAAAGGGAATGCCAAGTGCCAGGGCTAGTCTCAGGAGAAACTGGCTCAGAAGAGACAGCTCTCAGGGAGGGCTAAAGTGGGAAAGAGGCTAGAAAGGGACCAGGTGATGGAAGGCTCTGAAGGCCAAGCCCAGGAGTTCTTCTGCCTGTCTGGCAGGCAGCAGGGCCTCTGGAGTTTCTTTGGCAAAGAGTGTCTGCTTCCTGGGTAAGGTGGCTTATGAAGAATCCCTGACAACTGTGTGGAGACATGTCGTGAGGGATGGCAGGGAGCATAGTGAACGAGGTTTGTTGTTTGGAATCAGGGTCCCTGGGGTCCAGCCAAGTTGGATTGTTTACTATCTGTGTGACTTTAAGAGTCACTTCACCTTTCTCCTCTGTAAAGTGGGGATAGCAACAGTGATAGTCGATCTGGCCTGCTCACTTCTCAGCCTCACTGTGAGAATCAAATAAGATGATTTACAGGAAAGTGCAAATGAGAGTTGTGGCTGATATCTGCTGGGAGAGAACCTGGAGGGTGCATCCTCCCATTCTCTATCACAGAGTTGGGGAGGGAGGCACCCTAGCCCTCCAGGGGTTGCCTTTGTCCAACCCAGCCTCCTCCAAGATGCAGGCATTGTCAAACCTGGCGACTTCAGTCAGGAAACGCTGTCCAGGTCCCCTTCTTTCCCGCCTCACTCCCCGGCTGGCGCTAACGCCCACCTCCCAACAGCGCCACCCGCTGGCGGATATCCTGCACCGCGGCTGTCCGCTCCTGCGCCGCTGGCTGCGCCGGCGCTGCGTGGTGTGCCAGGCACCCGAGACGCCCGAGTCCTACGTGTGCCGGACGGTGGACTGTGAGGCTGTGTACTGCTGGTCGTGTTGGGACGACATGCGGCAACGGTGCCCGGTCTGCACGCCCCGCGAAGAGCTCTCCTCCTCCGCCTTTAGTGACAGCAACGACGACACTGCCTACGCGGGGTGAAGAGGCGTCCTGCTCGCTCTTCCGCACCGTCCTTCCCGGTTAATAAAATGCCCTGTACGCTTCACGTGAGTCGGGGACTGGGGTGAGCCGCGCGCTGCCTCGCCTGCAGTCGGGAGAGCCTGTCCGCCCGACCTCTCCAGAGCCAGGCCGCGCACAGCGGGCAGAGAGGCCGCGAAGCTACTAGGGAGGGGTCCAGACCTGGGGCCTGGTGAAGGCGCGCCGCCCAAGCCGGTCGGACCGGACCCTGGTTCCCATCCCGCACAGTCGCGGGAAGGCTGTAGCGCCGAGCAGCGAGAGCAGCGCCGGCGTAGTGGGCGGGGTCCCGGCTCCCGAGGCACCCGGCGTGCAGCGGGGATGGCCTTGCCGAGGGCGGAGCTTGGCTTGGGGCCAAGTGGGAGGGGGCGGGC
>NW_012121487.1:1964643-1977600 GCF_000951035.1 Colobus angolensis palliatus
GCTCCTGGGCGCGGGCAGCCCTCTGCCTTCCTGGCCGCTCCCAAATATAGGTGAGTCCTCGGTCTGTAGTGGGTCAGGGGGCGGACTGGGAGGGAGGTGCAGGAAAGTCGGAAGGCATTAGGGTAATGGGGCCGGAAGGAGACCCTGGGAGAGCCCAGCCGGAGCGCGGCCCGACCTGGTCCGTTGTCCTGGGCCTAGGGCCCGGTGACTTGGCGATGGAGTGGAGAGGGAAGGAGAGGGGATGCCGGCGCCCCCTTCCTCCTGCCTGGTCATCCTCTGCGCGGTCCCTGCGGACACTTTCAGGCTCGGGTACCAGGTACCGAGGGGCCTGTCCAGCGCCACTTCAAGATCGTGGTGAGAGGGTAGCTGCTCCCCAGGACTGGCATCTTCGCTGCTCTGGGGCCTAGCTTACCGTTCCACCCGGTGCCAGGGCGCTGAGCGGGCATGGCTTGTAGGGTTTAGTGAAGAGGATTCTCTCTAGCCTGTATTCCAGGCCTGGGGCCGCCAGGCACTCCTCACCCTGGTGCTGTTGCCACCAGTGCCTGGCCCAGCGGGAGGGGCCCGAGAGGAGCCAGGAGAAGGGAGAATTGGCCAGGAAAGAGGCTGGGACACCAACTCCTCCTTGGAACTTTCACTTCCCGCTGCTGTCTTGGGCCGGGACCGAGAGGGCAGGCGCGGGTGGAGTGTCCGGAGGAGAGAGGGCCATTGTGTGTTGGGGGGGTGGGGGGGTGCTCGGGGAGGAAGCAGAGGCTGTAGGCAGCGGGTGTGCCTGACTGGGCATGAGGGTGTTTAGGGAGGTGGGGTGTTTGCACTGCTCACCCAGAAATGGGCGTTCCTGGCATCTCCGATGTGAGCGAAGGGGAGGGTGAGCGAGCGGGCACCCGGCCACAAGGCTTAGCTCAGTCTCGAGAGGGGGCGTTCCTGAAGTGGGGGGAGAGTGGTTGGGAGGGAGTGGGAACAGGGGAGGGTCCCTGTGAGAACCTGGGATTGGCCGGAAGGGGACAAGGAGGGCCACAGGCTGAGCAAGCCGAAAGTCTTTCTTGAGGACTTGTGAATGGGTGGGTGGAAAGCCATAAATTAGAGAGACACCCCCTCCTTCCAGTATTCTCCTTTAAGTCTCAGCATGCAATGCGGAAGCCCCTCAGGTGCCTAAGGACCTTGATCGGCTGGGAACTGGTGGGTCTGAGGGCACCTGCCACCCCCAGCCGTGCTGTGGATTTCCTCAGTACTGTCTTCGGGTGTCCTGGGACCTGCAGGTGGCACCGAGGAGCAGCAGGCAATGTCAGAGAAGGCCCCGAGGGGGCCCTTGGATCCCCAGGTCCTTCAGGACGATCTCCCGATTAGCCTCAAAAAGGTGCTTCAGGTGAACTCCCACTCCCCTCTAATAAATAAACGAATCCACACACGCCCCTGCATAGTCAGGTGTCTCAAGGCCAAAGCTTGGCTGAGGAGCTGGTGGGTAGAGCTCGCTGTAGTGGGTCCATCCCAGGCCCAGCTGCCTCTCCCACCACACCCCAGCACCTGGCTTCACTTTTCTCCCTCTCCCTCTCCCTCTGCAAGCACATCTGTCTGCCTCAGCCCCACCCAACCCATCCATCTCCACTGGGGAAATTGTGGAGCCAAACTTGCTTTCTTCATCTCATGTTGTTGGTTTTTTCAGTGGGGGGATTTGGAAAGAGTCAGGACCTTACCAAACCACCCCCCCACCCCATTCTAAAGCTGAGTCAGAGGAAGGGCTGGGGCTCGTGCTGGGTCCTACACGGTGCTTCCTCTCTGGGCAGGAAGCCGAGAAGGGGCGGCTCAGATACCTTCCTTGACCTCCCCACACAACCCCCCAGAACAATGCCGCACGCCAGGCAGGGCTTCCTGGCCCCTCCCCTGGGATCCCCCCACCAGTGATCTAATCGCTGGTGCTCTTCTGAGGGCCTTAGGTTTTCTGGTTAGAGAGGCTGGGAGTTGTGGGCAGGTCTAGGGAGGTGACCTGCCCTCTGGTGCCCACAGACCAGTCTGCCTGAGCCCCTGAGGATCAAGTTGGAGCTGGATGGTGACAGTCATATCCTGGAGCTGCTACAGAATAGGTAATAGTGATGGTGGCAACAACAGTGACCACATGGCCAACAACTTGTATAGCATTTATTATGTGCCAGGTACTAAGTGCTTGTGCTCATTTAATCCTCATAACAACCCTGTAAGGGAGATACTATCATGTATTATTGTCCTCATTTTATACATGAGGAAGTCAAGGCACAGAGAGATTAAATAACTTGCCCCAGGTGACACAGCTAGTATGTGGTGAAAACCAGATTGGAATTCAAATAAACTAACAGAGTCAGTGGCCCACCCAGTATACTTTGCTGCCCTGGTGTCAGGGAATGGAAAAGTTGGCTGGGGGGTGTTGCCTGGTCCCCAGCCCCACCACCACCTTCAGGCCTCTGCTTGTCAATGCACAACCTGGGAAGTGGCTTAAGCACTGCCTTCTTTTCCTTCACTCCACAGGGAGTTGGTCCCAGGCCGCCCAACCCTGGTGTGGTACCAGCCCGATGGCACTCGGGTGGTCAGTGAGGGACACACTCTGGTGAGTCAGGCCCTCTTGTGCCGTTTTTGGCTTAGGGGAAAGAGGAGGCGGGTAACTGGAAGGTGAGAAGACACTGCGTATTTTTACTGTCAAGCTAGACTCCTCGGTTCCAGTCCTGGTCTGCTTTCTGAGACAACACTAATGTTGTTCCTATGCTGCAGGAGAACTGCTGCTACCAGGGAAGAGTGCAGGGATATGCAGGCTCCTGGGTGTCCGTCTGCACCTGCTCTGGGCTCAGGTATACTGGGCGGATTTGATGACAGTAGAGAAAGTAAGGAGACCCAGGCATGGAGCTGAAATGTTTTCTGACTTCCTTTCTTTTTTCTTAGAGGCTTGGTGGTCCTGTCCCCAGAGAGAAGCTATACCCTGGAGCAGGGGCCTGGGGACGTTCAGGGTCCTCCCATTATTTCCCGAATCCAAGATCTCCACCTTCCAGGCCACACCTGCGTCCTGAGCTGGCAGGAACCTGTACACACTCAGCCTCCACCAGAGCACCCCCTGGGACAGCGCCACGTTCGCCGGGTGAGGGTGAATGGCAGGGGAGTGGGCTTCGGTTGTCTTGAGGGCGGACCCCCAGACACTCAGAACTATGTGTTCACAGTAACAACAGCTCCTGCCAATGGAGCACTTCCACATGTTGGGAACTTTGTGAACATTAGCTCGTGTACTCCTCCCATACCTAGGAGGTACGTGCTATCAATAGCTCTATTTTAAAATGAAGAAACCTTACAAAAAGTATTCAGGCATGGTGGCGTGCACCTGTAGTTCCAGCCACTTAGGAGGACGAAGTGGAAGAATCGCTTGAGCCCAGAAGGCGGAGGTTGCAGTGAGTCGAAATCGAGCCACTACACACCAGCCTGGGTGACGGAGTGAGATCTCATCTCAAAAAATAAAATAAAATGAAAATGAAATGAAATAAAATAAAATAAAATAAAATCTAGCTGAGACAGGTTAGGTGGTTTGCCCGAGGCCATACAACTAATAAATGGCCTATCCATATTAGTTGTATTTGGCTCAAACTCTTCATCTGTCTTACGATCCCATTTGCAGAGAGCTCTCACTTGGTTATAGATAATACATAGTTACCAGTGATAAAGCAATATAAACCCAATTTCCTAATTTGTAAAATGAAGATAATAAAACTACTTGCTGCAGAGAGTTGCTGGGAAGATTAAATGAGTCACTATAGATGTGAAGTGCTTAAAACTGTGCCAGGCATATGGTAAGTGACAAGAGTTGATATTGGGATTTTTTCAAATTATTATTATTATTATTATTTGAGACAGAGTCTCGCTCTGTCACCCAGGCTGGAGTGCAGTGGTGTGATCTCGGCTCACTGCAAGCTCTGCCTCCCAGGTTCACGCCATTCTCCTGCCTCAGCCTCCCGAGTAGCTGGGACTACAGGCGCCCGCTACTACGCCCGGCTAATTTTTTGTATTTTTTAGTAGAGACAGGGTTTCACCGTGCTAGCCAGGATGGTCTGGATCTGCTGACCTCGTGATCCGCCCACCTCGGCCTCCCAAAGTGCTGGGATTACAGGCATGAGCCACCGCGCCTGGCTAAATTATTATTTTTTAAAAATTTGAAAAAAACCCACTGAGTTTGGAGCCAGAAAAGCAGGGGTCTACTCCGACCTTCATTATCTACTTCCTGGTCCTCCTTGGCAAGTTCCTGGGCCCTCTGGCCCTCAGTGGCTCATCTGTAAAATGGGCTCTTCACCCTCCTGTTTCACCCACAGAGTAGGAGTGGCTGCCTCTTGGTCAGCCCTGCACAGCTATTGGCTGCAAGCGGCAGGTTTGCCTGATACTTCTTTTTGTCCATAGTGGAGGCGGGATGTGGTAACAGAGACCAAGACTGTGGAGCTGGTGATTGTGGCTGATCACTCGGAGGTGAGCCGGCTGGCCCCTGCGCATCCTCCTCCCCCCACACTGCCCTGCCGCCTTTCATATCACCTCTCTTGGCCTATAGGTCCAGAAATACCGGGACTTCCAGCACCTGCTGAACCGCACACTGGAAATGGCCCTCTTGCTGGACACAGTGAGTGCTGGACAGGGCAGCCCCCACCCCAGGCCCCTGACCATGACAGCCCCTCTTCTGAGCCCCAGCTCTCTTTCAGTTCTTCCGGCCTCTGAATGTACGAGTGGCACTAGTGGGCCTGGAGGCCTGGACCCAGCGTGACCTGGTGGAGATCAGCCCAAACCCGGCTGTCACCCTCGAAAACTTCCTCCACTGGCGCAGGGCACATTTGCTGCCTCGATTGCCTCACGACAGTGCCCAGCTGGTGACGTAAGGCCCAGACCCAGCCAGAGAGGCCAGTCCTGTCCTGGCCAAATTCACACCCCTTCAGCACCCTGCCTCAGCCCCCGAAGCTCTGGCCGCCGCGGCTTCTGGCCCTGAACTTCGGCTTCTCTGTCCCACAGTGGTACTTCATTCTCTGGGCCTATGGTGGGCGTGGCCATTCAGAACTCCATCTGTTCTCCTGACTTCTCAGGAGGTGTGAACATGGTGAGTTATTTCCAGGTCTCCTCCTCATTCCCAATTCAGTTCCTCCCAAGTGTGGTGGCGTTTATTCACTGAAATCCCCCTACAAAGTTGCCCAACCCCAAAGCTATGGGTATAGAGGGTGGAGGTGCGTGATGTGGCCTTTGCAGTCAGGGAGCCCTCGCTTGTGGTCAGCTCGTCACAGTGTACACAGTCATCCCCTGTGCAGTCTTCCCATTTCTTGGAGGAGGGTAGAAGGCAGCTGAGGCCCAAAGAACAGAGGTGATCTCCAAGGGCCCACAGTGAGGGAGGGGGACAGAGCTGAGCTAGAGCCCAGGTTTCTGCCATCCAGGCCTGGGTTCTCCTACTTTAGAAGCAATTCAGGAGGGAAGCAGTGCCTGCTGAGTACCCGTGAGGTCAGACATGGAGGGAACAGAAGCAGAGAGGGTGATCTGGGCATTGTGGTGGAGGCAGGCTGGGACTGGACCTGCGGTATCCCTCCCCAATGACAGGACCACTCCACCAGCATCCTGGGAGTCGCCTCCTCCATAGCCCATGAGTTGGGCCACAGCCTGGGCCTGGACCATGATTTGCCTGGGAATAGCTGCCCCTGTCCAGGTCCAGCCCCAGCCAAGACCTGCATCATGGAGGCCTCCACAGAGTGAGTAGCTGCAGGATGGAGAGAGGCGGGGGGGCAAGGGGCAGGGAGAGGCCCCCAGCCCCAACCTTCCTTGCCACCCCTCTCCAGCTTCCTGCCAGGCCTGAACTTCAGCAACTGCAGCCGACAGGCCCTGGAGAAAGCCCTCCTGGATGGAATGGGCAGCTGCCTCTTTGAACGGCTGCCTAGCCTGTCTCCTATGGCTGCTTTCTGTGGAAATATGTTTGTGGAGCCGGGCGAGCAGTGTGACTGTGGCTTCCCAGATGTGAGCCCCTTTCCCAAAGCCTCGTCCCACTCACTTCTGTGCCTTCACCCTGGCTCATTAGCCCTCTCCCAGCCTCCTGAGCTCCTCTTGGGTTCTGAAGGGACTTCCCACCCCTCTCCTACTTGCCATGTCTATGGGGACAGCACATGGGTTGTTCGTCTCTAGCCCTTGCTTGCTGTGTAGTTCTGGGCATCCTTCTGGTTTTGGCCTGTGGGAGGAGGAGGGATTGGAGGGAGGCTCACAGGCCCCACCTGCTCTGATGCCTGGCCCCCGTGCTCCTGCCCACAGGACTGCGCCGATCCCTGCTGTGATTCCTCAACCTGCCAGCTGAGGCCAGGGGCACAGTGTGCATCCGACGGACCCTGTTGTCAAAATTGCCAGGTGGGTAGAGACTAGACTGGCCACCCAGAGCTCACCTGCCGGGGCCAAGGTGGAAAGGGTCATTCTGACCCCCTAGCTGGATTTGCCCAGTGCCCACACTGATGCTCATCCACCCTCGACAGCTACGTCCATCTGGCTGGCAGTGTCGTCCTACCAGAGGGGATTGTGACTTGCCTGAATTCTGCCCAGGAGACAGCTCCCAGTGTCCCCCTGATATCAGCCTAGGGGACGGCGAGCCCTGCGCTGGTGGGCAAGCTGTGTGCATGCATGGGCGTTGTGCCTCCTATGCCCAGCAGTGCCAGTCACTTTGGGGACCTGGAGCCCAGCCCGCTGCGCCACTTTGCCTCCAGACAGCCAATACTCGGGGAAATGCTTTTGGGAACTGTGGGCGCAACCCCAGTGGCGGCTACGTGTCCTGTACCCCTAGGTAAGTGAGGAAACCTGGCTCCTCCTTTGGGTTTCTGGGAGTCTTGGCCCTGCTTCTACTAACCTGTGTGCCCTTCCCCCTCCCCCCAGAGATGCCATTTGCGGGCAACTCCAGTGCCAGACAGGTAGGACCCAGCCTCTGCTGGGCTCCATCCAGGATCTACTCTGGGAGACAATAGATATGAATGGGACTGAACTGAACTGCAGCTGGGTGCACCTGGACCTGGGCAGTGATGTGGCCCAGCCCCTCCTGACTCTGCCTGGCACAGCTTGTGGCCCTGGCCTGGTGAGCAGCCTGGGTGGGCAAGACCAGGTGTGAGAAGGGACATTTGGACCACAGTGAAGTGCCCAGACTTCACCGTTCACCAATGTCAAAGGCAGGGACTCCAAGGGAAGTCAGTTTCTTACTTCAGATGGAGCAAAGTCCTATCGACCCACTACGCGCCGGTTTCACCATATGTAAACGCAGGGTGTGACCTCAACCTTGTTGGCCTCCCAGTCCCATTAAAACTCTGTAGGAATCTGATCCAGGCTTTTCTCTCCCTGGGTCAGGTGTGCATAGACCATCGATGCCAGCGTGTGGATCTCCTGGGGGCACAGGAATGTCGAAGCAAATGCCATGGACATGGGGTGAGCTGGGATGGGGGAAGTGGAAGGGGAGCAGAGAGCCTCTAGAGAGGAAAAGGATGCTGGGCTTTGGAAACAGATATATCTGGGTTCTAATCCTTGCTCTAGTACTTCCTAGTTGTGTGACCTCAGGCTGGTTACTAACTTTGCTGAGCTCAGTTTCCCCACCTATCAAATGGCTATAATAATAGTATCCCCATCCAGGGCACATGAGGTGAGTATGAAAGCATCTAGCACAGGCTGGGCACGGTGGCTCATGCCTATAATCACAGTTTTGTTTGTTTGTTTGTTTGTTTTGTTTTGAGACAGAGTCTCGCTCTGTTGCCTAGGCTGGAGAGCACTGACGCGATCTCAGCTCACTGCAACCTCCGCCTCCCAGGCTCAATTGTTTCTCCTGCCTCAGCCTCCCTACTAGCTGGGATTACAGGCACCCGCCACCACGCCCAGCTAATTTTTTATTTTCTTTTTTTGTTTTTGTTTTTTTTTTTTGAGACGGAGTCTCGCTCTGTCGCCCAGGCTGGAGTGCAGTGGCACAATCTCGGCTCACTGCAAGCTCCGCCTCCCGGGTTCATGCCATTCTCCTGCCTCAGCCTCCCGAGTAGCTGGGACTACAGGCGCCCAGCACCGCGCCCGGCTAATTTTTTGTATTTTTAGTAGAGACAGGGTTTCACCGTGGTCTCGATCTCCTGACCTTGTGATCCGCCCGCCTCGGCCTCCCAAAGTGCTGGGATTACAGGCGTGAGCCACCGCGCCTGGCCTTAATTTTTTATTTTCAGTAGAGATGGGTTTCACCATGTTGGCCAGGCTAGTCTCAAACTTCTGACCTCAAGTGATCTGCCCGCCTTGGCCTCCCAAAGTGCTGGGATTACAGGGGTGAGCCACTGCACCCAGCCAAATTACAGTACTTTGGGAGGCCAAGGCAGGAGGATCACTTGAGGCCAGGAGTTCAAAACCAGCCTGGTCAACATAGTGAGACCTCATCTCTATCAAGGAAAAATTTAAAAATTAGGCTCGCTGGTGCACACCTGTGCTCCCAGCTACTTGGGAGGCCAAGGCAGGAGGATTGCTTCAGCCCAGGAGTTTGGGGCTGCAGTGAGCCATAATTGCACCACTACACTCCAGCCTGGGCAACAGAGTGAGACTCCATCTTACTTGCTGTCTAAAATAAAATAAAACAAAACAAAACAAACACAAAGAAAGCAAGCATGTACCACAGTGCCCAGCACACAGAAGGTGTTCAGTAAGTGTTAGTTTGATCTAATTTGCTCTGGTGTGGATAAAGACCCTCCAGGCTCTCTCTACACATCATACCCAGCACAACCCCTAGTTGTAGAAATGTGAGATCTTGAAAAGCTAGAGACAAGGAAATAGTTCCAGAGTGCAGCGTTCCTCATTGCTCACCTCACACCTCCTAGGTCTGTGACAGCAACAGGCACTGCTACTGCGAGGAGGGCTGGGCACCCCCTGACTGCACCACTCAGCTCAAAGGTGGCATGGGGTTGGGGGACAGGGGCAGCTGGGAGGGCAAAGTGGCTCATGCTTTATCTTTCCCCCTCGGCCCTCTCTTTCTGACCCCCCTTTTCTGCTGGTTCCCTGAGTCTGCCCCTTGACCCCTTCACTCTCCCTGATGACTTGACTTCACTCCCTGCCTCCTGCGCCTTCATGGCTCTAGAGTTCTTAGCCCTGCCCTCCTTTAAACCTGACTTCCGCCCACAGCAACCAGCTCCCTGACCACAGGGCTGCTCCTCAGCCTCCTGGTGTTATTGGTCCTGGTGATGCTTGGTGCCAGCTACTGGTACCGTGCCCGCCTGCACCAGCGACTCTGCCAGCTCAAGGGACCCACCTGCCAGTACAGGTATGAGCATCACCTCCCTGCTACCACTTCCTTTAACTGGGGACAATGCTGAAGGCTGCCTCACCTCTGCAGCCCCTGCAACCTGGTTCTGAGCCCCAAGCCCCTTGGACCTTAAACTTGCTGACTGCCATACCCCACACCTCCCTTCCCTATATGCACCCACAGCTTTTTACCTCACAGCTGTGCCCCTGTGGAGTGGCTGGAGTGCTAGGGCCATTTCTCCCCAGGAGCTCCTGTGCTGGATAAGTGGGGTCTTCCCTCAAGCTAATAAATAACGCCCCCCCCCACTGGCCCCACCACAATTTTACCTATACTACACATAAGTGCCTGCAAAGAAAGGGTTAACCCCACTCAAGGATGGCATAAGGTAGAGAACAGGGTCTGAGGCTGGGCCCTCTCCCTTCTTGCCTTTCCTCATGCATAGGGCAGCCCAGTCTGGTCCCCCTGAACGGCCAGGACCTCCGCAGAGGGCCCTGCTGGCACGAGGCACTAAGGTGAGTCCCAGATGCCAGAGGAAAGGGACTCCACCTTGGCCGGGCATCCAGCTTGGACCCTGGGGGGTGCACATTAAAGGCTCCAGACTCAGAGAAAGGCTAGCACTGCCCAAGAGTCAGTCAAAGGAGTCAGGGCCAGCCCTGCCCTGCCCTCCCCTCCCCTGGCTACAGGCAGAGAAGCTGAGTCCAGAAGAGTGGGGAGGGCAGCCAGCTGGAGCAGGGGCTGCTGGGCTCCATCCACTGGCCAAGAGGTGGCTTTGAGAGGTGGGTCTATCTGTGCCCCCAGCAGTGACCCCAGGAGGGCACAAGGGCAGTGGTGCTCAGAATGGCCTTTCATGGGCCCAGGTCACCATGTTAGAAGGGCTGGTGAGCACCCCTGCCCTGAGCCCTCTGCTTGGATGATGGGAGTGTGTGCACACCTCCTCCCCACTTGCTCCCCACCTGCATGCACCTACATAACTGCATGCACAGCACCCACTGCCCTGGGCCCCTGCCAGCCCTCCCTGGGCACTGACCCTTCTCTGCCCACTCTGTCTCTCTGCTTCCTCTTCCCCCTCTGTGCCCATCTGCCCCTCCTGCCCTCTCAGCAGGCTAGTGCTCTCGGCTTCCCGGCCCCCCCTTCCAGGCCGCTACCGCCTGACCCTGTGCCCAAGAGACTCCAGGTAAATCTGGGCCAGCGCCCGCCCTGAGCCAAGGCAGGTGGGAAGCTTGGTACCCAACTGCAGTTCTCATCCCTGCTCCCTGCCAGTGGTGCTCTTCATTAGGTGATCGGGGTGCCCCTCAGCCTTCAGACACTCTGAGCCCCAGAAGCAGCAAAGGGTGAGCCTCCTGCCTTGGTTTCTACCACCATCTGGTGGTCAGTGGCGGGACTGCAGTCGGCCAGGGACTCCGCGGTTGACCTACACCTTCCTCCCCTGAGACATCAGCTGGCATGCCTCCAAACCCTCTGCGCATGCCCTCATTCTCTCCTGCCCCCTGGCTGACTTTGCATGTTGACTTGAACCCCTATCTCTATGCATGTCCACAGCCCCTGGTTATGCTCTCACAGCCACTGCCCCTCTCTCTGTTCAGGCTGAGCTGGCTGACCGACCCAATCCCCCTACCCGCCCTCTGCCCGCTGACCCGATGGTGAGAAGCCCGAAGGTAACAGTGGGGGGAGAGAAGGGCACGGCCTCTCCCCCCATCTAGGGCTGTGGTGCTGGTAGCCATGACGGTGGTGGCCGTGGCGAGATGCCCCCTCAGTGCATGAGGGCACATATCCAGGTGGTGCCTTTAATAGTGACAGGTTTGTTTGCAGACAAGGGTGACCGATGGTGCTGCCCCCAAGCTGGTGTTCCCCAGCACCAGTGCGTTGGGGGTGGGCAACATGACACCCCCCCACCTAAGCCGGCCTCCTGCCTTCTCTCCCTCAGTCTCAGGGGCCAGCCAAGCCCCCACCCCCAAGGAAGCCACTGCCTGCCGACCCCCAGGGCCGGTGCCCATCCGGTGACCTGCCAGGCCCAGGAGCTGGAATCCCGCCCCTAGCGCTACCCTCCAGGTAGGAGGAGCCCTGGGGATGGGTGAGCAGGGCGAGTGACCTGGGGGAAGGGGGTCTCTGACCCTTTTTTCTCGGCTTCCTGCACTCCAGACCAGCGCCACCGCCTCCGACAGTGTCCGCGCTCTACCTCTGACCTCTCTGGAGGTTCCGCTGCCTCCAAACCGGACTTAGGACTTCAAGAGGCGGGCGTGCCCTCTGGAGTCCCCTACCATGACTGAAGGCGCCAGAGGCTGGACGCGATGTCTTAAGGCTCCGGGCACCACCACGCGCTGTCAAGCAGCACTCTAGGGACCAGCGGCGTAGCTGCAGCTGGGGTTTGGGGAGCGGCTGGGGGTTGGAAGGGGTTGAGGGAGGTACGCACAGCCTGTCTCTGCTCAGCTGCAATAAACGTGACATCTTGGGAGCGTTACGCAGGTTGTCTGCTTCTAGAAGCCGGGTCGCTCCTGCTGCGGTTCCAGGTCTGGCCGCCAGGAGACGCTGCTGCCTCAGATGAGGGCGGGCTGTGTGGGGCGGGAGTACCAGAATGGGTCGGCGTGTGTCCCGGGATGCTCGCGGTTTCCCTCTGCCCAGAGTGGGGTGGCTTTCGGCGCAATCTGTCAAGCCATTGGACCTGCCGTCCTGACTCTGACCACTGGCTGGGAAAGGTGGATCTGGCTGGTGTTCTCAGAGCCCAGGAGCCAGGGCAGAGCGGGGCGGCGGCTGCTCCCACGATCCCAAGGCCGCGCACCTGCCTCCTCCCCCTCAGCCGCCGCCACCTGAGGGATCCGGAACAAAGGTGCTTTGTACAGGCCGCAACCACCTCATTATTTCGTCTTCGGGACTGGGGCCGCGTGGCCCCCCAGCCCGGATCGAAGGTGTGGAGCGGCAAGGGACAGACACCAATCCCAAAGTGAGCATCTAGCGCGCCACCTAAGGCTCTGTAGGGAAGGTGGTCCCAGAAGCTGTGTTGTCCCTTCCGCTTGCACTATCCCTAGATTTGCAAAGAAAACGGGGCAGTATATGAAGGTGGTTGGATAGGCTAAGGTTATGTACCCTTATTTAAAATCTTCCAAACTTCTAATAAGGCAGTCTACCCAGGACTAAAGCAGACACGAAAGGGGTTGACCTCCCTAAAAGTATTGCTGTTGGAATACGTCCTTCCTCCCCGCCCCCTCGCTGTGAGGTGCAGCCTCAGCGGAAGCTTTGGCGAACGCGGCGTGCGCTGCGGTGCACAGAGGGTTAACTGGAGTTGGCGCTGGATGGAGAGGAGGAGACGCGCTCCCATTGGCGGAAAGTTATCCAGGGCGGGGTCTGTGAATCTCCGCACCCCACCCCGCTTTCCACAACCCCCCTCTTCACTTTGTACCTTTCTCGCCTCGACTGTGAAGCGGGCCGGGACCTGCCAGGCCAGACCAAACCGGACCCCGGGGGCGATGCGGCTGCTGCCCCTGCTGCAGACTGTCCTCTGGGCCGCGTTCCTCGGCTCCCCTCTGCGCGGGGGCTCCAGCGTCCGCCACGTCGTCTACTGGAACTCCAGTAACCCCAGGTAGCCGGGCCGAACCGGGCGAGCGCCTAGCCAAGTCTGCGCGCTCCCGGGCTTTGCGCGCGCCCGCCACCCGCTCTGTGCGCGGCGCCGCCTGAAACTGGCCGCGCGTCGGGGCTCCTTTGTTTGAGCCGGC
>NW_012121487.1:1977655-1981049 GCF_000951035.1 Colobus angolensis palliatus
GGGAGGGGCGAGGCGCGCCCTGGGTCTCCCCACAGCCCGCATGTGTTAGGGGGCAGGCAGAAGACCCCAGCCCCAAGGGTTGTCTAGGGGGTCTTGGAGCATGGAGCTGGGGGGGGCTTTGCCCGCACTCCGGGCTCCGCCCCCCTCGCTGCTCTCCTGGCATCCCCAGCCTCCCGCCGGCTAGAGCTGGGGCTGGCGAACTTGAGATCAAGGGAGGGGGCTTTACTCTTGTGAAAGAGCGTGGGTTACTGTCCTACCCCCTGGATCTCACTCTGGCTCTTGCTCTGTTTCCTGATCTCATTTGCTATCTCTGCTTTCATCTCTGTCTTTATTGGTCCTTCTGTTTCTTTCCAGTGTCAGCCCTGCCCTTCTAGCCGAATTACCTCTGGGCAAGTCTCGTGACCCTCCTAACCTCATTTATCTCACCTGTATAATGGGCTAGTAATACCTAGTACCCTGGGAAGTCCGGCGGGGTAAGTGAGGTCATGTATGTGAAAGAACCTCAGGCTGTACAGATATAAACTATTATTTCTTTCTCTCTCCTGAGCTGCCTGCCTTTGAACCTCAGTATATTTTACTGTTTCCAACCCCCTCCCCAAGTCTCCATGTCTCTTCTGTTTCCCAGCTGTTTTTCTTTCTGATTTTCTACTTGAGACAATCTGTGACTGTATTCATTTCTTCACTCACTAACATTTATTTATTAAACACATACTGTGTGTGCCCGGCCCTGTGATAGGTTGCAGGGGGATTAACTATATAGATGAGAAGATCAAGACCCTGCCCTCTGGGATTCCACAGACTCTGGAGAACAGGCACAGGCAGCAAAGCCCACGTAAAGACAGGTCATTACAATACCAAGTGATAAGAGCTTTTGTTGTCCTTGGACTCTGAATTCCTCTATCTCTGTCACAGACCAGTGCTTCTGAATCGCTTGGAGGACCTGTTAAAAATTCAGGTTTCTCACTCCCCAGTCTTAAGGTTTCTGGCTCATTCATTCAATCCACAAATATTTATTGAACACTGTTTTGTGCTGGGCACTTTTCCAGGCATGGGGAATGCGGTAGAACAAAACTTACCAAGGCCCTGTCCTTGCTCAGCTTGCGTTCTAGTAAGTCTGGACTGGCTAAGCCCAGGAATCTTCATTTCGAATCAGAACTGATACAGGTGGGCCTTGGACCACCCATTGGAAGCTTTTCCTACGTTACGTCACGCTTTGCTGTGTTTGTGGTATGGGGGGTGGTTCATGCAGCATTCGGTACTGTGGGGAGCAGCCTGTTCCAGCCCTTCCCACCTGTGCTGGCTTCCCCAGGCAGCTCCCAAGAGGTGGGGAAGGGAGTGCTGAGAAGACTGAAGACTGGGTAGTATGTGGACTCCCCCCATGCCTGGCACTTGCTCCTCTTGGCCAAAAAAGGGAGGCACCTAGCACCCACTCCCTCATTCTTTTTTTTTGTTGTTGTTGTTAATTTTTAGAATTTAGAGACAGGGTCTTGCTCTGTCACCCAGGCTGTAGTGCGGTAACATGATAATAGCTTGCTACAGGAACTCATGGGCACAAAGGATCCTCCCACCTCAGCCTCCCAAGTAGCTGGGACTACAGGATTGCACCACCACACATGGCCTTTATTTATTTATTTATTTATTTATTTATGGTAGAGACAGTCTCACCATGCTGCCCAGGCTGGTCTTGAACTCCTGGCCTCAAGCAGTCCTCCCACCTCGGCCTCCCAAAGTGCTGGGATTCAGATACTAGCCACCACACCTGGCCTCCCTCATTCTTTTTTTACCATGATGTTCTTTTCACCCTTGGGTTGAAGTCTAAAGGACAGTGTTCCTCACTTTATATCTGTGTTTGAGGAGACCTTTCCCAACCCCTGTCTCCTCCTCTGTATCTGCAGCTGCACTGTGTGCAACTGTACCTCCTGCCTCTGCCCAGCTTCTTCACAGCATCCATCCACCTGACACTGATCAAGCCTGGTGCTGTACCACGTTGAGTGTTGGGCACTGGGGCTAGAGAGGTGTGTGGCAGCTCCACCCTGAAAGATAGGGTGTGGTGACCCTCCTTCTGGCATCTAAGCTGTGTGGTTATGGGCACTGCAGGTCTTAGCCCCTCGGAACCTGTGAATCAATCATCTCATCCATTTCTTGCACTCTCTTTGTCTCTCAAGAGTTGTCAGTCTGGGGACCTTGGGTCTTCCTGAGCTTCTCTGTCGCCCATGGGTGGAGCAGAGGCTGGCAGGGGCCTCTGAGAAGGGGTGTCTCTGGCCTCCATGGCCATGGTGTGGTGCCCTCCCCTCCTCAGCCCACCCCTGTCTTATGCCTGCAGGCTGCTTCGAGGAGACGCCATGGTGGAGCTGGGCCTCAACGATTACCTAGACATTGTCTGCCCCCACTATGAAGGCCCAGGGCCCCCTGAGGGCCCTGAGACGTTTGCTTTATACATGGTGGACTGGCCAGGCTATGAGTCCTGCCAGGCAGAGGGCCCCCGGGCCTTCAAGCGCTGGGTGTGCTCCCTGCCCTTCGGCCACGTCCAATTCTCAGAGAAGATTCAGCGCTTCACACCCTTCTCCCTCGGCTTTGAGTTCTTACCTGGAGAGACTTACTACTACATCTGTGAGTGGCCAAGGGCACACTGGATACCTCTTGGGAAGGGTAGGGAGGGGGAAGGAGAGACCTGGGAAGAGGAGGGGGCTGGGTCTCTAATGTACACTGGGTTGGGGCCGGGGCTGAACTCAGGACTGAGGAGGGAAATGTCTAGTAAGGCGAAAGTAGGAGGAACTAGAAAAGGGGGCCAGGGAGATGAGAGGCCTGGATGGGGCCTGATACATGGGTGTGGCCCCAAAGTAAGGAAACGCATTCCAGGGACCTGGAGAGAAGAAAAGCTAGGAGGGTCTGAAACAGTTTGAGGCATACAAAGGGGTGACTCCCTGTGCTAACTTCTTCCCAATTTCCCACTACCCAGCGGTGCCCACTCCAGAGAGTTCTGGCCAGTGCTTGAGGCTCCAGGTGTCTGTCTGCTGCAAGGAGAGGAGTAAGTGGGTTGGGGGCATGGACCCTACTGGCTAATGTGGGGCCTTGGGAAGGAGGGAAGGAGTGAGAAGAATCTAGGAGCATCAGACTCCAGGGGTCCTGGTGAAGCTTCAAGCTGTGGTCTCTTCTCCCCATTTAGCCTTGTGGGAGCTTCTATTGCACCATCCTCTCCCCATTTCTGTTTTGTTTTGTTTTTAGATGGAGTCTGTCTCTGTTGCCCAGGCTGGAGTGCAGTGGCGCGATCTTGGCTTACTGCAAGCTCTGCCTCCCAGATTCACACCATTCTCCTGCCTCACCCTCCTGAGTAGCTGGGACTACAGGCACTCGCCACCACGCACGGCTAATTTTTTGTATTTTTAGTAGAGAC
>NW_012121487.1:1981510-1992319 GCF_000951035.1 Colobus angolensis palliatus
CAGTGGTGCGATCTTGGCTCACTGCAACCTCTGCCTCCCAGGTTCAAGCGATTCTCCTGCCTCAGTCTGCCGAGTAGCTAGGACTACAGGTATGCACCACCTAGCAATTTTTTTTTTTTTTTTTTTTTTTTTTTTAGTAGAGGCAGAGTTTCACTATGTTGGCCAGGCTGGTCTCAAACTCCTGGCCTCAAGTGATCCGCTCGCCTCAGCCTTCCAAAGTGCTGGGATTACAGGCATGAGCCATCACACCCGACCTACTGTACACTTTTTTAAGCTGGGCCAAGAGAATGGCGTGTCCAGGGGCAAGGACCTTCAAGGCCTTAGCTGAGTTGGTTGTCTCTATTGGCAATTTTGGGGAGGCTTGGAAGTTGGGGCTTAGAAAGGATGAGGTCATAGATCTTGGGAAGGGATTGGCTGGTTTGGGAGACCCTGGAGGATGGTAAAGGAGGGAACTGCTAATGGGAAGGGGAGGAAGGAGGCTGGTAAAGTGGGAGGACTGATCAGTGCTACCCCCTCCCCCTCACAGAGTCTGAGTCAGCCCATCCTGTTGGGAGCCCTGGAGAGAGTGGCACATCAGGGTGGCGAAGGGGGGACGCTCCCAGCCCCCTCTGTCTCTTGCTATTACTGCTGCTCCTGATTCTTCGTCTTCTGCGAATTCTGTGAACCAAGCAGACCTTCCCTCTTACCCCAAGGAGCCAGAGCTCTCCCAAGATACCCTGAAGGAGGGGGATCCTTGCTGCCTGCACTGGGGGTACCCATTCAGACCGACAAGATGGAGCATTGATGGGGAGAGATCAGAGGGTCTGAGGTGACCCTTGCAGGTGCCTGTCCCCTCATCACAGGCTAAAGAAGAGCAGCAGACAGCCCTGGACACTCTGAAGCAGAGGCAAGACAAACACAGGTGCTTTGCAGGCTGCTCTGAGGGTCTCAGCCCATCCCTCAGGAAGACTGGGATTTGGTACGATCAAATCTTCAAGCCAGCTGGGGGCCAAGGCTGAAGACCTGGGGGCAGGTGGATTGCTGGACCAGGGCAAAGAAGAAGCCCTGCCATCTGTGCCCTGTGGGCCTTTTCCCTGGGGCAGCACCTTGCCCTCCCCACGGGGTCACTCACTTGTCTTCTGTGAAGACGGACTCTTCATGAGGTTGAATTTCATGCCAGTTTGTATTTTTATAAGTATCTAGACCAAACCTTCAATAAACCACCCATCTTTTTGTTGCGCTCCCCAATCTACTGCCCTCAGGCCCCTTCCCTGATAGCAGGACTCCCTGTGGCCTGTACTCTCAGCTTAGCTTGGCCTGACCTCCATGCCAGCTGTGCTCAGGCCATCCATGCCAGGCCTCAGTGGGCACCCCTCTGGGCAATGTGGGGTGGGTGCCAGCAGCAGCTGTGGAGCTTGGCACCCTCTCTCACCTCCCCAACCGGCTTCCTGTGCTGAGGAGGGGCAGATGCTCCTGACAGCCCATCCGCTTGGGGCCCTGCCCAAGTCCTGGTAGCACCAAGCCGGGTGCCCAGCAAAAGCAAGGGGTAGTATTAATAGAAAGACAGCATCTGGGTTTCAGAATGCCTGGGTCCCTGAGAGTTGGTCATCCCTCCTCCTCCCCAAGGGCACTCTGGGCGGTGCCTGGCCTAGAACTGGGTAGGTGGGGTCAGATCAAAGCCTCCTTCCCCAGCGGCCTCTTTGTTCCTAGCTTTTATGAGGAGGAGGAGGTGGGGCTGAGGAGGGAGGGCCCCCTCTGCTCTCAGCCCACACTGTCTCTTCCACCTCTGGTAGGCGAGGCTATGATCCCCACAAGGCGAAGTAGGGCCCTCTTTCTGAATGGTGTCCTGGATGGTGCCTGGGTAAGGGGCGCCCCTTCCCCTGCAGCTGTACTTTACCCGCCCCGGTGCCCCGCAGCCTCCACCGGCACGGTGCCAGCCCGCCTGGCACCGAGCCAGCGATCGATAGGTGGATGTTGTGCTGATTAGCTCGGCCCGGCTGCTGCAGCGAGAGGCAGCGTGTGAACACGGTTAGGGGGGCGCGGGGGAGACGGCGGTGGCGGGAGGGAGGCAAGAGGGAGGGCGCTAGGGGTCCAGAGACCGACACAGAGGTGCTAGGGTTTGCGAACCCCTCCCCCACCCTTTGCACACCTAGGTCAGATCCCGGTCTCTCTCGGAGCGGGCGGGGGCCCTCTCGCCCACCACCATGCACCGATTTCGGCTGCCATCGTTCATGTTAATTCTATTGCTCTGGCTGAGGCCTTGGGTGGAGGGCAACACTGCGGGCAGAGCAGACTCCAGTCAGTCCCTTCCCCCATTCGAGGCCACCTTTCAGAAAACGCCTCTTGTAGGTAGGTGCATGTATCAGGGCCTTCACCCCAAACCTTGATCTTTAGCGGGGGCGAGGGTCTGGGACTCGAAGGAGAGGGTGTAATTGGCTGAAGGAAAAGCTATGGGCTAGGTCTTCAGGTCCTGGATTCAAGTTCCATCTCTACAGCCATCCAGGAGGGTGTCTATACGTTGCCATGGAAACCGGCTTACTGCTACCTCCGCCCCTCCCAAGTGAAGCCATAGGCGGAGTAGATTGGGAGCGACTGGTTAGCAGCCCTTGCCCTGGATTGAGAACTGTGGGGGGTCTCACCCGGCTCCCAGCGGCCCCAGGCCACCCCTCTTTTCGCGGAACCAAGCGGGCGCGCTCGCTCCCGCGGCTGGGACTGGCGCGCGGATGCGCCGCTGATAAGAACGCATGTGCGAAAGAGACGCGAGGCCCAGTCAGCTTTCTCCGCACTCAGACGCACGCCCTAAATGTCGGGCGCTCCCACTTGACGCGGACACACGCCCCTGCCGGCCGCCCAGCCCCTTGCAGGTGCAAGGGCGGATGCCTCAGCTACCACGGGAGCCTGGCTGGGGAGGTGGTGGGGGCGGGGGGAGTCATAAGCTTAGGCCCGCCCAGATACAGGCGCTCAGGCCAAGCCGGCCTTCCCTACACACACTCTGCTCATAGCATACGCGGGCGGCTGATTCAGTCCCGGGGCGCGTCCCCATGGAAAGCCAGGACCGAGTCCACTCATGGGGCCGAGACGGGCTGCAGGCGCTGGGAGGTCTTCCCCACGAGAAGCCCTCGAGGCGTGTTCCAGGGCGCGGTTCCAGGAGGCTGGGCAGGCCTGAAAGTTTTGGGGCGTAACCGATCTCCCCTAAACTCAGTAGCGCTAGGCGGCTCAGGGTGGGGCCCTCAATTTGTTGGGCCTGCCCTAGTCTCTCCCAAATAGATGCGAAAACTCCACGCATCTTTACCTCGCCCTCTTTCCCTGTTTGAGAGCCTGAGAGTCTCGGCGACCGGGAATCCTGCTCCACACTTTCTGGGGTTGCAAATCTCCCTTTTCTTCTCCAGATTCAGCCCTGAAGTTTTATTCTTTTTCTGTCACCTCCCCCCTTTTTCTTCTTCCCTTTTATTAGTTCCTTCTTTCCTTTCTTTATTTTTCATTCATTCAGCACATTGTGAGCTTCCAGCGCAACTTTCAGTAGGCCAGACTCTAGCTGGGGTCGTCGGGGGATCCCCAGCGGTGACGCAATTGAAAAGGGTGCACTCTGGCTTCCAAATAGCCAATAGAATCCCGGGGCCTGGGCCATGAGGTCATCAGCGGTGATGCCCATTGGTTCAGGTCTGGAAGTGGGGAAGGGGTCCCCATAGCAACCGACGGTGCGTCCGAATGCAACCTGGAGAGTAATGTTTGCCTGAGCTGCTGTGGCAGCTTGGGATGGGGTGGGGAAGCTGGAGTGGAGCTCAGCTTCCCAGGTCCTGCACCCCTAGCCCAAGCACGCTCGTCTCTCTTGAGATCCTTTTTGTCTTTCAAAGTAATGGTTAGCGCCACTTAACGCAGAAAGATTAGGAATAGGTTGGTTATTGGCAACAGCATTGGGGTACTGGGTGCAGAGCTGCTGCCACCAGGAATGTCAGTACTGAGATCCTGTGTTCATCTGCATATCGTCTGCATCTCATTTGCATTCTCTTCATTTAAGGTCAAATTGGGCAGACATCTCCACATCCCCAGCCCTGTCGCCTGTTTCTGGAATCTATCACTGAGTGGCTCTGTAATCTGTCCCTCAGTTTTCCACCTTCATATCACACCTCTCCTCGAGTTCTCCAGTGTCTGTTGGGGACGGATGGGGCAAAGCCAGCTACAGAAGAAAGGATAAGGAGTTTGTTCTCCCTCTGGATGTTTGGTGACAGATGGAGAGTGCTGGTCTATACTGCTTGGAGACTAAATTGGCAAAGCCAGTGGTGGGGGGAGGTGCCCCGGCTGGGTGGAGGGTCTCCAGGGCCAAATCACCCACATGCCTGGTGGGGTGCTGGAACTAGGGATGCCTGGTTCCAGCAAGGGGCAGGCCCGCCCACCTGTCTGGTGCCAAGGCAGCTTCCTTTCTCCAATTAAACACTAATGAAGTGTCATTAACCCTTACCTTGCCTGCCAATCCTCAAGTCGAACTCAAATTCGTGGTCTCACACTGAGGGAAGGGGAGGAAAGGAGGGCTTCTGGAGAGCTGAGTGCTGGTGAGGGGACCAAGAGAAAAGAAGGCAGGATCAGAGGCCTGAGTAGCATGCACGGTTATCCTCTGCGGGCTTCTGAAGGATCCTAGAAATGGGTATCCCACTGTCAGAAGGCATTTATTCTTTTGTTCCTTGATTCAACAATTATTAAGCACCTCACCTACTCCTACTAAGTAAATACTAGGCTGCATACTAGATGCTGGGGATACACACTTGTATAAGACAAGATCGCTTCCCTTAAGGGATCTTCAGATTACCCAAGGAGAGAGACTCGCCAATGAGTAATTATAATGCAAAGTGAAAATGCTAATATAGAGCTATATACAAAGTGTTATGGGAACACGGGGAAAACGGGTCATCAGAGAAGGCTTTGATTTTGAAGGACAAAGTTTATGGCAGAGAGGGGATGTGTAGAATAATGTCTGTGAGTTTGACACAATGTGGGTCTATGTTTGGATGTGTTTTCAGGACTGCCTGTGTCTGCCCTCCCAGAGCGGCATGTTTTGCATCTGTATGTATGTGTGTGAGTGTGTATGTGTGTTGTGTCTGGAATCCCTTCTCCTGAAACACATTGTGGTTTTATTACAGATCAATGTTTGCTGTGAAGCTCTTCAGCAGATTGGCCTGAACCTGCCCAGCCCAGGGGAGGGGAATTGGAGACTGATGTTGGCTCCTCGGGAAAGGGTGGGCAGGCACCATCTTCACATCTGGGGGCCCAGACCCCTGGCTCCCCAAGTGGCAGCAGGCTGACCAAGGAAGGCAAAGGGTTGGGTCCCAGGCTTTGTAGGGTGTGCCCAGGCCGTAGTCCTCTCTGTCCCTAACTCCTCAGAGGAGACACGGGGGTTACCACTACCACTCCCCACCAAGATCACAGGCCCCCTCCTCCAACCTGTTCTTCTTCTGTCTGTGGAGGAGCAGGCCAGCTCAGACCTGTTTGCTGGCTCACCCACAGGGAGCAGATCCTTTCCAGGGGACACAGAGGGCTGGGAATGCTGGGGCCTACTGGGTGGCTGCCAGATAGTCCACCCTGGCCCTCCAAGGCTCTCTCCATTCTGGATTCTCTCCACCCACTCTGGGGTGCCACTCTTCGGGTTTTTGCCCAGACACAACCATTTTTGCCAAGGAAGGCTTCAACCACTAGGCAGAGGGTGGGGGCCAGACCTCTGGCAGGGAAGACTTGTTGGGGGTGGTGGTTGTGATGCTACTCAGAGACCTCTGCTCCAATCTCTCTGCCTCCTTGCAATCACTGTCTTCCTTTCTTTTTTAAGAGACAGGGTTTCACTCTGTTGCTCGGGCTGAAGGGCAATGGTGTGATCACTGCTCACGGCAGCCTCAAACTCTGGACTCAAGTCATCCTCCTGCCTCAGCCTCCCAAAGTGCTAGGATTGATTACACGTGTGAGCCACTGCATGGGCATTGCAGCCACTTTCTTTTCTTTCTTTTTTTTTTTTTTTTGAGATGGAGTCTCGCTGCGTTGCTCAGGCTGGAGTGCAGTGGCGCGATCTTGGCTCCCTGCAAGCTCTGCCTCCCTGGTTCACGCCATTCTCCTGCCTCAGCCTCCTGAGTAACTGGGACTACAGGCACGTGCCACCACGCCCGGCTAATTTTTTGTATTTTTAGTAGAGACAGGGTTTCACCGTGTTAGCCAGGATGGTCTCGATCTCCTGACCTCGTGATCCGCCCCCCTCGGACTCCCAAAGTGTTGGGATTACAGGCGTGAGCCACCGCACCCAGCCACTGCAGTCACTTTCTAGAAAGCTAAACTTTGGTGAAAGTCTGGATCTAGGAAGACTTTTAAGGCTTAAGGAAAGTCTCTGGGGTCTGAGGAGAAGGTCAAGGGCCCCTTCTTCCGCACTGTCGAGAATAGAGACTTCCTTTTTTGACTGTAACCTCCTCATCTCATTCCATCTAATCTTTTCCTACCCCTTGCGTACTTTCCAAGCCCTAGGTCACATCTGTCACTATGACAGCTATTAGAAAGCTTGGAAATGAGGGAGAACAAATGGAAAAGAGTCTGGGCTGGTCTTGGTGGGCAGGCCTCAGTTGATAACCTCTTAATTACAAGAAACCCTCCATTAATCCAGTGCCTCTGGGATCCTAAACACTGTGCTAAGTGCTTCCCAGGGATTATAGATCTTAATCCTCATAACGACCAGCTCCCTGAGGTGGGGCATTATTATCCCCATTTTACAGATGAGGAAGCAGTCTCAGAGAAGTTAAGTGACTAGCATAGTTAGCGAGTGGTAGAACTGGAATTCGAATCCAAGCCCAGGCTGTTCATTGCTAAGCCAATACTGCCTCCCTCTCAGCTTCTCTCGAAATAGCATTCAGAGGACTCACACACAACTCTAGTGTAACACCCCAGAGCTGCCTCCCCACTCCAGGCTTCATGGCTTGCTGGACTCATTAGAGGGATCAGGGCATGACCAGAATCAGAGGTGATTACACCCCAATGCCACCCACCAAGCCCTGCATCCTAATTTTCTGTGAACTGGACCACATACCAGTGCCCATGTTCCCTGCTGTCAGGAATGTATGCAGTCCCATGTCAACTCATGGATGTCAGAGCATCCTCAGAGCCATGCCGACACACACACTTGCTGGCACCCAGGTTTCCCAGTTAGGACTGCACCAACAGCCTGCCTGGGCTGGGCTCACACACATGGGCCCTGTGCAAGGTGCAGAACCTGTGAATATTTCATGCCTGGAGCTGGCAGCTGCCTCTCTTGCTCACACGTGTGCCTGATCTTCCCTCTCACACGATCCTTGTTTATTTGTTTAATGAATTATTTATCCATGGCCCCCGCTTCCCTCCTGACCTCCCCCTTCCCCAGGCCCTAGCCTCCATGATTTATTGAACACAGCTCAGCTCTGTGGTTGCCACCTACTGTCCCAGAAGCTGCCTTGGGCCACACAGCCTGAGAGCTGCCTCTGTCCCATACCTGCTCAGCTCCCTGCTTCCTTGGCCTCTGAGGGATGGAGGAGAGTGAGGCATCATGTCAGAGTCCTCCCAGGAGCTGAGCTCAGTGCCCTGGGAGAGATCATGGCAGCCAGCAGTGTGCTAGCAAGCCCAAGGGTCACAGCCTGCAGGTAAGGAGGAGGAGGCCTGAAGCCCTGAAGACAGGACCAGCCCCATGGAGGGAGCTCCAACCTCCACAGAGGCCCTCATCCAACAGAGAGGTAGTTCAGGGTCCAGGCCTTAGACACCAGTTTTTCACACTATAGGTTGTGATCCACTGGGAATGGTAAAGTCAAGAAGTCAATTTTATGGGCCTCAACCAGCTTTTTATTTTACTGTTTTTAATTTTAAAACTAGAACAGAGGAAAATATCATAGTGCATCCTCTGTAGTAAGGGTAAGTATTGTTTCATGAAACTTATTATTTAAATTGAATATGTGTGTGTGTATGAGAGTGTGTGTGTGTGTGTGTGTGTGTGTGTGTGTGTGTGTGTGTGTTACTGAATTGCAATACAAAATATAATCCTACTGTGGTGGATCACAGTCAGGAACAATCTGAGTTACAGTTACATGCAAACGTCTAGGACCCATCAATAGAGGCCTGGGTCCTTCCATGACTCACATGCCACAGAGAGAGGCCTGGGCCTTTAGATTAGGCCCCCAGCATGTGGACAGTGGCTCAGATCTTTTTTTTTTTTTTGAGACGGAGTCTCGCTCTGTCGCCCAGGCTGGAGTGCAGTGGCCGGTTCTCAGCTCACTGCAAGCTCCGCCTCCCGGGTTTACGCCATTCTCCTGCCTCAGCCTCCCGAGTAGCTGGGACTACATTAGCTGGGACTACAGGTGCCCGCCACCTCACCCGGCTAGTTTTTTGTATTTTTTAGTAGAGACAGGGTTTCACCGTGTTAGCCAGGATGGTCTTGATCTCCTGACCTTGTGATCCGCCCGTCTCGGCCTCCCAAAGTTCTGGGATTACAGGCTTGAGCCACCGCGCCCGGCCAGTGGCTCAGATCTTATACACAGGGACTCAGTCCCTAGAGAAGCCCAGACCTTATGAATAGAGGCCTATAGACAGACATAGGCATTATAGATAGAAGCACATATCCTGTAGACATAATTGCCATATATGGTGGTATAGTTTATGCATAGCACAAAGGAGCCACCCAAGGGGAAGGGGACATCAGCCCAAGCTCCCTCACTAAGACAGGGAGCCACATAGAGCCACCTCTCACTGAAGGAGGCAGCACCTTTGTTTTTGCACAAAGGCACCACTTGCCAAGAGATGCACCCTAGGGACTGAGCCTGCAAAGAAGGGTCCTTTTTCTAATTCACACAAAGGCCCAAATCAGCTAGCAGCCCTATGGATAGAGGCCCAGGTAGACAAAGCACTAGATCCCATGGACACAGGCCTAACTAGGACCTCTAGAGAGTATCTCAACTTCAAAACCAGAGGCTTCAACCCCATAGAGAGAGCTGCTTAAATCCTGTAGAGAGGGCTCCGGATTCTAAGAGAAGGGCTCAGTTATTATTGGAGGGTGGGTGTGGGGGTGCAGATTCTAAAGCGTACCCAGACCCTAAAGAAAAAGGCCCAAATTCTTAAGCAGAACCTAGATTCGATAAACAGGGATATAACTTTTCTAAAATGGAATTTAAAGTCCTAGACCAAATAAGCAAGTTCCTGTTCACTATCAATACGGGCAGTGTCTCTGCCAACTGTGGGCCCCTACAGAGAAGCTGACCTTGTGGAGCAGGGAATATGATTTGAGTGGAGGGGGCTGGGATTTGTGGCACCTGGAGTAAGCAGGTTAGCATCATTTGGGTGAAAAAAAATCTCTCTGGGGATGAGGAGCCTGGAGGGAGGGAGAGCTGTTTGCAAAGTTCCCCACTCCCATCCCAAGGGGCCTAATTTGTTTGCTGGCTCCTGAGAAGGAAGAAGAGATCTCCTGGGGTGGAGAGGAGCCCAGAGAAGACAGAGCCTACTCTCACCTGGCAGCAGTCAGACACACAGCCTATTCTGGATAGCACCGCCCCTACCCCCAGCCTAGCACCTGAGGCTGACTTGTGGTCAAGACCCTGTCCTGCCACAGATAAGCAGATGCGGAGGTGGGGGGTTGCCTGCATGTTCCCTTCCCTGAAGGATAGAACCAAAGTAGCAGCATGCCTGTCTCCCTGGACACAGGTGGTTGGCTTGCGTTCTGATAACCCAGTTAGGCCTGGTTCTGCCTCGTCTGGGCCTCTCCAAAAGAGAAGAGATAAGGGGCGGATAGCCCTAGGTCTGGTTTCTGAACCCTTTTCCTGAACTTCTACTTCCTAGGAAGAGAGGAGAGCAAGGAACTGTGTGTGTCGGGATGCATATGGATTTATGTGTGTGTTGTGTGTGGATGGATATAGGTGTGTGCTCAGGTGTCTTTGTGCCTGGGTGTCTCCAGATCTCTAGCAGTCTGACTATGCCCTTTCCTATATGTGTCTGGAAGGTGTACCTGTGTGTCCGCATGTCTGTGTCAGGCGTCTGTGTCTGAAGAGGCTCTGCCTTTGGGTTACTGTGTCGTTTTTCCTGAATGTGTGTGTGTGATGTGTGTGCTTGGGTGTCACTGTGAGGACAATGACTGTGGTGAGAGCTGGAACACAAGGTGCTCTGCCCTCTGACTCAGGATCAACGTCTCTGAGAGTAGGAGTGAGAATGCCTGGGGACACCCCTGGCTGCCCCGGGAGGGGCCCTGCCTAAGTGCCAGTAAGGAATCCTCTGTAGGTGTCCAGGGAACCTTGCTTTGCCCCAGCTGACTCTCTCCTTGAACCCTCCTGCGCCTTGGGTTCTGGACTGCTGAAGGCTCTTACAGCACCTAGTATTGACATTCTGGGGGGCTGAGCTCTTTTACTCTGCCTCCAAGAAAACAAGTTTCATGCTCAGCTGGGGGCTTCAGGTCACCAGCTGTCAGGGCCTTGGTGCCAGCTGAGGACTTCTCCACCACCCTTCTGTGCCCACCTGAGTCCTCATGCATACGGGAAAAGGGGGCATGGACGCAGCAGAGGGCCACAGTGTTCAGAAGGGAAGGGAGTCCAGCCCTACTTACTAAGAGGTCCTGGATCCCCAGCTTCTTCTGAAGTCTGCTTCTTTCTCCCATTCCCAGAGATGAATGGGCTTCCCTGAGGTCGAGATCCTTATCCTGGGTTCCCAAATCCTTCTGGGAAATTCAGCCTGGGGAGCAAAAGGCCCAGGACCAGTTGTGGCAAACTGAACCCAAGAGGGAGAGGCGAGGCATAGCACGGTCCCCAGCTCCCACGCGTCGCGCGCTCCCGGCCGGAGCGGGATGGGACCCGTCGGGGGCGC
>NW_012121487.1:1992570-2014757 GCF_000951035.1 Colobus angolensis palliatus
GCGGCTCCGCTGCTGCTGCTGCTGCTGCTTGTGCCTGTGCCGCTGCTGCCGCTGCTGGCCCAAGGGCCCGGAGGGGCGCTGGGAAACCGGCATGCGGTGTACTGGAACAGCTCCAACCAGCAGTGAGTCGGGGACCCTGGGAGTCCGCGCGTCCGGTGTCAGTGAGATGGGGAGCCAGTGGGCCCGAGAAGTCCTGGGGGATCCCGGGGTGGGAGTCCTGGGAGACCAGAGCTGGGGGCTGGGAGGTGACAGAGAGGGGGATGCACTCTGTGGGCGTCTAGGAAACTCGGGGGTGTCTGAAGAGGCTGTTGGGCTACAGTAAGGAGCGCTCGGGCCGTGCGGAGGAGGCTGCTGGAGGGGTCCCCCACCCCATCTTGGCTTCTCTCCGCACCCGCCGCTGTAATAGCATGCCCCTGTCCCATAGTCCCCTCAGTTGGGCTGGGGTTTGGGGGTAGCGGTGTGGTGGGGATAGGCCGCTGCATTTTTGGGCCCAGGGATGACCTGTTTTGGGCCATGAGGGCTTCCAGGGGTTCTGTCTAGGACTCCTGCTTTTAAAAGTGGGGTGCAGAGCTGAGGCAGGGAGTCCGACCGAGCACCTCCCTAGAAGGAAGGCGAATGGGTTGTCTTGGTTGTCTGGATAAGCCCGGCTGGGGTGAGCTAGGGCTGGGTCGCCAAGTTGGGGGGCCCTGGGAATGCTGCTTGGTTAGGATGGGAACGTAGGGTACCGGCGAGAGGGAAGGAGGCAGAGAGATGTCGGTGTGTCACACATGCACACACACGCCCGGGCTGGGGACGGCGAATGGCTCCAAATGTGAGCGGGCGTGCGCGGCTGTCAGTGTGCGTGTGTGTCTGAGTGTGTGATTTGTGTGTCTGCGTCGGCGATCGTCTGGGGGTGGGAGCGGGCGGCGGGTCGGGGAAGGGGCTGCGGTCGCTGTCCGCGCGGCAGGCTGCGTCTGGGCTGGGGTGGCTGTTGGCGCCGCTGCGGTCTGGGCGGGTGTCAGGGCGGCCGTGTGGTTTCCCGGGGTGTGTGGCGCGGCGGCCGGGTGCTGGCTGCGGGGCCGGGTCCTCATTCTGCTCAGTCCTTGCTGCCCTTGTCTTCTCCTCCCCGCCACGCCGCCGTGTGTATCACCCTGGCCACCTTAGTGTGTGTCTGTGTTGGTAGGGGGGGATCCCTGGGGACGCGGGGGTCACTGTCACACCTGCCCGGGCGGTGGCGGCAGCACTGCCTCTGGCTCCCCACCCCAGGGACCAACCAGGGAGCAAATGGCCAGACCCCAGGGGAGGGGACCGGGAGGGCCGGGCGGCCGCGACCCCCCAACCTTTCGGAGGAGGGGCTGCCGCTCGCCGCTCCGCTCTTTGTTGTTTGGGGCTCCGCGCCTCCGTTTGGGGCTCCGCGCCTCCCCCTCTCTCCCTCCTCGCGCCCGGAGTGTCAGACTGGGGGTGGGGATGAGCCAACGACGCCCCCCTCTTGCTTCCCATGGAAACCTCGGGGGTGGGGACGTGGCCCCTCCCCCCCGGAGCGGGACTCCAAGAACTCCGGGGGGCGCTGGGGGCTGACTTTCCAGCTCTATCTAGCTCAGCCCCCTCCCCCAGACTCACACGTCCGCCCCCCACCCCGCTAGAGTCTGGCGGGGAGTGGAGAGCTCGCAGGTGAGGGGCCCCGGGTTCCCCGCCACCCTTGGAGCACCTCAGCGTTCTTAGCGGAAGCCAGAGCAGGGGAGGATGCGGGAATAGGTTTGGGGGGGGGAGGTGTTGATCAGGTTCCCCTCCCCCGCATACACCTGGGCGCAGGTGAAAGCTCAGGGAGCGGGTGGGGGAGCCCGGGTTCCGGGAGCCTCCCTTATGTCCTCTCTACTCCGTGCGGGCCTGGGCCGGCAGAGGTAGGAGGGGGTGCACACTGGGCCAGGAGGCTGCCGCCGCCCCCGCCTCGCTTCCCGGGCCTTTGTTGCCGCTGCGCCCGGGCTCCCTGGCTCCCTCACTGCGGCAGCCGCGGCCCCATAAATCGTGAGAGCGACGTGCTCCGGAGCCGAGAGTGGAGAGGGCCGGGTAGCTGGGGGCGGGGCCGACCGAGCCACGGGCTCCCGCGCCCCCTCCCCCTAGTCACGTGAGCTGGGCTCCTGGCTCCCACCTCCCGTCACGTGCGGAGGGTCGCTGCCCCTTGGGGTCACGTGGGGAGGGTCTTGCGACCCCGCCTCCTGGGGGTCACGTGGGAGGGTGCTGATGGGACACGTGCGTCGGCCTCCTTTGACAGACCTGGGGACAGTGCCCTGCACACCGGCCACGACCTAGCCCTCTGCCCCCGACTCAGTACTTCCGTTTAGTCCCGTGGAATAGGAGAGACCTGTTCCCAATCTGGCCCAGAAACTAGGGGTGGGGGGACTGTATTGGAGGGATGCATTAGAATGTGAGGTCGAGGAGTCCCCTAAGCCGGGAATCGAACTTGGTGAGGCGGGTTGGGACGGCCGATGGCCAAATGTATGCCCCCTGGCCTGTGTTTCATTTCTTTGCAGAGCTGAGCAAGGATGTTGGTATTCGCCCCTGTCTCAAGGAGCCTCAGGAACATCTTTCTATATGGCTGTCTCTCTACCTATCTCTGAAATGCTTCTGTTGCTGATCTGTGTTTCATTCATACATTCATTCAACAAATACTTATTGAGGCTCTACTACGTCCCTGATGGTCTTTCTCTGTGTTTTCTCCCAGTCTCTGAGTCTCAGCCCTGCACCCTTCCCTGTCTCTGCTTCTCTCCTTTGCGTCTCTATCTCCGTCTCCGCTGTCTGTGGGCCTCTCTGGCCTGCCTGTCTCTCCTGTTCTCCAAGACTCTCGGTTCTTGTTCTCTTCCCTGCCTCTCTCGGTTTCTGGCTTCTCTATCGCGCCGTGTCTCCCTTCCTTTCCCCTTTTAGTGAATCCGGCCTCTGTGTGTCTCGGTGTGTGTGTCCCCCTCACTCCGTCTCTGTGTCTCGCTTTCGGCGGGTCTCTCGCTCCTCTCCGCCGCTGCAGATCAATAAACCTTCGCCGCCGCCGCCGCCGCTGTCGCAGGGAGGAGGGGCGGAGGTGTCGGGCGCACTGATTCTCCACTACCCGACGCGGCCCAGGGAAGCCTTGCGCCCAGACCCGGGCTGACCAGACTGGGACGGGAGGGGCGCCGAGGCCCAGGGCGCCTGAGGGGCGCAGGGGTGTCAGCGTGCAACCGCCGCCCCCTGAGCGTTCCCGCCACCACCGCCACCACCCTCAAAGCCCGGGCGCGCGGACCCCACGCCGCGCACACGTGGTCCGGCCTCGCCTGCTGGAGCGGGCGGCGCGCAGTCTCGGGGACGCGCGTTAGAGGGAAGAGGAACCCGGGTCTACGTTCTTCCTCCATCCCTTTAACTCTGCAGCCCGGCATCTAAGGCCGGGGCTGCGGGTGGGGGATGGCGAGGATTTGACAAGTTCAGGGCCCCCTGGGATACCTTCCCTACTCTCTGGTCTTGTTAGACACCCTGTTTACTGCCCTAATTGCTCCGGGCTGGGGGAGAAGTTTGCTCTTTCCCTGCTCCGCCCCCCGGCCCCTCCGCTGACACTCCAGGTTAAGTGAGGCCAGGCGCGGGCCGGCAGGGCACTGAAAGAGACAGAGAGGTGTCGGGATGCGCCTCAGAAGCGGTGAGAGTCGGGAGAGACCGAAATAACGGGGTGAGAGGGCACCCCCTCCAAATGGGGTGTGTCGGCATTCGCCTTTCTGCAAGAGAGGCGAGAGGCTATAGGGGATGAAGTGGAGTAAGAAGAGAGAACAGTACGAAGGGGCAGAGCACAACCCGATCCCCAGGTCCCAGGCCACCCTCACCCTTCCGCAGGAGGTGCGGCCCTGGAGGCGGGGTTAGCTGCGGAGCTTCGCAGGGGCCCAGGGGCACCTCTCTCTCCGCACTACTAGGGAGAGGGAGGGAGGATGACAGTTTCAATTAAAGTGCCCAAGCCATGCAGACACGTTGGGTCTCCAAAGAGTTGTGTCTGGGAATTCCTTGGCTCCCACCCCGTTTGTCCCCGTGCCCTCTGTGTACCAACTGGGCCCAGCCACCCCACCGCCAGGTCTTTCTCTCACATACCCAGCCTTGGGGGGATTTCAGGGGCTGTTCCTGCCACACAGCGCAGGAGTACTTAACAGATAGCTTCTCTTCACCTATGGTCGCCCTGCAATCTTTTTTATAAGGCTAGTCCTGCCCTGTTGAGGAAATGGAATTACCTGTAGGAATACCTTGGGTGTTGGCTTCCTCCCTGCTGGAATGGGGTGTGTTGTAGGGGGAACTGGGCGGTACAGCAGGGAGGGGCTGCTTCAGAGTGGGACTGGAAACATGGGTGAGGCTCAGAGACAGAGATCCCAGTGTGGCTGTGCAGCTGCTCCAGACCTGGCACCCTCACCGCTGGCGGCCCCCTCCCCAAGGCCTGAGGGGAGGAACAGACTATGGGGTTGGCAATGGACAGGCAAGCCTAGGATGGCAGCTTGGAGCCAGGCCTGGTCTAACCCGTTTTCCTGCTCCCAGTGCCCCAGGCCGAGACTCCTGCCCACCTGAGTGCCAGGGCAAGGGAGGGGCCTGAGTGACCCATAACTCCCATGGGAACGGAGTGGGGCTGATGGCATTCCTGATGACCCAAGGAGGCTGTGCCAATTCTTACTGGGGTACCTAAACATCAGCTCTCTGCCTGCCTCACTGCCAGGCTTGGAATGGGTTGCTGGTGGAGGGGACAGCACAGGCAAAGCCAAGGAAGTGGGGTCAGTGAGGAGGGACCCTCAAGGCCCCACCGCATGCAGAAGCCTCCACGCTCATTTCTTTAATGCATCTAATTACTGTTTGGGGAACTGGGTAGTGCCTGGTGACGCAGAGAGCCAGTCTCTCCCCTCAGGGAGCTCACAGGGACTAGGGACCCCATGATTTGACATTTTGCCAAGAACCCCATGCCTTCCTGTGTCCACCACTCTCCTGGCACTGCCAAGATATGTGTATTCTTACCCTAAAGAAATTAGGGAAAACCCCTGCCCCCTCTCCATTCAGAGGTTTCTCCATCCCCACACCGCTCAGTACCGCCATCGAGGATGTTAAGACCAGCACTTTGATGGTGACTAGCAAGGCAGGTGGGGATTACAAGGGACCCAGCATCTGCTTCTGTGTCCCAAAGAGGGATCAGGGAAATAAGAGGCGCAGCCATCTTGTCTAGGCCCTGTGCCCACTGCTCTGCCCAGCATCATTAAGGGGGGCCGTTGTGCCAGGTTGAGGAAGGAGGTGCACATTGCACAATGAGACAGAAGTTTGGGCTGGTTGGCATGATGCCACGTGGAGTCTTGGTGCTGAGTCCCTTAGCGCCCTCATGTGTTTAAAGTTCCTGGGAGCCTAATTGTCCTTGGCCTCAGGGTGGGGTCTCTGTCACGGGACTCAAGGTACAGAAGCCAGTGATACTGTAGTATGGGGAGGGCAGGGAGAGACCCCCAGATTGGTGGGGTCAACCAATACTGGCATGCGGGCCAGCACACATACAGCCCAGCTTTTCTGTGTGTCTGCCTCCTATGAGTGGGCGGTGGACATATTTGTGTGTGTGCCATAGAACTTATGCATGTATATGCATGAAACCGCCAAACATGCGTCTGTAAGGGCAGGTCCTGTTGGACTGGCCCCGGGGGTGGACTGGCAGCCGCAGGGAAGCATGGTGGGAGAAGCGATTGAGGGTGTGTGTGTCCCTCGGAAGGGATCCCTCCCACGTTCACCCTTGGCTTCCATCCCTCCCATCCCTCCTCCCGGCTGCTGAATTATGGGGGATGGACGGAGGAAATCCGGGCCTGGGTCTGGGAGTCGCTGGGGCCTGCGCCGTTTCTGTGGCAACCAAAGCGTACGCTCCCTTCTTCCCTCCGCCCCTCTCCCTCGCCTCCTTTTCTTTGGAGGCAGGCCGGGCTTCCCTGCGCCTTTGCTGCCCTCTGGTGGCCAACAGGAGAAGGACAGACCAAGAAGGAGGGCATGGAAGGAGAGTTAGGGGAGCGGCGGCACTAGGGCCCCGGGGGCAGAGACAGGGCTGAGCCGCGAGGAAGCTCGGAGGAAAAGTCTGGAGGCTACGGGGACCCTGGGGAGGGGCTGCGGAGCGGTCAGATGGAAAGCAGCTTTGCTCTGGGGTTTCTTCTCTCTGAGCCGCTTCCTCTTCCCCACAGCCTGCGGCGAGAGGGCTACACCGTGCAGGTGAATGTGAACGACTATCTGGATATTTACTGCCCGCACTATAACAGCTCGGGGGTGGGCCCCGGGGCGGGTCCGGGGCCCGGAGGCGGGGCAGAGCAGTACGTGCTGTACATGGTGAGCCGCAACGGCTACCGCACCTGCAACGCCAGCCAGGGCTTCAAGCGCTGGGAGTGCAACCGGCCGCACGCCCCGCACAGCCCCATCAAGTTCTCGGAGAAGTTCCAGCGCTACAGCGCCTTCTCGCTAGGCTACGAGTTCCACGCCGGCCACGAGTACTACTATATCTGTGAGTGACGGTGGCCGGGCGGGCGGGTCTGAACGCGAGAGTCTGAGTGACAGCCGGGGGGTGGAGCCCCGAGGCTCCGGGGCGGGGCCGGCTCGGCGGGCTCCAGGTCTCGCGGCTGAGAGACCCGGGAGAAGGCGTGGGCACGGGGCGCCTCAGGGGTTCAGCTTAGACAAGGTCGTGGGGCCAAGAGAGGAGTTTGGTGACAGTCCCAAGTTTGGGCTGCGGAGAATCGCTGTTTCTGTGAGGGACATTCCGGGGTTGGAACATCAGGGATCCCAGTTTCTTAAGGGATGGGATCAAAGGGGCTTCTGGGGCCGACAGCAGAGCTACAGTGGCCTGTGTCCAAAGGGTAGGGGAGCTCCTGAAGGAGACCGCCCGACGGGGACAGTTTGAAGGGGGTGAGAAATAGAGCCATCGAGGGAGGGCACAGGGCACGAATTGGGCGAAAGTGACTCAGGGCCCTGTCTCCTCCCCAGCCACGCCCACTCACAACCTGCACTGGAAGTGTCTGAGGATGAAGGTGTTCGTCTGCTGCGCCTCCAGTGAGTAGACTCGGCTCCGAGCTGCGCCCCCATCCTCAGCTCCCTGCTTTGGGGCTCCCCTGGCTTCCTGGGGGTGGGGGTGGAGGGCACAGGTGAAGGGGGCTTGCTCCCCAGCCGTAGCAAGGGGAGGGAATCCTGGCCCTGACTCTCCCCTCCTCTCTCCCCACCCGCACCCCACCCCGCAGCATCGCACTCCGGGGAGAAGCCGGTCCCCACTCTCCCCCAGTTCACCATGGGCCCCAATGTGAAGATCAACGTGCTGGGTGAGTCTGCGCAGCGCCCTCTGGTGGCCACTGCTGGAACCGCAGCCCCCCACCCCGGTGCCTGCCCACCTCGCATGCCTTTCCCAGGGGCACTGATCCTTCCTACCCCGTGGGTGATCACGTCCCTGGCTCCACTGCTGCTGCCGCTGCCGCGTGCCCCTGCCCTGGCGCGCAGCCCAGCCCTCACCAGTCTGTCTATTCCTCTATCCACAGAAGACTTTGAGGGAGAGAACCCTCAGGTGCCCAAGCTTGAGAAGAGCATCAGCGGAACCAGCCCCAAACGGGAACACCTGCCCCTGGCCGTGGGCATCGCCTTCTTCCTCATGACGTTCTTGGCCTCCTAGCTCTGCCCCCTCCCCTGGCGGGGAGAGATGGGGCGGGGCTTGGAAGGAGCAGGGAGCCTTTGGCCTCTCCAAGGGAAGCCTAGCAATGGAGCCTAGACCCCTCCTCCAGTGGCTAGAAGTGGGGCCTGCACCATACATCTGTGCCCGCCCCCTCTACCCCTTACCCCCAGGTAGGGCACTGTAGTGGACCAAGCACAGGGACAGCCATGGGTCCCAGGTGGCCTTGTGGCTCTGGTAATGTTTGGTACCAAACTTGGGGGCCAAAAAGGGCAGTGCTCAGGACTCCCTGGCCCCTGGTACCTTCCCCTGACTCCTGGTGCCCTCTCCCTTTGTCCCCCCAGAGAGACAGATGCCCCCAGAGAGAGCAAATCGAAGCATGGGAGGCACTCCCATTGTTCTCCAGGGGCAGAACATGGGGAGGGGACTAGATGGGCAAGGGGCAGCACTGCCTGCTGTCTCCTTCCCTTGTTTACAGCAATAAGCACGTCCTCCTCCCCGACTCCCACTTCCAGGATTGTGGTTTGTATTGAAACCAAGTTTACAAGTAGTCACCCCTGGGGGGGGCAGGCAGTGGACAAAGATGGCAAGGGGTGGGCATTGGGGTGCCAGGCAGGCATGTACAGACTCTATATCTCTATATATAATGTACAGACAGACAGAGTCCCTTCCCTCCTTAACCCCCTGACCTTTCTTGACTTCCCCTTCCAGCTTCAGACCCCTTCCCCACCAGGCTAGGCCCCCCACACCTGGGGGACCCCCTGGCCCCTCTTTTGTCTTCTGTGAAGACAGGACCTATGCAACGCACAGACACTTTTGGAGACCGTAAAACAACAGCGCCCCCTCCCTTCCAGCCCTGAGCCGGGAACCATCTCCCAGGACCTTGCCCTGCTCACCCTATGTGGTCCCACCCATCCTCCTGGGCCTTTTTCAAGTGCTTTGGCTGTGACTTTCATACTCTGCTCTTAGTCTAAAAAAAATAAACTGGAGATAAAAATAACTGAGTGTGTGTGATTTCAAGGGGCCATCACCCTTCTGTTACACTTGTTAAACCCCACAGGTCACAGGGCCTGGGTAGGAGAGGGAATTCTGGGGCCAAAGAGTCACAACAAGGTGTTCAGACCTTATTCTGGGGCTCATCTTCTTTATAAAGGCGACGCTGCATGGAAAGAGTAACAGGGGCCTCCTGGCAGGGCCTGGTTGACTTTGGGCAAATCACTCAACCTCTCTGATTCTCAGGTATCCCACCAGAAAAACTGGTTGTGGTATCTCTCTGTCAGGGTTGGTGTAGGGATTAAATGACGTTAAGGAGTTAAAGGCTCCGTCAATTATGGTTTCCACCTTTTCTTCCCCTTCCATTCTGTAATTGACGTTCTTGACTGGAGTCTATGGATTTCAGGGGATTTGAGAACCTAGACAGAAAAAAAAATCTATCTTTATTTTCACTTGCCTATAACTAAAATGTAACATTCTCTTGTGTGCTTGGGCAGCCAGCCATAATAGTATTAATAGTACCTGTGACTTTGTAACCAGAAATCACAGATGTTTTCAGGCTGCATTATAGTTGTTGAAGATAATCTCAAAATACCATTTACACTCATTAGTACTTTGAAATGATCATAGTTGTTAGGCCTTCCTCATTTTTAATGTGTTAATAAGAAAGCATATATATTACTATATCAATAAATGTAGATGTTTTGATAACGTTCAATATAATCAGCTTCCTTTATAACCCTTTGTAATTTTACTCATTTCAAACATTATGCCCAAGGGGCTGGGAGTTTGCTGGGGCTGGGGCTGCTCATAACTACACCACCCTGCATCGCTCAGGAGAGCAGAGGGGAAAGAAGGCAAAAGACAGGAGAATAGCCACTTCCCGGGGGCCACAGGGCGAGGTCAGGGTTTACAGGCCAGCACAGCATAAGGGAGTGCGGACAGGGGCTGAAATGTGCCTGCAACTTCACTTGCTGAGCCAAGTGCCTGGCCCAGGGAGGAGACACCTTATTTCCAAGCTGTGTACCCATGGGACTCCATCCCACCCAGGCTCTCTAATTGGCACTGTGTGGGCAGGCCGGATCCTGTGTGCCCCTGCAGCTCTTGCCAGCTGCTTTGTGAGAGTGAGCCCTTGGTGGCAGGGACTGTCTTCTCCTCCTCTCTCCCATGAAACATGGAAAATGGAATCTCAGCTGGACTCTGGAGAGTGGGTGGGTTTCCCAGTAGCGGAACAGGGAGGAGTGTGGGGTGGGAGAGCACGTGGGGAAAGAACTGGGGGCAGCCACTAGACCAGTCTGAGACTCCCTGCATACTGATAAAGACAGGAAAGGTGGGCCTATCCATCCAATCATCCATGCATTTAATCCACATTTATCGAGCACCTGCCAAGTGCCAGGCTCTATCCTGGGTATTGGAGACACAACATATAGCCTCTACCCCAGAATCAGCTCATACTTTAGTATATGTTGATGTATGAGCAGAAATCGGTAACACACACATACATAACTGACAACCAGCTCTTTCGTGGGTAAATGCCTGGGGGCTGTGGGAATGCCAAGAAAAAGCACACATTTGCCTAGGGACAAAGGGAAGAGGCTTCAGGGAGGAGGAGATACACAGAGCTGGGGTTGGGTCCTGTTGGGGAGAATCTCGAGGGCCTTGAAGCATGCAGACTGAGGACTTGTCTCATGAGGGAGCCCATAGCAGTGGGCCTGGGCTGCAGGCTTGCTTCAATCCCCAGACCAGGCAGGATAGGGGCTGGCCAGCTGGGCTCAGGGAGGGCCTTGTGGATTCAAAAATTCAGGAATGGTAAGACTGAAAGGGCCAAGTGCTTTGGGCAGTGACTAGAATGAGCCAACTTCCATTTACTGAGCACCTCCCATGTGCCGAGTGATGCGCCTTTGTAAGCCTCACTATTCCGATAACACAGATGAGGATCTAAGACTGGGGTCACACAGCCTGGCTAATTATAGGGCTAGCATTCAAAGTGGGTCTAATAGGAGGCTGAGGTTGGGAGGACCACTTGACCTCAGGAGCTTAATGCCAGCCCAGGTAATATAGCAAGACCCCATCTTTTATTTTTATTTTTATTATTATTTTTTTGAGACGGAGTCTCACTCTGTCGCCCAGGCTGGAGTGCAGTGGCGCCATCTTGGCTCACTGCAACCTCCGCCTCCCGGTTTCAAGTGATTCTCCTGCCTCAGCCTCCCGAGTAGCTGGGATTACAGGTGCATGCCACCAAGCCTGGCTAATTTTTGTATTTTCAGTAGAGACGGGGTTTCGCCATGTTGGCCAGGCTGTTCTTGAACTCCTGACCTCAGGTGATCTGCCTACCTCAGCCTCCCAAAGTGCTGGGATTACAGGTGTGAGCCACTGTGCCCAGTCGACCCTATCTTTAAAAAGATAAAAACAAAACGAATGGCCAAGCACAGTGGCTCAGGCCTCTAATCCCAGCACTTTGGGAGGCTGAGGTAGGAGGATCACTTAAGCCCAGGAGTTCGAGACCAGCCTGGGCAACACAGGAAGACTCCGTCTGTACAAAAAATTTTAAAAATCCAGGTGTGGTGACAAACCTGTAGTCCCAGCTACTGGGAAGACTGAGGCAAGAGGATCGCTTGAGCCCAGGAGTTCAAGACCAGCCAGGGCAACATAGTGAGACCCTGTCTCTACCAAAAAAAAAAAAGCTAGGCGTGATGGTATACACCTGTAGTTCTAGCTACTCAGGAGGCTGAGATGGGAGAATTGCTTGAGCCCAGGAGGTCAAAGCTGCAATGTGCTATGATCACACCACTGCACTCCAGCCTGGGTGACAGAGCAAGAGCAAGAACTGACTTTTTTTTTTTTTTTCGAGGCAGAGTTTCACTCTTGTTGGCCAGCCTGGAGCGCAATGGTATGATCTCAGCTCACTGCAACCTCTGCCTCCCGGGTTCAAGTGATTCTTCTGCCTCAGCCTCCCGAGTAGCTGGGATTACAGGCATGAGTCACCACACCTGGCTAATTTTGTATTTTTAGTAGAGATGGGGTTTCTCCATGTTGGTCAGGCTGGTCTCGAACTCCCAACCTCAGGTGATCCACACGCCTTGGCCTCCCAAAGTGCTGGGATTACAGGCCAGAGCCACTGTGCCCAGCTGATCCTGTCTTTTAAATAAATAAATAAGTAAATTGGCCAGGCACTGTGGCTCACACTTGTAATCCCAGCACTTGGGAGGCCAAGGTGGGCAGATCATTTGAGGTCAGGAGTTTGAGACTAGCCTGGCCAACATGGCGAAACCCAGTCTCTACTAAATATACAAAAATTAGCCAGGCGTGTGGTGCATGTCTGTAATCCCAACTACTGAGGAGGCTGAGGCAGGAGAATTGCTTGAACCTGGGAGGAGGCGGAGGTTGCAGTTGGTCGAGATAGAGCCACTGCACTCCAGCCTGGGCGACAGAACAAGACTCCGTCTCTCAAAAATAACTAACTAAATAAATAATAAACAAATGAAATCAGTTTTAAAAGCTGCGGAACCCTGCTGAGAATTTTCCCCTCCAGCGAGGCTTTCAATCCCAGAGCATGGAAGGGAGACTGGGGAGAGAGGTCTGCAATTACATGGCCAGACACCAGTGACCCTCAGCCTGTCTGGTACAGGGCCCTACTTTGTTTGTTTTATGTTTTTTTTTGAGACGGAGTCTCGCTCTGTCGCCCAGGCTGGAGTGCAGTGGCGCGATCTCAGCTCACTGCAAGCTCCACCTCCTGGGTTCATGCCATTCTCCTGCCTCAGCCTCCAGAGTAGCTGGGACTACAGGTGCCTGCCACCACACCCAGCTAATTTTTTGTATTTTTGGTAGAGACAGGGTTTCACCGTGTTAGCCAGGATGGTCTCGATCTCCTGACCTCGTGATCCACCCACCTCGGCCTCCCAAAGTACTGGGATTACAGGCGTGAGCCACCGTGCCCAGCCCAGGGCCCTACTTTGTGACACCAAGGTCTGCAGAGCCCAGGGCATCCTGGCCAAGGCAGTGGTGAGATTTCAACCAGGCACAGTGGTATGGCCTGAGGGCAGAGACTGAAGGGAGAGAAGGAAAGAGACCTGAAGTGCAGACCCAATGCCTACTGATGGATGGGAGAGGAGAGAATAGAATGAGCAGAACAGAATAGCTTCAGATATGGGACTGAGCAAGACATGGGGGAGTGGAGCAGATGGCAACAGGGCCACAGCTGGTGAAGGGGAAGCCAGGAAGAGCTCCCCGCTTTCTACTGCCCAACCCCAGCACCTGGGAGCCCTTACAATTGACTGGTAGCCTCCAGATGGTGCCCCAGGGCCTGGACATTCTGCTCATCCTGCTGTCCCACCCCAAAGCACAGCCCCCAGGCAAGGGAACTTCAAGTCAGTGAACTATGCGGGCTCCAGACTGGCAGAGCCCCTTCCACAAGGGCAGTGGCCTCACCCTGGGCAGGGTCTTCTCACCCTTGTTTTGTCTCATACTGGCTGCCTCCAGCACGGGCACAAAGAGGGCTCCCATCTGACACGCTGGCATTCCCAGAGGCTGTCACAGGTTAATGCCCCCAGTACAGGTAGAGATGGCACACATCCCTCCTCTTCCCATCCTCCCCAGGGTGAAAAACAACAGCAACATCAAACAACTGAACAGATATTTTGGCTTGGAGAGTAAAGTTCAGAGCTGCCCGCCCCTCCCTTCCTGGTGAGAGGTCACTTCAGCAGCGCCGTGGGTAGGGGGGAAGGAGCTGTTTACAATCCTGGCTGGGGTCTAAGCCTGGCTGCCACGTGGGTTTGCCATTCGGGGCCTGCAAGTCTGCCAATATCCACCAGGTGGCGCAGCACCTGGGCTGGGACCCGCCAGAGCTGTGAGGGGAGCTTGGGAAAGGTTTGTGGTCTGTGGAAGGGCTGAGAGCGGGTGTTGGTCCTTGAGGGGACTCAAGCAGCCACGCTGTAGGACCCTCTGTTCTCAGGCCTGGGGCAGGGTGGGCTAAGAGCCAGCCCACTCTCTGTCCATTTCTCGTATCCCCACTCTCTTCTTTTCCTTCCCTAGTTGTAGATGCCGCGGGGTTTGGAGTGGACTTGGGCTCAGTCCACAGCCGTCCGGCCCAGACCTACTCGGCACCAAATCTCACCATTCTCCCTCAACCTCCATGTTCCGTCCAGCTGGCAAACCAGGGATACAGACTGGGCTGGAGGTACGTGGACGGGGCACAGAGGCGTGGACTTGAGGTGGTAGTGACGGGGCTGGGGGGCCATGGATTGGAATGAAGGACACCAGCCGGGACCAGGAGACAAGAACTGGGATGAGGTGGGTGGGAGGATATGCGAGGGGAACGAGGGGCATGAGCTGGGTTGGGGGCATGGACTGGCAAGAGGGGCCCAGGTGGGAGGTTGTAGCAGGACGAGTCACACAACAGGGTGATGGGAACACAGGTTCGGTGTCTGCAGCCCGTGGACGACAGTCTGGGGAAGTGTTACACGGATGGGATAGTCCAGATGTGCTGGGGCTGGGTCAGCCAGAGACACATTGGGCCAAGAGCAGCAGAGCAGCTTCAGGCTGAACCCGGTGATCTGGCCTGTGATCTGACCCCAAGGAGGTCTAGCATCCTCCAGTTTCCTCTGGTGTGGCCTGGGGGAGGGGAAGGTATGACCCCTGCCCAGAGTGTCAGCACCAAACTCTTGGCCTTCACCACGCATCTGGCCCCAGGTAATTACAGGGCTGTCGCCAAGCCTGGCTATAAAAGGATGGATGGGCCAGCCTCGGAACCTGGGAGAGCTAGGTTCAACTGACCGGGGGTCCACCAGCCTGCCCCTGAGAGGCTGGCATTGGCCAGGGGATGCTAGAGTTTCACATTCAATGGCACACACTTCAGTGCACACCAATCACATAATCTCAAAACCTTGCAACCGCACACAGTCAATCAAACACAGTGCTGAGGGAGAGGGGGCTGGGGGCAAAGCAGGGAGGAAAGCAGGAGCTTTGTTCACATAGCTGAAGTGCGAGAGGCCCCCCACAGGGCTTAGGGACCAGTCCAGGCACCCACAGGAGGGAACACGCACACACACTCATCCATCATTTACACACACATCCATGTGTGCACATTCGACCCGTTTTGCGGCCGTCGCACTCAAGCCATTTATGGGCATTAGGCACACACTAACTCCCCACCGTCTATAACACACTCACACAAACACCAGCCCCCACACAGGGCAAGGGGCTCCCAGGTACCCTGAGCCGTGCTTGCATCCAGGATCACATTGGGTGACACACTTGAGGGCTGGCATTCAACAGATGATACAATTCTCTAACACAGACCCAATGACAATCCCAGCCAAGCCAACTGGGCAAACCCTAGAGTGGAGAAAATCAGAAGAGGAAAGAGGTGGGAGGGGGTAGGTCAGAGCCACATTCACACCCTCTGGAAACCGACAGGTCATTTCAACAGCCACAGGAGATACAAAAACAACCTCTAGGACCCCAAGGATATACCCAGACACATACACAAACACAAGGAGAGGCAGGGGCTTCTCAATCACATCCATATGTGTACCCACAGATACATACCCACACCCAACATCACACGCAGTGCCCACCACATTCTTCCCAGGGACCTTGGGAACCCCCTATGCACTCCTGCCTTGCTCTCGTGAAGGAGAAGACAATGGTGACAGGGAGCGGAGGGGCCTGGAAAGAGTAAGAGCTAAGCTTGAGACAGGAGAAAGCCCTCTTCCCACACCACAGACATGCCTGCACACACACATGTACATGTGCACACACGCACACAGATGCCAGACCCTGAGCCTCCAGGGAGAGCCCTGAGGAGAAATCAACAGAGGCTGCCCAGTTCCACATGGGGCCATGCCCACAACTGACTACCTGGACACCAGCACTGCCCACTCTGGGCACAGACCCCAGACCTGGCCTCTCCGCACCATTAAGCACACTGGGCATGGAGGGTGACTCCCGCATCCTCTGTGTCCCCAGGCTTGTCACTTGGGTGCCCTTCAGGGCCTGGCAGGACCTGGTCTGACAGCGGGAAAAGGGCGTATTCTCAGTGCCCTCCCAAAACGGCCCCCAAAAGAGGCCTTAAGAGTCTTCCTCCCTCCTTGCAGGCTAAGCACACAGCAGGTATCATGCTAACCCCTGGGTATACAACCCAGAGTCTGGCGGCCATTTGGCTGGGCCTCTGGCCAGGGTTGTCAGGGAAGACTTTGGGAGAGATGAGAGGCTTGAGGGATGATTGGCAGTTTGCCAGCTAGGGTGTGGGTGTTGGCTGGGAGGGACTATGAGGGGAGACAGGCCAGCAGAGGGGGCAGTATGATCAAAAGGATGGAGGCTGCTGTGTTTATGTTTCACAGCATAAGCAGTCACAAAAACATTCACACTCACAACAAGCACGCCCTTTTCACACAGGGCGCCTTTGTGCACACGCGCACCCTCCTGGGGCAAGACTGTGGTCTGTTCGCTCCAGGCTGCCCTCGCACCCCTCCGTGGCACCATCCCCGCAGTATCCGTGAGATGACATCCCCTAGAGATCCTCTCACACCTGCACCCTGCTGAGGGGCTGCCTGTCTGTGGGTGAGGGAGCCTCCTCTCCTGGGACAAGTGGCTGGGAAGTCGGGGACATTTGAGCAGTCCCTGAGCCTTCTAGGGCTGGAGCGAGCAGAGAAGCCGGGGAGACTGTGGCTGCCTGGGAGTCTTAGAAGCAGTGATTCTCTTTTAGCCAAAAGCATTTAAGCAGAGGCCCGAGTTAAAAATAGGCTGGATTTACTGCCAGAAGGTGGCAGGAGAGGAAGTTTATTTCTGACGGTACTCATTCTATCCCAAACACCTATAGAGGCTCTATGGGACGCTGCTGGGCTGGGGAACCCCACCCAACTGTTTTGTGTGCTAAGGGGGTGGCCAACACGCCCCCTGTGATCTTAACTTCATTTTATCTCCCTTATTGGTTCATGATGCTACACTTATATATTTTTTTGTGATTCTTTCAGGATTACACAATGCTTCTTTAACTTATAGTCTATCTCCATCAAGTAATATCACACCACTCAGCGCAAACACCTGCCTCCCGTTCCCCACCTCTCCGCCTTTGTGCTGTTGTCGCCATGGATTTATTTCTACATATGCTATAAGCCCCAGAATACATTATTAGATTTGCTCTAAACCCTCAACTATCTTTTAAAGAGAATTTTTAAATCAGAAAAATATCTTTTCTATCTACCCACATATTTACCATTTCCAGCGCTCTTAATTCCTTTGTGTAGATGGAGATTTCCATCTGGTATCATTTTTCTTCTGCTTGAAGGACTTTTTAAAGCCGTTCTTCTAGTGCAGGTCTACTGGTGATGAATTCTTTCAGCTTTTGTATGTCTGAATGCATCTTTATTCCATCTTCCTGTTTGAAAGATATCTCCACTGAATTCTAGGTTGACAGTTTTTATCTTTTCGTATTTTAAAGACATTGCTCCACTGTCTTCAGGGTTGCATTGTTTCTAACGAGAAATCTACTTCTATTTTTCCTTTTTACATAATGTGTTTTTTTCTCTGGCAGCTCTTAAGATTTTTGTCTTTATCACTGGTGTTCAGCAGTGATTAAGGCAGATTAGGATGTACCCTTGGTGTAGTTGTCTTCATATTTCTTCTGCTTAGGGTTTATTGAGCTTCTTCAACATAGGAATTTATGGTTTCCATCAAATTTGAAAACTATTGTTCCTTCAGATATTTCTTCTGTCATCTCTCCTGTGAATCTGTTAGACCCACTTTTCTGGTCTCCAAACAGGCTACTTGTTATTCCACAGCTCACTGATTTTCTGGGTTTTGGTTTTGGAGGGTTTTTTTGTTTTTTAAGTGTTTTTTTCCTCTCTGTGTTTCATCTTGGATAGTTTCTATTGCTAAGTCTTCAAAAACCTTTTTTCTACGGGGTCTAATCTGCTTTTAATTCCATCCAGTATACTTTTCATCTCAGATATTACACATTTCATCTTTAGAAGTTCTGGCCGGGCGTGGTGGCTCACGCTTGTAATCCCAGCACTTTGGGAGGCTGAGGCGGGCGGATCACGAGGTCAGGAGATCAAGACCATCCTGACTAACACGGTAAAACCCTGTCTCTACTAGAAATACAAAAAATTAGCCGGGCGTGGTGGTGGGCGCCTGTAGTCCCAGCTACTCGGGAGGCTGAGGCAGGAGAATGACGTGAACCCGGGAGGCGGAGCTTGCAGTGAGCCGAGATTGCGCCACTGCACTCCAGCCTGGGTGACAGAGCGAGACTCCGTCTCAAAAAAAAAAAAAAAAGAAGTTCAATTGAGGTCTTATTTCATATCTTTCACACCTCTCCACATCGTGTTCATGTTTTTCCATATCTGCTTGAATATATGGATGGTATTTAATAATAGCTATTGGAGCTAAAGTCCTTGTCTACTAATTCTGTGACATTTCTGGATCAGCTTTCTGTCATTATTTGCCTGTGTCTTTGCATGCCTGGTAATTATGGATTGGATGCCAGACATTGTATATTTTATGTTGTTTGGTGCTAGATTTTTTTTGTATTCCTTTGAATATATTTGAGCCTCATTCAGGGACTTAGTTAAGTTACTTGGAAACAGACTGATCCTTTTAAGGTTTGCTTTTAGGTACCATTTGGCAAGAGGAGAATAGCCTTTGGTCTAAGGCTAATTTGCTGTCAGCACTGAGGCTGTATCATCTGAGGACTCTACTTGATGTTCCATGTATCAGTCACTATCCAGTCAAGAGGCAAAAACCACATAGCAATTTGAACAGGGAAAGTTTAATGTAAAAAAAATTTTTTTTTGTTTTTTGAGACAGGGTCTCGCTTTGTTACCCATGCTGCTGTGCAGTGGTGCAATCATGGCTCACCATAGCTTCTACCTCCTGGGCTGAAGTGGTTCTCCAACCTTAGCTTCCTGAGTAGCTGGGATCACAGGCATGTGCTACCACATCTGGCTAATTTTAAAATTTCTTTTGTAGAGACAGAGGGTCTCCCAATGTTGCCCAGGCTGGTCTGGAACTCCTGGACTTAAGCAATCCTCCCACCTCAGCTTCCCAAAGTGCTGGAACCACAGGTGTGACCCACCACACGCAGCCTAATGTAAAAAGGTATTAACTTAAAAAGGGATTGAGGTTAGAAGAGATTGGCTAGTAAGAAATAAACAGAACTCTAAATGAATACAGGAATAGGGGGCCAGGCACAGTGGTTCATGCCTGTAATCCCAGCACTTCAGGAGGCTGAGGCAGGTGGATCACCTGAGGTCAGGAGTTCAAGACCAGCCTGGGCAACATGGTGAAACCCCATCTCTACAAAAATACAAAAATTAGCTGGGCATGATGGCGGGTGCCTGTAATCCCAGCTACTCAGGAGGCTGAGGCAGGAGAGTTGCTTGAACCAGGGAGGGCAGAGGTTGCAGTGAGCCGAGATCCTGTCATTGCAGTCCAGCCTGGGTGACAGAGCGAGACTCCATCTCAACAACAACAACAACAACAACAACAACAACAATACAGGAATAGCAGATACAAGAAGCGACCACTATTCCTGGGCTAAGGTGGAACACTGAAGAACAGCCCTCCCCATTCTGCCTATTGTCCTATGTCTGGAATCACTGTTTCATATAGTCTGCCAGGTGTTTTAGTTGTTTAAAGCAGGTGGGACTGAGCGCGGTGGCTCACGCCTGTAATCCCAGCACTTTGGGAGGCTGAGGTGGGTAGATCACTTGAGGTCAGGAGTTTGAGACTGACCTGGCCAACATGGTGAAACCCCATCTCTACTAAAAGTACAAAAATTAGCCAGGTACAGTGGCACATGCCTGGAATCACAGCTGCCTGGGAGGAAGAGGTTGCAGTGAGCTGAGATTGTGCCACTGCACTCCAGCCTGGGCGACAGAGCAAGACACAGTCTCAAAAAAATAAAAATAAAAAAGCAGGTGAGAAGATGGTCCTTGTTTCCCAGCTCCCCTCTCTGCATCTGAGAAGCTGCATGTGCTATGGACTCGTGGAGCACACCAGAGTCAGAAAGAAAATCTCCTTCCTCCCGCAGTGTCTCTCTAGCACTTTGCATTAATAAAGCTGGGCTGACAAAAGAAAAATAATTAAAGGGCCCAGCTACATTTTCACAGAGCAGGCAATGAAAAATCAATTTAGAGCTGAGAGGCAATATATTAATACTGGCATAAAGTGAAAACTGCGAGGAGGTCTTTCCACTCTGGTTTGTGGGAACACAAAGCGTTCCTGGCACTGCATGAGCACTTCAGATTGTTTGCTTTTTTTTTTTTTGAGATGGAGTTTTGCTCTTCTTGCCCAGGCTGGAGTGCAGTGACGCGATCTCTACTTACTGCAACCTCTGCCTCCCGGGTTCAGGCAATTCTCCTGCCTCCCGTGTAGCTGGGATTACAGGCTCACACTACCATGCCCGGCTAAGGGATCACAGGCATGAGCCACCACGCCAGCCTTCCTGCGTCTTTCCTGTGTTCTTTCCCTAATCCTGTCCCTTCCTTGTATGCATGTACCACTTAGCACGCAGCTGAAGACTTGAGGGAGACCCTGCAGATGGCTGTGCAGCTCTCTCCTCTCCAGTACTCTGCCCTGTAAAATGCAGCCATCTACTCCCAGCTACTCGAGAGGCTGAGGCCGGGGAATTGCTTGAACCCGGGAGGCAGAGATTGCAGTGAACTGAGATTGTGCCACTGCACTCCAGCCTGGTGACAGAGCAAGACTCCGTTTCAAAAAAAAAAAAGAAAAGAAAAGAAAAAAGACCTTGTTGTGGCTGGGTGCGGTGGCTCACGCCAGGTGGATCATCTGAGGCCGGGAGTTTGAGACCAGCCTGGCCAACATGGCAAAACCCGGTTTCTACTAAAAATACAAAAATTAGCCAGGTGTGGTGGCGCATGCCTCTAATTCCAGCTACTTGGGAGGCTGAGGCAGGAGAATCACTTGAACCCAGGAGGTGGAGGTTGCAGTGAGCAGGGATCGTGCCACTGCACTCCAGCCTGGGTGATAGAGAGAGACTCTGTCTAGGCCGGGCGCGGTGGCTCAAGCCTGTAATCCCAGCACTTTGGGAGGCCGAGATGGGCGGATCACGAGGTCAGGAGATCGAGACCATCCTGGCTAATACGGTGAAACCCCGTCTCTACTAAAAATACAAAAAACTAGCCGGGCGAGGTGGCGGGCGCCTGTAGTCCCAGCTACTCCGGAGGCTGAGGCAGGAGAATGGCATAAACCCGGGAGGCGGAGCTTGCAGTGAGCTGAGATCCGGCCACTGCACTCCAGCTCGGGCGACAGAGCAAGACTCCTGTCTCAAAAAAAAAAAAAAAAAAAGAGAGAGACTCTGTCTCAAAACAACAACAACAAAATCCCCAAAACTAGCATGAACACTCCTGTATATCACAGGGCGGGGAAGGGGCTTTATATTGTAATGTACACACGTATACACCATCCTTTTTTTTTTTTTTAAAGACAGGGTCTTACTCTGTTTCCCAAACTGAAGGGCCATGGCATGACCATGGCTCACTGTAGCCCCGACCTCCCAAGCTCAAACAATTCACCCACCTCAGCCTCCCGAGTAGCTGCGATGACAGGCACATGCCCCCATGTCCAGCTAACTCGTATTTTTTATAGAGACCAGGTTTCTCCATGTTGTCCAGGCTATTCTCGATCTCCTGAGCTCAAGCCATCCTCTGGCCTCAGCCTCCCAAAGTCCTGGGATTACAGGCATGAACCACCACACCCAGAATACATCATCCCTTTTAATTGTATATAATTAATTTTATTTTATCATAGTAACACATTACATCATGACATAGTTTAAAAAGTCAAATAGGGTCAAGTGCAGTGGCTCACACCTGTAATCCCAGCACTTTGGAAGGCCGAGGCAGGACGGTTGCTTGAGGCCAAGAGTTTCAGACCAGTCTAGGCAACATAGCAAGACCCTGCCCCTACAAAACAACTTTTTAATTAGCTGGGTGTGGTGGTACATGCCTGTAGTCCCAGCTACTCAGGAGGCTGAGTGGGAGGATGGCTCAAGCCCAGGAGGCTGAGGTTGCAGTGAGCTGTGATCATGTCACTGCACTCCAGCCTGAGTGACAGAGCCCAACTCTATTTCTAAAAAAAAGGTCAAATGGGGCCAGGCACAGTGGCTCACGCCTGTAATCCCAGCACTTTGGGAGGCTGAGGGAGGCAGATCACCTGAGGTTGGGAGTTCAAGACCAGCCTAACCAACATGGAGAAATCCCATCTCTACTAAAAATACAAAATTAGGCCAGGCATGGTAGCTCACGCCTGTAATCCCAGCACTTTGGGAGGCCAAGGTGGGTGGGTCATGAGGTCAGGAGATCGAGATCATCCTGGCTGACATGATGAAACTCGGTCTCTACTAAAAATACAAAAAAATTAGCCAAGCGTGGTGGTGGGAACCTGTAGTCCCAGCTACTTGGGAGGCTGAGGCAGGAGAACGGCGTGAACTCAGGAGGCGGAGCTTGCAGTAAGCCAAGATCGCGCCACTGCATTCCAACCTGGGCGATAGAGCGAAACTCCATCTCAAAAAAAAAAAAGAAAAAAAAAAGGCCGGGCGCGGTGGCTCAAG
>NW_012121487.1:2015597-2019567 GCF_000951035.1 Colobus angolensis palliatus
TGTAATCCCAGCTACTCGGGAGGCTGAGGCAGGAGAATCACTTGAACCCAGGAGAAGGAGGTTGCAGCAGTGAGCAGACATGGTGCCACTGCACTCCAGCCTGGGCAACAGAGCAACACTCCATCTAAAAAAAAAAAAAAGGAAAGTGGCACACCCTTCTCCAGCTCCCAATCTCACATCACATAGGCAACCACTCTCTAATCTTCTAGGTCCTTCTGATATTTACCTTCATTTTTTTGTAGTCCCAGTGAGTAGCTGGGACTACATGTGTGTGCCACTGTGCCTGGCTAATTTTGTATTTTTAGTAGGGATATGGTTTCTCCATGTTGGCCAGGCTCACCTCAAACTCCAGACCTCAGGTGATTTGCCTGCTTCGGCCTCCCAAAGTGCTGGGATTATAGGCCTGAGCCACCACGCCCGGCCCATATTTCTTTTTATTTTGTTTTATTTTTAGAGACAGGGCCTCACTCTGTTGCCCAGGTTGGGGTGCAGTGGCACAATCATAGCTCACTGTACCCTTAAATTCCTGGGCTCAAACAATCCTCCCCCAGCCTTCCAAGTAGTTGAGACTGCAGTTGTGCACCGCCACACCCAGTTTACCTTTATATTTCTAAATAAGAAGCTTGCACCACTGTTTTTCTCTTTTTTCTTTTTCTTTATTCAATGTTAGACCTGCTCTATGGACTTCCTCTCATGAAAGATGAGGATTCTGTTCTCTGTGTCCTGCCTCTCAATGCACAGACACACACACTTCACCTCTGCCCTCCCAATAGTCAAATCCAAAATTTTTGGTTAAATCAATATTTAGCATTTAGATGATTATTAAACTGTAACAATTATTCACAATTGACTCACATAATATACTATGATTCATTCTATTTCTTTAAAAACTTTTTCTTTTCCTTGGAATTAATAACTAACTGGAAAGACCAATAACCCAATAGAGAAATGGCCAAAGAGGCCGGGAGTGGTGGCTCACGCCTGTAATCCTACCAATTTGGGAGGCCGAGGTGGGCAGATCATAAGGTCAGGAGTTCGAGACGGGCCTGGCCAATATGGTGAAACCCCGTCTCTACTAAAAATCCAAAAAAATTAGCCAGGTGTGGTGGGGCATGCCTGTAATCCCAGCTATTCAGGAGGCTGAGGCAGGAGAATTGCTTGAACCAGGGAGGCAGAGGTTGCAGTGAGCCAAGATTGCGCCACTGCAGCCTGGGCAGCAGAGTGAGACTCCGTTTCAAAAAAAAGAGAGAGAGAGAAATAGCCAAAGAACATGAACAGTTTACTGAAAGGAAATGCAAGTGTCTTTTAAATGTTTAAAAGGATGCTCAGTCTCACACTTTACTGAAAGGAAATGCAAATGGCTTTTAAATGTTTAAAAGGATGTTCAATCTCACACATAAGAGAAATGAAAATTAAAACCACACCAAGACAGCACTTCTCATTTATCAGCGTGGCAAAAATCCAAAGGTTTACAACACAGTCTGTTGATGTGGCTTTAGGGAACAGGCATTTTCATATGTTGCCAGTGGGAGAGCAAAGCTGTATCACTCAAATGGAAGGGGATTTGGAGATACCAAGCAAAATGACAAATGCATTTACCCCTTAACCTAGCAATCCCCCTTCTGGGAATGTGTCCGGTAGTGATGTCTATGCACATTTGAAACGAAGTAGGTATATACGTACTCATTGTGGCATTCACTGACAATAGTAAAGTATTGGAAACAACCCAAGTGTCCTATGGAGGACTGGCTACATAAACTACTGTACATCCATGCAACGGAACTAAGCCACTAGACAAAGGAGTAAGGAAGTTCTCCAAGAAAGAGCTCCGGGATGTATTGTAAAGTGAAAATAGCAAAGTGTAGAACAATGTATATAGTACGCCAGAAATAAAAGATAGTGTATTTGGTGTATTTCTATTTACTTGTACCTTATTTAACAAACAAACAAACAAGCAAAACACTGGAACACAGCAATGTGAATATAGATAATACTACTAAACTGCACATGTAAAAATGGTTAAAATGGCCGGGCGCAGTGGCTCACGCCTGTAATCCCAGCACTCTGGGAGGCGGAGGCGGTCAGATCACGAGGTCAGGAAAACGAGACCATCCTGGCTAACACGGTGAAACTCCGTCTCTACTACAAATACAAAACAATTAGCTGGGCATGGTGGCTGACACCTGTAGTCCCAGCTACTCGGGAGGCTAAGGCAGGAGAATGGCATGAACCCTGGCGACAGAGCTTGCAGTGAACTAAGATCGCACCACTGCACTCCAGCCTGGACGACAGAGAGAGACTCCGTCTGTCTCAAAACAAAACAAACAAACAAACAAACAAAAACACACAAAAAAGGTTACAATGGTAAATTTTTTGTTATGTGGTGTTGTTGTTTTTAACCACTTTTTCTTTTTTTTTTTTTGAAACAAAGTCTCGCTCTGTCGCCCAGGCTGGAGTGCAATGGTGCAATCTCGGCTTGCTGCAATCTCCACCTCCCAGGTTCAAGTGATTCTCCTGCCTCAGCCTCCCAAGTAGGTGGGATTACAGGTGTGCTCCACCATGCCCAGCTAATTTTTGTATTTTTAGTAGAAATGGGGTTTCACCATGTCAGCCAGTCTAGTCTCAAACTCCTGACCTCAGGTGATCCACCTGTCTCGGCCTCCCAAAGTGCTGGGATTACAGGTGTGAGCCACAGAGCCCAGCCTTTAACCACTTTATTTATTTATTTATTTATTTATTTTTATTTTGAGACAGAGTCTGGCTCTGTCGCTCACGCTAGAGGGCAGTGGCTCAATCTCGGCTCACTGCAACCTCTGCCTCCAGGGTTCAAGCGATTCTCCTGCCTCAGCCTCCCGAGTAGCTGGAACAGGCATGCACCACTATGTCCAGCTAATTTTTATATTTTAGTAGAGACAGCTAATTTTTATATTTAGTTTCATCATGTTGTCCAGGCTGGTCTTGAACTGCTGACCTCAAGTGATTCGCCAGTCTCAGCCTCCCAAAGTGCTGGGATTACAAGTGTGAGCCACCATGCTGGGCCATAACCACAATTTAAAAAACAACAGCAACACCACACTGGCAGTGTACATAAGAAACTAATAAAAATGGCTGCCTGTTTGTGGGGAGACTAGGTACTTGAGTCTGGTTTGTTTTTGTTTTTGTTTTAGAGACAGGAGCCTTACTATGTTATAGCCCAGGCTGGCGTTGAGCTCCCACGCTCAAGTGATCCTCCAGCTTCAGCCTCCTGAGTAGCTGGGACTATAGGCACAGCCACTGTGCCAGCTTATTTTGAGTTTTGAACCATGTGAATGTATTACCTATTCAAAAATGAATTCAAATTTTGAAATTGCCTGGTTTATTTAATTTAGTTTGTTTTTCTTTTTACTTCTTATTAATTTATCTCTTAACTCACTGATAGATCCTTCCTCTCAATGGAGTCAAACTCAGCCAGTAGCCTGGCAGCCCCCTTTTTTCTTGGAGACATCCTTCCTGGAGTCCTGTACTCCTCTGCTCTAACCTGGGATGGTGGTTCTTTGGTTCTGGTAAGCTGGTGCCATCATGGAGCTTCCCTTCACCAACATTCTGGGAATGCCTTTCCACTCTTTCTGGCATATCAGCATTGTTTTCTGGATACTACGTCTCATTCTTTCTGTTTCTCAATTCTTCCTGCATTTTGTAGAGCACAGCTCCAAAGCTGCCTGAGAAACACTGCATGGGAAGTAAATGTTTTGTATCATGAAAGTGCCCTTTATTCTAACCCCATTCTTTTTGTTTGTTTGTTTGTTTTTTTCTTAAGATGGAGTCTTGCTCTGTCATCCAGGCTGGAATGCAGTGGTGCGATCTCGGCTCACTGCAAACTCCACCTCCCGAGTTCAAGCGATTCTCCTTCCTCAGCCTCTTGAGTAGCTGGGATTGCACCACCACACCCGGCACTAACCCATTCTTTTTTTTTTTTTTTTTTTTTTTTTTT
>NW_012121487.1:2020955-2023810 GCF_000951035.1 Colobus angolensis palliatus
TCATGGTGGCAGGCACCTGTAGTCCCAACTACTTGGGAGGCTGAGGCAGGAGAATCACTTGAACCCAGGAGGCAGAGGTTGCAGTGAGCTGAGATCATGCCACACTGCACTCCTGCCCGGGCAACAGAGCAAGACTCCTTATCAAGAAAAGAAAGAGAGAGAGTGAGAGATGAGAGAGAGAAAAAGGGAGGGAGGGAGGGAGGAAGGGAGGAAAGGAAAAGAGGAAATGGAGGAAGAAAGTGTTTTGTATTATTTCTTGGATAACTTCCTCCCGTCTCCTCTCTTTTATAGTTGAATGTTCAGTCTCCTGGATTGATTCTCTAATTTTTCTATTTTTCTCCTTTGTTCCCCAACTCTTTGTCCAATTATTCTGCTTTCTCAGAGATTCCCTCAGACTTGCCATTCCTTTGGTTAATTGTTTTTACTTACCTATATTTGATTTCTGAGTAGTTTAGTTTTTTTGAGACAGGGTCTCACTCTGTGGCCCAGGCTGGAGTGCAGTGGCACGATCTTGGCTCACTGCAACCTCCGCCTCCCAGGCTCAAGTGAATTCTCCTCCCTCAGCCTCCTGAGCAGCTGGGATTACAGGCATGCGCCACCATGCCCAGCTAATTTTTGTATTTTTAGTAGAGAAGGCAGTATACTATGTTGGCCAGGCTGGTCTTGAACTCCTGGCCGCAAGTAATCCCCCCGCCTCTGCCTCCCAAAGTGCTGGCATTACAGGCATGAGCCACTGTGCCTGGCCTTATTTTATTTTTTAATATAACCTGGTTCTCATTTTACGAATAATCTCTTACCTCTCTAAAAATATTAATTGCCATTTTAAAGATTTTCTTCTACTCCCTGAATGATTCCTATTTCCCTTTGATTTCTTTTTCTCTGTGCTTTGGTCTCTTTTTCCCCTTGGTGGCTCTCCACTCACATTTCTGCATGAAGCAGGACAAAGTGCTGTTGGGTGACCGTACACCTGGCTTTCCACGGCACGCCCTCTGGAACGTAAGCTCCTCAAGCGAGGATCTACGGCGGTTCTGTTTACAGATAGAGTCCCAGCCCCTAGAATGTTTTCTAGCGCATAGCACGTGTTCAATAGCAGGTGCAGAAGGGAGTAAGGGTGGAAGGCAAGAATAAAAGGACATCTAGTGGCTTCTCATTTGTTCTAAATGTCAATCTTTGGCCTGAGACCATTCTCTGGAACTTTTCCAGAAGAGTTCTCTAATCTTATTCCTGGAAGTGTAAACCTGGCTCTCAGGAAACAGTTAGGGGGAAGGGAGCAGCATACAGGCTGCCATTTTTATGTATCTACTCCTCAAAGCCACTCTGGTGTTCCTGAGAATACAGCAATGCCCTTCTTGTTTTTTAAGATCCTACTTTGTGCTCAGAACTTTTTTCTGGATATGTTCTCTACAGTATGGAACAAAGTCCCTGCCTTATGAAGCTTATAGTCAGCTGGGGAGAAACATAAAATAGAAAAGAATGTTAGATAGATAGATAGGTAGGAAAGATAGGGCCGGGCACGGCGTCTCATGCCTGTAATCCCAGCATTTTGGGAGACCAAGGTGGGTGGATCACTTGAGGTCAGGAGTTCAAGACCAGCCTGGTCAACATGGTGAAACCCCTGTCTCTACTAAAAATACAAATATTAGCCAGGCATGGTGGCACATGCCTGTAGTCCCAGCTACTCAGGAGGCTGAGGCAGGAGAATCGCTTGAATCCGGGAGACGGAGGCTGCAGTGAGCCAAGAAAAAAAAAAAGCGGACAGAGTAAGAGGTGTGTGTGTCTGTGTGTCTGCATGTGTGTGTGTGAGCGTGCTCCATTGTGCATGCTGTAGCCATCAGGAAAGACTGTCACTGCAGGGAACATTTGACTGAGCCAAATTATGTATTGGAGGAGAGTTTCGCTTCCTCAGTTTCAAAGTACGAATTCCCTGAGGCTGGAGCATGGCCGAGGAGGTCGAGGAGCATGAAGAAGCCCAGTGTGACTGGAGAATGGTATGTAAGGAGGCAAATGGGTTGAGAAATGGTAGAGGCGGATGTCAGGGGATTGGGAGACCACAGTGTGCATCTGAATTTCACTGTAAACGTGACTGGGAGCCACTGGAGGGTTTGGCCAGGGGAGCACAGGATAAGAGTTACACTTTAAAGGATCTCTTGAGGCCAGGTGTGATGGCTCAACGCTTTGTAATTCCACCGGGAGGACTGCTTGAGGCCAGGAGTTTGAGACCAGTCTGGCAACATAGTGAGATCCTTTCTCTACAAAAAAAAAATTAGCCTGGTCTGGTGGTACATGCCTGTAGTCCTAGCTACTTGGGAGGCTGAGGTGGGAGGATCGCTGGAGCCCAAGAGTTCAGGGTTACAGTGAGCTGTGATTATGCCACTGCACTGTAGCATCAACACAGCAAGATCCTGTCCCTTTAAAATAAGTAAATTAAATTAACTACATTAAAGGATCTCTCAAGTGTGTGTGAAGAATAGGACTAGGCTGGGCATGCATGTAATCCCAGCAGTTTGGGAGGCTAAGGCAGGGGGATCACTTGAGGTCAGGAGTTTGTGACCAGCCTGCCAATGTGGTGAAATCCCATCTCTACTAAAAGTATAAAAATTAGGCCAGGTGCGGTGGCTCACACCTGTAATCCCAGTACTTTGGGAGGCCAAGGTGGGCGAATCACCTGAGGTCAGGAATTTGAGACCACTCTGGCCAACATGGTGAAACCCTGTCTCTACTAAAAATACAAAAAATTGGCCGGGCGCGGTGGCTCAAACCTGTAATCCCAGCACTTTGGGAGGCTGAGACGGGCGGATCACGAGGTCAGGAGATCGAGACCATCCTGGCTAACACGGTGAAACCCCGTCTCTACT
>NW_012121487.1:2024240-2025815 GCF_000951035.1 Colobus angolensis palliatus
TAATTAGTTGGGCGTGGTGGTGGGCGCCTGTAATCCCAGCTACTTGGGAGGCTGAGGAAGGAGAATTGTTTGAACCTGGGAAGTGGAGGTTGCAGTGAGCTGAGATTGCGCCATTGCACTCCAGCCTGGGCAACAAGAGCGAAACTTGGTGTCAAAAAGCAAAACAAAACAAAACAAAAATTAGCCAGGCATGGTGGCTGGTGCCTGTAATCCTAGCTACTCAGGAGGGTGAGGAAGGAGAATTGCTTGAACCCGGGAGGCGGAGGTTGCAGTGAGCCGAGATTGCGCCATTACACTCCAGCCTGGGCAACAGAATGAAACCTTGCCTCTAAAAACAATTTTTTAAAGTAAAAATATAAAGAAATTAGAATGGGAATAAAAAGAGACAAAAGAAGGCTGAGAGGAAGAGACAGCCAGCCTAATGGGGAGGAAGGCCATGCCCACCCCAGGTGCATCCGTAGCTGCACCCAGGCCTGCTTGTCACAGCCACTTCTTTCTCTCCCGAGAACTGAATGGGCTTGACCATGCCGCATTCGTCTAACTTTGAAGCCAAGCAAGGAAGTAACATTAATATGACAAGTGAGGTCCGAACAACATAAGGAGCTGCATTTCCATTTGGTGACCATAAACCTATCCTGCCCCCGACCCCAGGAGTGGATAATCTTCATGCCCAGGTCCTCTGTGTCCGGGTGAAGCACATCCATGGGGAGCAGGTATCAGAAAGGGCTGCTTAATTACGCTGAACATCCCCTCCAAAGAGGACTACAGCTGCACGCAGCTGATTCCCAAACTTGAACCAAAAAATCTTATAGGAATGTGGATGTCTTCAGTCCCGACCAGCTCCAGCCCTGTGTCAAACACCACGTGCATGCCACATCACACATCACACCATGTCACATGCCATATCAAGGAGGACTTTGCTCAGGGGCTGGTGTCACAATACTTCAGGCAGCAATGCTGGAGTTATCCACACACGAAAGCAAACAGCCAGCCCCCTAGAAATTTCTGGAAGTTTAGAAACATTCCTGTTCTTGTCTGAAAACCCACGTCTTTGCCATAATGTGGTTTAGGACAAATCACAATCCCGAGATTCCCCAAATCAATTCTGATGCTGGTGTTGCTGCTTTGGAACATCACTCTCTACAGCCATAAACCCAAGCAGATGCCACTGTGTGCCAGACACTGGCAGAGGCCTTGGGGAGAGTCTCACTCACTGCCCATCAGGAGCTACAGTGTGGGCTTCGGAGTCCAGTCCTGCAGACTTGAGCCTGAAGCACAATGCCACTGTGTGCCAGCTGGGCGGCACTGACCCTCCAGTGCTCCCAAGGTGACACTCCTTCCAGCCTTGGAGGGTTAATGTGACAGGTTGTATAAAGCTCCCACGTGTCTGGTATATTGTGGATGCTGGATAAGTAGTCGTAGTTGTTATTACTAATAAGTAAAAATGTGTTGCTTCCTGGGTGTCAAGAAAGTGTCAAAGTTGGCCAGGCGCGGTGGCTCAAGCCTGTAATCCCAGCACTTTGGGAGGCCGAGACGGGCGGATCACGAGGTCAGGAGATCAAGACCATCCTGGCT
>NW_012121487.1:2026145-2029948 GCF_000951035.1 Colobus angolensis palliatus
GTGTCAAAGTCACGAAAGGCTACAGGAGTTCAGAGGGTGGAGACATCACCAAGCTGTCCTTCCTGGAGGACGTGGAACTTAGCATAGTGTTGCCAGATAAACTATAGAACTCCCAGTTGAATTTGAATTTCAGGTAATGAACGAATTTTTTCTTAGCATATCTCCCAAATATTGTATTGGACATACTTAATACTAAAAATCTATTCGTTGTTTATCTGCAATTCAAATTTAACTGGGTATCCCATACTTTCATTTGCGAAACCAGCCTAAATCTGAAGAAAGGGTGGCGTAGATGGGCTGCAGGGAGAGGTTGGAGGGGAGTCTGCCAAGCTGAGTGGGAGAGCTAACGTGCCTGTGCACTTACATCTGCCAAGTGCTATGCCGGGCAGTTTACAAGTGTCACAAATCCTTGTGAGGTATTTATTATTCTCTTCACTTTACAGATGAGGGAACTGAGACTCAATACCATTGTTAGTTAGTATTTAAACCCTAGGTCTGCCTGGTCCCTAAGCACCTGTTTCTTCCCATGTGCCACATCCTGGGGGCAACAGGGAAGCAAAACAAAAGGGCATGAATGCCCACCTTCATGTTAGAGCCCAGCAGGCACCTGCCTCAGTGCTGTTCCAATACAGGCTCACTATTTAACACCAAGGTTCTACAAGGTCTCTTTGTTTCTCCTTCCTTTCTTCCTTCCTTCCTTCTTCCTCCCTTCTCTCTCTTTCTTCTTTTTTTTTGATGGAGTCTTGCTCTGTTGGCCAGGCTGGACTGTAATGGCACAACCTTGGCTCACTGCAACCTCTACCTCCCAAGTTCAAGCAGTTCTCTTGACTCAGCCTCCCAAGTAGCTGGGATTACAGGCACCCACCACCACACCTAACTAATTTTGTATTTTTAGTAGAGACAGGGTTTCACCATGTTGGTCAGGCTGGTCTCGAACTCCTGACCTTAGGTGATCAACCTGTCTCAGCCTCCCAAAGTGCTGGGATTACACACAACATGAGCCACCGCACCCAGCCTCTCTCTTTTCTTTTCTTTCTTTCTCTTTTTCAAAAGCTGAACACAACAGCTAGACTTACAGATTGCCACCCCCTTTAACATTCCCACTTAACGAGGCAGCATTTTGGGTGCCTTTGAATTATTCATACGAATCATGTTCCTTCCATGCTTAGTCTTGTGTTCCATGATACCCAGCCCAGAAGCTACTGCAGAGAATAGTGCCCAGTGGCTGGAGTGGCACCATCCTTCATCAATCAAGTGCCAGGAAATTTCATAATAAAGACAAATTTGCCACAGGTTTTCTTACCCCTCATAAATGCTATCACCAAACAAAAGATTTCCTTGCAAGATAGGCGTTATGTATCATAACAACTAAATAAAACCACATTTTCTTCAAATTATATTTTGAATTCCATCAGTTCTAAATTCAACACAATTAATTTTGTACTCTATTTTGGTGTTTGTTTGTTTGTCTGTCTGTTTTTAGACAGGGTCTTGTTCTGTAACTGAGGCTGGAGTGCAGTAGCATGACCTTGACTCACTGTAGCCTCAACCTCCTGGGCTCAAGTGATCCTCCTACCTCAGCCTCCCAAGCAGCTGGGACTACAGGCGTGCACCACCACACCCGGCTATTTTTTAAATTTTCTGTAGAGATGGTGGTATCACTAAAACCCGCCCAGGCTGGTTTTAAATCTCTGGGTTCAAACGATTCTCCCAAAGTGCTGAGATTACAGTCTGGAGCCACTGCACCAGCCTACATCTATACTCCGAATGATGCAAAGTTCAGAGTATGAAATATTTTAAAATATTTAAGTGTAGGCCAGGCACAGTGGCTCACGCCTATAATCCCAGCACTTTGGGAGGCCGAGGCAGGTGGATCACCTGAGGTCAGGAGTTTGAGACCAGCCTGGCCAACATTGTGAAACCCTGTCTCTACTAAAAATAAAAAATTAGCCGGGTGTGGTGGTGCACATCTGTTGTCCCAGCTGCTCAGGAGGCTGAGGCAGGAGAATTGCTTGAACCCAGGAGGCAGAGGTTGCAGTGAACCGAGATCATGCCACTGCATTCCAGCCTGGGCGACAGAGCAAGACTCCATCTCAAAAAAACAACCTTAAGTGTAATGGCTTTTACCAAGTTGGGTCCATGTCAATATGGATTTTTTAATTTTCTGCAAAGTAATTCCCTTATAAAAAGAAGAAGAAGAAGTTTAATTCGATAAACATTAACCAAGATCCCACACTGGGCACGGAACTGCAGGGAAGACAACAGCCAAGACACAGTTCTGGTCCTCAAAGGACTTGTGATGGGGAAGGGACACATATTCGGCTAAATTTCAGAAGAGAAAGAACAAAGTAAACATTGTAAAAGACAAAATGTCACAGGGGCCCAGAAGAGACAGTGATTAATTCGCTCTGTGGGGAGATGGTATGGAGCCAGGCTGGGAAGGATGAGTAGGATTTGACAGCTGGTGAAGGCGTCCCAGGCAGAGGGAACAGCTTAGGCAAAGGTAGAGGCCACGATGTGCGGGGGTCTAATTGTCACCATCTAATTTATCAAACTGCATGTCACTCTATTCTAATTATGATGTGTTGTCAAATATTATCACACCTGCTTGCTTCAGAAGTAAAAACCACATACCTGTATTATTAGCCCCGAAGGCCTTTAACTAATGATTTATAATAGAGTGACTTTAAAAAAGATGCTAATTTCCCAGACTAAACCACCCCCGCAGGACCAGAGACCCCTTCCACACATTCCAACACTGGGAACACACACCCTGACAACAACAGACCCCTTTTCTTGCCCCTGGTTCTTGCCGGCTCTTCTGCATCTCTGCCTCTAAACCCGGTCGTTAACACGTCCTCCAGGCCACACATGCACATGTATTACCAACGCCCCACCCACCGAGCCAGACAGGAAACACATTTGGAGGATTTTAAACAATTTTAAAATGTGCCCTCAAATTTTACAACTTGCTTGACTTGCCTGAGGGAGGAACCAAGCCCCTTATATAAATGTCACCGCAAACTGGCTTACTCCACATCCCACCCAGCTTGGGGACCTGGGGTTTCTGGGGGGTTGTTTATTTTTATTTTCTTTTTCTTTTTTTTTTCTTTTTTTTACATTTCATCTGTGTCTTCTGTGGGCACTGGCTTTTTAAATCATGTTTATTTTATATGCTCTCCTGGTAGCCAGTGAAGAGGAGACACTTACCCCATTCCACAGACCACCAGCCACACAGCCAGCCTAGGACAAAAGCATTTAGCAGGCTCCGGGATGACCTATGAAGAAACATCTCAAGGAGAGGGTTTCCTGGCGGTGAATCAGACAGTTCCTAGACCCAGGCGCTGTGGGGCAGAGGAAAGGCCCCTCTCCTGGCAGCAGGGGTAGGATGGACCCCTCTAGGCCTGGGAGGAGTGAAACCTCAGGGCCCCAGCCCCTGGCCCGGTGCCTTATCCACAGGATGCCCTCAGGACGCCACACCAGCCTCCTCATCCACTGTCCCTCTCAGTGGTTCACAAACGGGGGTCTCCAGTTAACTTCTGCTGTTGTTGTTTGTTGTATTTTTTCTTCTTCTTCTTCTTCTTCTTTTCTCTCTGTCGCCCAGGCTGGAGTGCAGTGGTGCAATCTCGGCTCACTGCAACCTCTGCCTCTGGGGTTCAAGAGATTCTCGTGCCTCAGCTTCCCAGTAACTGGGATTACAGGTGCCCGCCCCACACCCAGCTAATTTTTTGTATTTTTAGTAGAGACAGGGTTTCACCAGGTTGGCCAAGCTGGTCTCGAACTCCTGACCTCAGGTGATCTGC
>NW_012121487.1:2030123-2033295 GCF_000951035.1 Colobus angolensis palliatus
GCGAGGTGGCGGGCGCCTGTAGTCCCAGCTACTCGGGAGGCTGAGGCAGGAGAATGGCGTAAACCCGGGAGGCGGAGCTTGCAGTGAGCTGAGATCAGGCCACTGCACTCCAGCCCGGGCGACAGAGCAAGACTCCTTCTCAAAAAAAAGAAAAAAGAAAAAAGAAAAAAAAGGGTCCCCCAGACCCACCAGTGCCCGGCCCAGGTTGGTGGACTTGATGATGTCAGAGCCAAGAGGGCGAAGGAGAGCAGGGGAGGGTGGGGGAGACTACAGTGGAGCGAGGGGAGGAAAAAGGACCAGGAAGGAGGAAAGAAGGAGCTCTGGGGGACGGATCTTCCCCGTCACCTTTCCCTGGCCCCTGCAGGAGCAGGGCAGTATGGCCCACAGGATTCCTTTAGACATGGAATGCCCTTGCCCACCCGAGAATCCTCAAAAGTCACTTCCCACACTCATCACTCTGCCCTCACGGAACCTCAGTACTCTCGGCCACCTCATCCTAGGGTATTTACCACATACTATTATTCGTGGTCCTGGGAGTCCTCCCCACTTCCCTATATCCTTACCCTCACTATCAGCACGTTTGCCTCCGTCTGCCTGTGCGGGAACCATGCGAGGGGAAATGCACTCCGTGCTTATGCACAACCCGCTCCCCAGGCTTAGCGCCAGGCCCACACATCTATTATTTCATTTGATCCCTGCAATAATTGCATGGAGGCCAGGCTGGTGACTCACGCCTGTAATCCCAGCACTTTGGGAGGCTGAGGCCAGCGGATCACGAGGTCAGGAAATCGAGACCATCCTGGCTAACACAGTGAAACTCCGTCTCTACTAAAAATACAAAAAACTAGCCGGGTGTGGTGGCGGGCACCTGTAATCCCAGCTACTAGGGAGGCTGAGGCAGGAGAATGGCGTGAACCCAGGAGGCGGAGCTTGCAGTGAGCCAAGATTGCAGCATTGCACTCCACCTGGGCGACAGAGCAAGACTCCATTTCAAAAAGGAAAAAAAAAATAACAACAATATTAATATTAACCCTGAAGTCTTTCTATATGCCAAACAAGCCAGCCGTTCTAAGTACTTTGCATACATTATCTCGTTTCATCCTCATCATGATCCAAAGGGTGGGCACTATTATTATCATCCTCATTTCATAAATGAGGAAACTGAGGCATAGATGTGATTGGCCCAGGGGTCATATCCAAATAAGTGATGCAGCTGGGATTCAAATCTTTGCAGTCTCTCTCCAAAGCCCAAACTTTTTTTTTTTTTTTCTTTTTAAAGACAGGCTCTTGGGGCCAGGTACGGTGGCTCACATCTGTAATCCCAGCATTTTGGGAGGCCAAGGCGGGTGGATCACTTGAGATCAGGTGGTCGAGACCAGCATGGCCAACGTGGTGAAACCCCGTGTCTACCAAAAACACAAAAATTACATGGGCATGGTGGCGAACGCCTCTAAGCCCACCTACTTGGGAGGCTGAGGTAGGAGAATCGCTTGAACCCGGGAAGTGGAGGTTGCAGTGAGGCGAGATTGTGCCACTGCACTCCAGCCTGAGCAACAAGAGCGAGACTCTGTCTCAAAAAAACTAATAAATGAATAAAGACAGGCTCTCACTCTGTTGCCCAGGCTGGGTTGCACTGCAGCCTCAGACCCCTTGGCTCTAGTGGATCCTCCCATCTCAGCCTCCTAAGTACCAAACTTTTCACCTAGGTGAGGCCTGGGGAAGCGGCAGGTGATCTGGCTATAGGCTCTCACTTCTTTCCTCTTTATCAACAACTGGGTCTGGGTTTTCCCATCCCTCAAAACATCCTTCCCTCCTTTCTGTAACCTCAAGCTACCAGGCTCTTCTAGTTAAATCTGCTTGTTTGCTTGCCCAGCTTCCATTCCCCTCAATTTTTTTCAGAGATTCCCCTTTATCCTGTCTTATACTACATTCCCTTCCCCAAACCAATCCCTGTGGCCTGGGGCTGTTGTGCTGGGACTGGCCAGTCTCCGGATATTGCCCGCTACTGCACCTGGGAGATGGGGTGATCCCACTCAAACCATAAATAAGCCAAGGAAATCAGGAGCAGACCTGTGTTTTGAAGAAATTGCAAGGAACTCTATTTCAGCAAATTAAATTTAAAGAGCTCACAACTGTAATCCCAGCACTTTGGGAGACCGAGGTCAGCAGATCACTTAAGGTCAGGAGTTCGACACCAGCCTGGCCAACATGAGGGAAACCCATATCTACTAAAAATACAGAAATTAGCTGGGCGTTGGTGGCTTGCATCTGCGGTCAAAGGTACTCAAGAGGCTGAGGGAAAGGCTCACTTGAACCAGGAGGTCGAGGCTGTAATGAGCTGTGATGATGCCACTGCACTCCAGCCTGGGCGACAAAGTGAGACCCTATCTCAAAATAAATAAATAAATAAAATAAAATAAAATAAGGATAATAATTCTACCTACCTCTGATGGTGACTGTGAAGATTAAGTGCATTCATGTACACAAAGTGCTTCAAATGAGCCTGGAATAGACAACATGTTCTATAAACATGAGCTGATGCTGTTACTATTCCCAGGGCAACTTCCCAATTAAATACAATCCCCTCAGCTTGCTTCTGAAGCCAACCTGGGTTTGCCCAAGGGCCCTTCTCCAGCCCAATCTGGAATGCCCTCAGCCCATTTAAAACCAATTTCCTGATACGCCCAGTCTCCAAAGGACCTCCCCTAGGACGTCCAACACCTCCCCAGACATGGGGATTTGTGCCAGGAGAGGAGTTCCTTTTTGAGTCCCACAGTGCAGTGTGCCTTCTCCGAGGAATTTACCGCATTCCACCTGGCAATCCAGCTATTTGTTTTCTCCTGCCCCACCTCTCTGGGTGGTTCCTGGCCTCCTCCCTATTCCCCCTGCCCAAACTCTGTCTCTTCAGTGTTTTTTGTACCCTCCCCCTACCATTACTTAGTCAAGTCCTTGTTTAAGACGAAGCTCAAGGTCTCCCAGACCTGGCCAGGCACGGTGGCTCAGGCCTGTAATCCTTTGGGAGGCGGAGGCGGGTGGATCAAGAGGTCAGGAGATTGAGACCACGGTGAAACCTTGTCTCTACTAAAAATACAAAATACAAAAAATTAGCCAGGCGTGGTGGCGGGCGCCTGTAGTCCCAGCTACTCGGGAGGCTGAGGCAGGAGAATGGCGT
>NW_012121487.1:2037486-2052167 GCF_000951035.1 Colobus angolensis palliatus
ATCGAGACCATCCTGGCTAACACAGTGAAACTCCGTCTCTACTAAAAATACAAAAAAAAAAAAAAAAAAAAAAATTAGTGGGGCGTGGTGGCGGGCGCCTGTAGTAGTCCCAACTACTTGGGAGGCTGAGGCAGGAGAATTGCTGGAACTGGGGAGGCAGAGGTTGCGGTGAGCTGAGATCGCACCATTGCACTCCAGCCTGGGCAACAAGAGCGAAATTCCATCTCAAAATAAATAAATATTTAATAATAATAATAATAATAATTGCATAGAGAAGGTAGTCCTGACCCCATTTTATGATGAATAAAAGGTGAGGTTCAGAGAGGTTAAGTAACTTTCCCAAGTTTCCGCAGCTGGGCCCCAGACGCCACCCCTCTCTGCACTGTCTCCCTGTTCACTAGCTGCCTTATCCGATGTGGCTTGGGTGTGTCTTGCCACACTTAGGCACAGCACCTGTTATACAAACAAACAAATGAGCTGTCCGTTATCTGGACATCTCCCACCTGCCTGCAGGGACAGGCCGGGGTGAGCTTAAGCCCTGGGGGACTGCATCTCAGAACCTGTCCCACAAACCGCCTCAGGTTCCCTCTGAGACTGTCCCACACCCAGCCCCCTCTCTAGCTTTTTCCTTTACCTTCTCTACTGACTCCCCACATTTGCTCCCAGCAGATACAGCACTTGGTGCCAAGGCTTTCCTTTATCCCCAGGAGAGCCAGGCAAGTGGGGTATAAAAGGAATAGCATAGTGTAGATCCAAGCCCCATCAAGTGTACCCACTTGAGTTCTTTTTTTTTTTTTTGATACTGAGTCTTGCTCTGTCGCCCAGGCTGGAGTGCAGTGGTGCAATCTTGGCTCACTGCAACCTCCGCCTCCTGGGTTCAAGCCATATTCTCCTGCCTCAGCCTCCCGAGTAGCTGGGACCACAGGTACGTGCCACCACACCCAACTAATTTTTGTATTTTTAGTAGAGCTGAGATTTCACTATGTTGGCCAGGCTGGTCTCAAACTCCTGACCTCAGGTGATCCGCCCGCCCGGCCTCCTAAAGTTCTAGGATTACAAGGGTAAGCCCCTCACCCCGACTTTTTCTTTCTTTCTTTCTTTTTTCTTTCTTTTCTTTTCTTTTTTTTTTTTGACAGAGTCTCGCTCTGTTGCCCAGACTAGAGTGCAGTGGTGCCATCTCAGTTCACTGTAGCCTCTACTTCCTGGGCTTGCCCCCGTCTGCCTGTGAGGGAACCACGCAAGGGGAAATGCACACTGAAAGTGAGAGTGAGACTCAGTCTCCAAGGAAAAAACAAGAGAGAGAGATGGGATTTCACCATGTTACCCAGGCTGGTCTCGAATTCCTGAACTCAAGTTTGCCCACATCAGCCTCCCAATGTGCTGGGATTATAGGCATGAGCCACTGTGCCTGGCCCCCCATCTGAGTCCTGAACACCATCACCTTTTGGAGCCTTAGTTTTTTCACCTTGTCAGTGGGGATATAATTCCTGCCCTTGCCCACCTCGCAATGTGTAGGAGTCTATAAAGAGGAAATAGTATGTGATAAAATGTACAACTGAAAACACTGGACTGTAATAAAATGTTACACAAATGTAAGGGATTCCAAGTTGGTTGTAACACGGGCATTAAACTATAACTTCTCAAAGATATTGACCATAAAACTTACAGAGCCATGGGAAAAGAATCAAGAAATGTGCATGTTCCTGAGCCTTAACTTCTGTGGGTGATTTTTTTTTCTCTCTGCATTTGTGTTTCTCTATGCTTTCTGCACTAATCGTGTATTCTTTCTGGAATTAGAAAAAAAGTCAGAGCACAGTGGTTCATGCCTGTAATCCCAGCACTTTGGGAGGCCAACGCAGGCACATCACTTAAGACAGGAGTTTGAGACCAGCCTGGCCAACATGGTAAGACCATGTCTCTACTAAACATACACAGATTAGCAGGGCGTGGTGGTGCATGCCTGTAGTCCCAGCACTTTGGGAGGCCAAGGCGGGTGGATAACGAGGTCAGGAGATCGAGACCATCCTGGCTAACATGGTAAAATCCCGACTCTACTAAAAATACAAAGAAAAAAAAATAGCCGGGCGTGTTGGTGGGCACCTGTAGTCCTAGCTACTCGGGAGGTTGAGGCAGGAGAATGGTGTGAACCCGGGAGGCAGAGCTTGCAGTGAGCCAAGATCATGCCACTGCACTTGAGCCTGGGCAACAGAGCGAGACTCCATCTCAAAAAAAAGAAAAAGAGAAAAAAATTATATAAAAGTGATGCTTCTGAAATAAAAGTATCTAACTCCTGGTCTTATATACTGTGTTACAGTGAAAGATTTTAGCCAGGGGTGGAAAAGAGGTTTATCTGTTGTACCAAGAGTGAATGTCCTCCTGCCGTCCCTCACCCAGCTTTCCCACCCTGGATGCCAAAGTTGAGGAGCTGGAAAGGACAGATTTCTCCCCAGCCAAAATCACAAGGAAGGGATTCCTGGCCCTATGTCCTCTTTGCTCTTCTCCTCTGCCTGAAGCATTGCAGTCTAGGAGAAACACTTCCCATGAGCCTCAGAGTTCACAAGCAACAATTGTTTTGAGCTTCTCACCTTTCTGAGCTCCAGACCCTCCCCTCCAACTGCCCCTGGGACTCATTCTGGAAGTTCCACTGGTTTCTCAAATGCAACATGACTGCAGCAGACACTATTCACTGCTTACCCAAAAGCCATGTAATCCCTACTTCTAGGCTGATAGAACTCCAGTGTCTTTGGGAAGCAGAACAGATTCAGGGGTGGATAGGTCCCTGCCCCAGCCCCGGTCAGAGCACTCCCTTCTCCTTTGTAGATATGGGTGTAGCAACGGACATGTGGACACATGAGCTAGTTCTGTTCCTTTTCTGGGGAGTTGCTAGAAAAGATTTCCTTCCCAGATGAAAGAGAGCCTTGGGCTGGTCCCAGATAAAAAGAGAGCCTTGGGCTGGTCAGAAGGTAGTGAGTTATCTCACTTGTTCACAGTCAGTTACAGATTGAACTGCTTGCTCTACTCTTTTCTCCCTTCTCACAGCTGCATTTGACTAGGCTTTTAAAAGAGAGAGGGTTGGCCAGTGTGGTGGTTCACGCCTTTAATCTCAGCAGTTTGGGAGGCCAAGGTGGGCGGATCACGAGATCAGGAGTTTGAGACCAGCCTGACCAACATGGTGAAACTCCGTCTCTACTAAAAATACAAAAAAAATTACCTGGGCGTGGTAGTGTGCACCTGTAATCCCAGCTACTCAGGAGGCTGAGGCAGGAGAATCGCTTGAACCCAAGAGTAGGAGGTTGCAGTGAGCTGAGATCGTGCCACTGCACTCCAGCCCAGGCGACAGGGCAAGACTTCGTCTCAAAAAAAAAAAAAGAGAGAGAGAGAGGGAGAGCACCATGGGAGGAGAGGACGACTGGCCCCCTACCCTCCTTCCTGGGGCTCCTGTAGCTAGAATGGAGCTCTCTGGCTGAAGCAGCCATCTTGTGACCACGGTCCTGAGGACAGCAGGGGGTGGGGAAGCACTGGACCTTCAGTGACACTGTTGAGTTCCTGTCTCACTTCCAGACTGCTTGTTATGGGGGGAAAGTAAGCCCTTTACTTAAACTTCAAGTAGCTGGTATTTTGTTATTTGCAGGCAGAAATTTATATAATGTCCCAGACTGAACTCTCCATTCATCCTTCCTAAGGCTGTTCCTCCCCTGCATTTCCCAACCATAAGGAGCACTCCTGCCCACCAAGCCACCCCAGACTTCTCCCAGCCTCATGCCCATGGCTCAGTTCTCACCTATCTCTGTCCTCTGCTCCCCACCTCCTCTGCCACTCCTCTGCTCCCCGCATCTCCTCCAGTGGCAAGAGTCAGGGGAGCAGAGGACAGAGAGCTGAGCCAGAGTATTCACTGCACAGGCTCTCACCTCTCTACCTGTGTTCTTTGTTCCCTTCTCCCTGAATGGGAATGCCTACTTATTCTCCAAAGCCCATTTCAAATAGACCTTCTTCTATGAAGCACTCCTCACCCCAGATAAACTTCCTTCCTCTGTGAGTCCGTAGCTTGTTACGCTACATCTACCTCTGTTATACTTCTTGTCATGTATTCTAATTATACATTTGCCAGAATTATACCTTCCTCATCATTTTTTTTTTTCTTTGAGATGGAGTCTCCCTCTGTCACCCAGGTTGGAATGCAGTGATCTTGGCTCACTGCAACCTCCACCTCCCAGGTTCAAGCAATTCTCTGCCTCAGTCTCCTGAGTAGCTGGGATTACAGGCACATGCCACCATGCCCGGCTAGTTTTTGTATTTTTAGTGGAGACCGGGTTTCACCATGTTGACCAGGCAGGTCTTAAACTCCTGACCTTGTGATCCACCGGCCTCAGCCTCCCAAAGTGCTAGGATTACAGGCGTGAGCCACCACATCCGGCCTCAGAATGATACATTCTTTAGGACAAGGTTGTATTTCAGAGTCCCCAGTGCCTCCCAGTATCGTGTTTGACTTAAATGATTAGTACATTTCTGGTGGAAAAGGCCCCAATATAAAACACCTTTTGGCCAGGCACAATGGTTCATGCCTGTAATCCCAACACTTTGGGAGACTGAGGCAGGTGGACCACCTGAGGTCAGGAGTTCGAGACCAGCATGGCCAACATGGCAAAACCCTGTCTCTACTAAAAATACAAAAATTAGCTGGGCGTGGTGGTAGGCATCTGTAATCCCAGCTCCTCAGGAGGCTGAGGCACAAGAATCACTTGAACCCAGGAGGCAGAGGTTGCAGTGAGCCTAGATTGCGCTACTGCACTCAGTCTGGGTGACAGAGTGAGACTCCGTCTCAAAAAAATGAATAAATAAATAAAACTAAACCACCTTCTGCTGCTTTCTGTGCAGGAACCTGAGTCCCATCCTTCTGAGCTTCTGCCTCTCATCTCCCTTCCACTCTCCCATCTTATCTAACTTCCTCTTTCCTGCAGTGGACTTCTGGGGAGAATTCTACCTTCTCCCACAGAGTCTAGCCCCCTTCTGAGTGGGATGTGGGGAGGAAATTTTATAGAATATGTTCAGGGGAGAGGCAGGGGATGAGACAGAGGTGGTGTGGGGGCCATGTTGCCAAAGGCCTTAAATGCCATGCTAAAGGATGTTGAAATTACTCTGTAGCCCATAGATGATTAAGTAGAAACAGATCTGTTAGGTTGCAGTCACTTCGATTCTCAAGAAGATAACTGGGCTGGGCACAGTGGCTCAAGCCTGTAATCCTAGCACGTTGGGAGGCCGAGACGGGTGGATCACAAGGTCAGGAGATCGAGACCATCCTGGCTAACACGGTGAAAGCTCATCTCACTAAAAAAATACAAAAAAATACCTAGTCGGGCGAGGTGGCGGGCGCCTGTAGTCCCAGCTACTCCGGAGGTTGAGGCAGGAGAATGGCCTAAACCCGGGAGGCGGAGCTTGCAGTGATCTGAGATTGGGCCACTGCACTCCAGCCTGGGCTACAGAGCTCAAAACAAACAAACAGACAAACAAACAAAAAAGAAGATAACTGGACTAGTATAAAAGGATCTGGCTTTGGTTTGGCAATATCAAAGTTTCGTCACACATCCGTATGCCCAAATGTAAGCTGGTCCACGGTAGGTACGGTAGGTGCTCCATAAGTGCTTGTTTTTTTTTTTTTTTTTTTTTTTTTTTGAGACGGAGTCTCGCTCTGCCGCCCAGGCTGGAGTGCAGTGGCCAGACCCCAGCTCACTGCAAGCTCCGCCTCCCGGGTTTACGCCATTCTCCTGCCTCAGCCTCCCGAGTAGCTGGGACTACAGGCGCCCGCCACCTCACCCGGCTAGTTTTTTGTATTTTTTTTTAGTAGAGACGGGGGTTTCACTGTGTTAGCCAGGATGCTCTTGATCTCCTGACCTTGTGATCCGCCCGTCTCGGCCTCCCAAAGTGCTGGGATTATAGGCTTGAGCCACCGCGCCCGGCCCTCTTTTTTTTTTTGAGATGGTTGTTTGGCTGTTGCCCACCCTAGAGTGCAGCGGTGTGATCTTGGCTTACTGCAGCCTCTACCTGCCAGATTCAAGTGATTCTCCTGCCTCAGCCTCCCAAGTAGCTGGTATTACAGACACCCACCACTACACCCAGCTAATTTTTGTATTTTTAGGAGAGATGGGGTTTCACCATGTTGGCCAGGCTGGTCTCGAACTCCTGACCTCAAGTGATCCACCCGCCTCAGCCTCCCAAAGTGCTGGGATTACAGGCATGAGCACCGTGCCCGGCCTGTTTTCCAAGTTCTGAAAAATGTGTGCACATTACTAATAAAGTGGGGAAGGGTATACTTTATGTTTCAAAATGACCTTGAGGGAGTAGGACAGAGATTGCTCTCAGCCCAGGTTCTGCTCCTCCCCCTGCTGCCTCGCCCCATTGCCCAGAGATACCCTCTGGGGCTGAACCAGGTTTCACTTGCCCCAGGGCCCTGCAGCTCTGGCCTTCCCCACCCCAAACCGCAGGGCACCTAGCAAAGGAGTAGCAATCCAGTACCTGCACCTGTTCCCAAGTGGAAATGCTGCCTCCAGGCAGCCAGGGCCTCCCCCCAAGGCCTCAGAGGAATTTCCTCTGAGGAAATTCCTGCCCTCCCAGGAATTTCCAGAAAGGACTCATGGAGGAATTTCCTAGATGAAGACAGGCAGACACCTCAGGCATCTATCCTCACTAAGCGCAGATGTTTGCCTGCGAGTGACGCACAGGCACACAACTTTGAGGTGAGAGGCAGCACCAAGCAAGAATGGAGAGCAGACCCACCCGGGCAGGGTGGGGGCTGGCATGAGGAAGGGACTGGGAGGGGGCTCCAGAGTTGGTCAGCAGATCGAGTCTCCAGGCACAGAAGTCCCTACTGTTGTCTCTGTCTGAATGGCACAGTGCCTGCAACTCTCCCCTCAGCACAGCAGGCACCGCAGGGGCTCCGGGAGGGGTCAGGGCAGTGTGACTGTGAGTGTTAGGACTGCAGTCTGGGCTTGGGCACTTAGCAAGTTTGCTGTCCTAGTGGCTTGTCAATATCCCCTACTGGCTTGGGGGCTCCCCGAGGTAGTAATTTTATCTTAAACCCATCCTTACACTCTCGGTGCCCATCACAACACGCAGTTCATTACAACACTCAGTGTCTAGGGCTGCTCCAGTAGGGCGGAGGATGGACCCCCATATAGATAGGGGAGTGGATAGAGGAGTGATGGGATCAATGCCTGAAGTGAGATGAGAATACTGGGGACAGAGCCAAAGCAGGGAAAGAGGGCTCCAGGTCCTGTCGTGCTCAGAATTTCCCTGCACGCTTCTGCACCCAGCTTGCTCCAGACCTAGACGCAGGCAAGAGCTGACGTGGCCCCGCCAGACTGGGCCTAGCGAGCCCGAACCTGCCTGGCCCAAGCAGCTGCAGCGTGGGACCTCACACGTCCCCGCCCAGTCCCAGCGGTCAGAGAAACCAGGGAATCCGGCCCAAAGCTGTCTCTTCCAGGAGGCAACCGGGGCCACCCGCTGTAAAGAGCTGCCAGCATCCCTCCCCTCTCCAACCCCTCTGCTGGCTCCTTTTCGGAGCAGTTACGTCCAGCAGAAGTTAAGTTCCTTCACTGAACAGTGAGTGATTTCACTAAGTCCACAGATATTTACTGAGCATCTACTGTATGTGCTAGATGCTGCGCCAGGAGCTGGCAATAAGATAATGAACAAAACAAAAACCCATGTCCTCCTGGAGCCTTGACTCTATGGAATGCCCGAACTGGGATGCAGTACTCTCGCCAGGGCCACGTGTCCTCCTAGGTGAGCAAAAGGCGCGTGAGGTGCCGCCCTGGGACCAGTCGGCGGGTGGACTTCGTCCTGGGCGGGAGGAGCAAGCCGCACCTCGGACAAACGCTTGGCTGGGCACGTCGCCTGGGGCAGGTGCGCTAGGGAGAGGGGGGTGGCGCTGGCCGTGCGCAAAACCGGGCCCTGACCCTGCCGCGGGGTTACAGGCCGTTGGTGCTCTGTATTTATTGTAAGCGCAGCGAATAGGGCCTCCAGCGGCCTGAGCGCACGTGGTGGTGCAGCGGAGAGCCGGCTGGGCCCTCCCCAGCTCCAGGCTCCTCCCCGGCGGGGTCAGAGCCAGACTTGCTGCGGCGTCCGGGCCCCGCGTAATTACAGGGGCTGTAGCAGGCCTGGCCGTAAAATAGGAGGATGAAACGGCCTGGGAACCGGGTAAGCTGGGCTGGAGCTGGCCGGGGGCCCCGGGTCGGTGGCTTCCCGCGATGCGCAGCCGCGGGGAAGGGCCGGCTAGGGATGCGTACACACACAGCACCAACCCGGCTCTCACACAGCCACACAACCACTCACGTAAACCACTAAACGCACGCAGATACACAACATTCGGCTCTCCCACTCCAGGCTCACTCGTGAGCCTAATCAAACACCTGCCCGCCCTCTCCACCCCAGGAGCTGACACCCGCCCGCCAAGCCCTCTCCAGACGGCAGCAGATCCTGGCGGGGAGAAGAGCCCCGAGAGGCAAATTCCAGCGGGTTTGTTTACACAGCGCAGGGGAGGGGGCCGAGCCGGGTACTGGGGCCCGACTGACTGGGAGCCCCAGCTCAGACTGGGCCAGCCCCAGCTGTGCAGCCTGAGGACTGCGCACAAACACCCCTCCGCTCCACCCCACCCCCGCTGCACGCCGGTACGCGTCTCCCCTCCTCTTCACACGCTGTTCACAAACATTAGCATACGTCTGTCAAAGAGTTTCACACGCTTCCACACACGCAGCTGTGATACTACTCACAAATGCTTTCACACTAGCGCGCCATCACACGTATTTCATGTGTGGTTACAGTTTAAGTCACCCTTCATGCCCAGATTCTCACAGTCCATATTCAAGAGCCCGTTTGCACGGTGTACGCGTGTGTTGTCACACATACTCAGGTCATCAGTGCCCTTTAACGTATCTAAAATAAGAACGGACCCCTCTCGAGCCCAGGGTCCCGCGTGTCGCTCCTGCGCGCAGGCACTGATGGGATGGACAGAGGCGCCCTTAGCCCCGGCCGCACACGTTACACACTCGATCACACACAGCGTTGCACTTTATTCCCGGCATCTAGGCGATGACACAATCTCCAGAACAAAGACAACATTGACAAACCCAACAAAAACAAACAGCCGCGTGTGTGTGGGGAGGGGCAGTCGAGCGCAGAGTCCGGGAAGGGGATGGGGGAGGAGGAGAGGGTGGGAACGCCGGCGCCCGAGCCTGGGCATGCGAGGCTCGGAAAGGTGCGGAGCATGTCAACAACCTCGCACCCTGCAAGGTCCGCGCGCGGACCAGCAAAGCCGGGTCCCGCACCCCCGCCTTCGCAGACTGGCACTTGCGAGTTCTTCCCTTCTCCCGCACGCGACTGCGCCCAGGGACGCAAGCCCACCACCCGGACAGGCTTACAAAGCTCCACGCAGACCCACAAGTGAGCGAACACACAGCTCTGAGCAGATCTGCCGGGGCAGAGGAGCGCGCTTCGCTCTTTCCTGCACCCCTAGCCTCCTCGCCTCCCCTGCCCGCCCCTCCTCCACCTCCCCAGCCCCCAAGCCCCGGGGCAGCCGCGCGCCGGGCGGGGCGAGGGCGGGGCGGGGTGTCGGACGGCGCCGGCCCAAAAGGCGGAGTCGCAAGGCGAAGGGGCCAGATCTGTGAGCCCAACGCTGACTTCGCCGCGGAGAAAGCCAGCGGGAACCCAGACCCCTAGGAGCCCCGCGTCCCCGCCCGGCCTGGCCAGGCCCCGCGCTATGGAGTTCCTCTGGGCCCCTCTCTTGGGTCTCTGCTGCAGTCTGGCCGCTGCTGATCGACACACCGTCTTCTGGAACAGTTCAAATCCCAAGTAAGCCTCGAGTCTCCCACTGGCAGCCTGGACTCCCTGCTGGCACTGCCCTCCCTACCGGGATAACTGTCCTGGCCAACCCCTTAACTGAGCCTAGAGTAGATGACCGACGTAGGAGGGCGACTGTAGATTTTCCTCCCCTCACTTCTCCCTCATATCTGGGAGCACCCCACCCGGGGCAGGAACCTGCTCGTGTCTACTTGCATGGGCTTATATCTGCCCTTCCCTTGCTTCTCTCTGGTACCCCTATTACTCTGAAGTGAGGGACCTATGCTGGGCAGTTCCTGCCTCCAGCATAGACTTCGCCCCTGGCAGCCAGGGCCCTTGTACTAGGTCCCCCCCCCACGTTGAAAGCCTCCACGCCCCTCCTTGTGTGTCCTTTGGGCATCTGACCACACTGACAGGTACGTGGTGTGACATCAAGAGTGCGCAGAATGCTCAAGGGAACCCTGAAAGGACCTCTCAGGAGAGAGCTGGGCTGTAGACATTCTTTATGCATTCACCCTGTATTTAAAGCAAACCTGGAAAGTCCCCCACTAGGGGTCTTTTGGGGTGGCATGAGTGAGGCACATGCTGTGCATGGGTAGGTTGAGGGAATCACCTGTTTATGGGGCTCTCAAGTAGTAAAATTGAAGAGCTGGGAGAGGGAGATCATGGGAAAGCTTCAGAAGGAACAGAAGGGGTTAAAGGGATTACAGAAGGCTCTGGGCAGGAAGGAGTTAATTTCTCCTGGGCAGGTTTAGGGCTGTGAGGCAAATGGTACTGGGAGGAAGACTCTGTCGGCCCCTTTGTTCTTGCCCTTGAGTTTTCTGAAGTTATGGGAACAATATTTGTGGGAATACAGGAGAGGGTGGTAGGGAGGACGGAGAGAGAACTGGGCAGCTTGGTATCACCAAAGCCATCTCACCGGCTTAGCCACTCTCAGCCCTAGCGAACTTGCCCCTCACTCCCCTTGAGAAATATGTTGTGCCAGCTTCCTCTGACCCTGTGGCATCGTCTGGTGAGGCAGTCTGTTGTCTGTGGCTTGTTGGGGTCAGGGAGAGAACAGCCAGCTGCCAACCCCAGAGGGCAATGCCCTCCTGCACATGGATGCTGGGGAGGCCCAGCCAGCCCTCTGCCACCCGCTCCCTGTGCTTTGCCTCCTTGACCCGATGCATCTTGCCCTAGTATGGGAGAGAGCAAAGTCCCTGTTTATGCCCATTCCAGGTGTTGACTGAAGAAGGAGGAGGGGACAGGAAGCCATGAGTAGGGAGGGGGGGACCCTGGCCTTTTCCGTTCCCAAGCTCCCAAGTTTCCTCTCTTTCAGGAAGGAGCCTCTTCCTTACCCACCTCCCCGCCTTCCCCGACGCCGCTGCCCCCTTTCCCAGATGAGGAACAAGAGTCAAATGAAGGCTAAGTCGAGCAAACTGTACCCCCAGGAGAGGGGGCTGATGGGTGACCCTCTGGCCACACACACACACACACACACACACACCCTATCATACCCAGGACTAAAGAGACGCCAGTCCAGGGTAGAGTCCGTAGGCAGCCAAGCTGGGCCCAGCGTGGGGGCAAATATGAGGCTACAATGAACGGGGTAGGTGAGGCTGGCATGGGTGACTCAGGCCAGTGGGCAGCAGCCCTGGGATCTCCAGGCCTCAGGCGGGGGCAGCATGCTGAGAAGGGCGCCAGCCTCCCTCGTGCTGGAGGGCAGGCCCCTCATTCTGACCTGCCGGCTCCCTTTGTTTGGAGGACAGTGTTGGGGGTGAGTGGGCGCTGTGCCCTCCTGGGGTCCTAGGGGCTGTCCACATTTGACAAGGTAAGTTTTCACAGGTTCTCATGAGTGCTGGGGCGGGTAGCAGAGGTGGATGAGGAATGAGTCAGTGCCCGTCACGGGAATGAGGGAAAGACGCCAGGCCCAGAGCTGAAATACCTGTTCCGAAATGGCTTCTATGTTTATCTCTCCAGAGAGGAATTTTAAAAGCCTCTCTCTGCTCCTCTCTCTCTTTCCCCAGGGTGGGGGAGGGGCCTGGTAAGCCCAGTTTGGGCGCTGGCGTGCTGCTGCAAAGCCTGGCCTCTCAGGGTCATGCTGATTGGGCAGTGGGTGCCCATCTCAGAGACCTCTCCACCTGACTCCTTCCTCGCCCTCCCAGCGGTGGCCAGGGCTTTCGGTTCGAAGCAAGTTGACGCTAATTCTGCTGAGTCTCTAGCTGGCAGTGCCTGGGGGAATTAGAGAAACTGAGCAGCTTTGGGGGTTGGGGGGAGCACTTTTCCCCCTACTGGGACCCCACCCAGGCTGGAGCCAGGTGTCTGGAGCTGGTGGGGAGGGGCTGGTGGGCAGTCAGGCTGGAGCCGGTGGGGCCAGGGGGAATGAACGAGGGCAGGGGAGCTGGCTCCACCTTGGGAGGAGGGGAGAGGAGGGGAGAGGAGGGGAGAGGGGAGAGGCCATCTCAAGCCCAGAGTGCCAGCATTTCATCTGGCGGGAGGTGGAAGTGTGGCTTTTGGAGAAAAAAGGACAGGGATGTTTGGGGGTGCTCTGAGAAGGGGAAAAGGAGACTAGTGTATAACTTTGAGTAGCTAGAAAAGGAGATTTAAGAGGGGCTGAAGGAATTGATGAGAGTGATTTAACTTAAAGGACTAGGGGCATTATCTGTGGGCCCAGGTATACTAGCTTCACTTTTGAGGAAAAGTGAAGCTAGGAAATGTGAGATCTACTCAGTGGGTCCGAGGAAACGTGAGGGGAGTAAGGAAGGTAAAGACATAGATGTGTTGGGGGCTCGGGGCTAGCATGGTAAAGAGAAAGGGTTTCCTGGATTCTGATTACAGGATAGACCGGTGGGGTCTCAGATTGAGGCCTAACAGCATTTAAAAGGAGCAACTGGTATAACAGATTTGGGGAAATATTTATGGGTAGAAGAGAATGATAAGTGAGCTACAGAAATAGGTAGAAGCCCATCCTTGGGTAAATATCACGCGGGTTATGGAAAATGCTTTCGTACCTGAAAGATACTGAGTGGATGCTGTTTGAAGGACCAACAGGAGACAGTGATGGTGCAGGGGAATGTTTAGAGATGGCAGAGAGAAATGTAAGACATCAAGATCAGTACATATTGGGAGTTGAGACTTTGGAAAAATCTCTTGGGGTCTAGTGTGAAATGTGAGAGGTCATGTAAAGATTTGGAGGTCCAAGGATCTGGCCCGGCTTCTGAATGACCACCTGCTTCTTCCCCCGTGTGTGTCCCAGGTTCCGGAATGAGGACTACACCATACATGTGCAGCTGAATGACTACGTGGACATCATCTGTCCGCACTATGAGGATCACTCTGTGGCAGACGCTGCCATGGAGCGGTACATACTGTACCTGGTGGAGCGTGAGGAGTACCAGCTGTGCCAGCCCCAGTCCAAGGACCAGGTCCGCTGGCAGTGCAACCGGCCCAGTGCCAAGCATGGCCCAGAGAAGCTGTCTGAGAAGTTTCAGCGCTTCACACCTTTCACCCTGGGCAAGGAGTTCAAAGAAGGACACAGCTACTACTATATCTGTGAGTGCCTGTGAGGGGACAGTGTCTGTTGTTGTTTTTTTTTTTGCCACCACGTACATGCTTGGGTACATGCTTGGTGCAGAGTCCAGCAGTAGAGGGCTCCTTCCAATCTTGAATTCTATTTTCATTCATCCACATCCCAATGTGAGTGAGCTTCTACGTGCTGGGCACTCTGCTTGGCACTACCAGCACAGAGATAAATAAAACACTACAGAGCCCCTGTCCTCACGGAAGCTGGGAAGAAACACACATAGGTTAACAGACCCTTAGAACAGTATGCTACAGTAGACATGAACACAGGGGCCTTGGGAAAATGACCTGGCTACCTGCCAGGCTATGGGGCTCAGAGAAGGTTCAGTGGGGAAGATGATCCCAGAGCTTAGGACAGGCAGAGGAGCTGGCCAGGCATGAAGGCACACGTAAAAAGGGAGCATGATATCTTCAGGGAACTTCCTATGGCTCAGCCTGGCTGGAGTGGGAGGGACACAGTCAGTGAGGAGATGTGAGCCTGGAGAGGTGGACAGAACAGACCATGGGGGAATTAAAAAGCGATAAGGAGTTTGGACTTTATCCTGAGGGCTCTCGCCAATGATGGGTTTTATTTCATTTTACTTTATTTTATTATTTTGAGATGGAGTTTCACTCTTGTTGCCCATGCTGGAGTGCAGTGGTGTGATCTCTGCTCACTGCAACGTGTGTCTCCCAGATTCAAGCAATTCTCCTGCCTCAGCCTCCCAAGTAGCTGGGATTATAGGCACCTGCCACCACACCCAGCTAATTTTGAATTTTTAGTAGAGACAGGGTTTCACCATGTTGGTCAGACTGGTCTTGAACTCCTGACCTGAAGTGATCCGCCTGCCTCGGCCTCCCAAAGTGCTGGGATTATAGGCATGAACCACCACGCACAGCCTGATGGATTTTAAGTTATGAGATCATCCAGCACTTTGGAAGGCCGAGGCGGGCGGATCACCTGAGGTCAGGAGTTCAAGACCAGCCTGGCCAACATGGTGAAACCCTAACTCTACTAAAAAAAATACGAAAATTAGCCAGGTGTGGTGGCGCACCACTGTAGTCCCAGCAACTCAATGGGCTGAGGCAGGAGGATCACTTGAACTCAGGAGGTGTGAGGTTATAGTGAGCTGAGATCACACCATTGCACTCCAGCCTGGGTGACAGAGCGAGACTCCATCTCAAAAAAGTTATGAAATCAGTTTTGTATAAAATGGATTTAGGACTCAGTCAGTGGGGGCTAGGCAGGAGTAGTATATATATATATATATATGTGTGTGTGTCTGTATATATATATATATATTTTTTTT
>NW_012121487.1:2052305-2058047 GCF_000951035.1 Colobus angolensis palliatus
CTCAGCTCACTGCAACCTCTGTCTCCTGAGTAGCTGGGACTACGGGCATGTGCCACCATGCCCGGCTAATTTTTGTATTTTTAGTAGAGACGGGGTTTCACCATATTGACTGGCCAGGCTGGTCTCGAACTCCTGACCTCATGATCCGCCCACCTCAGCCTCCCAAAGTGCTGGGATTACAGGTGTGAGCCACCACACCCGGCCTAGGAGTAGTATTAAGTGGCCCAGGCAAGAGGAACATATTCAGATTCTGAGAAGTGAAGGATGAAATGTGGGGAGTGTGGGCAGTGTCTACGTTCTTTTTGTCACCACCGCCAAAGCTCAGGGTTATTTCCAAAGAATGGGAGGCTGGGCTGAACACTGGGCAGGAAGTTAGCAAAAACTAAAGAGGGTAGGAATCAAGATTAGAGGGAAGAGAATGAAATTGAGTAGGGAGCTGAGAAAACAGGGCAAGGGGCATTTGGGCTTACATTTTCTTCCAGCAGAGGTTTCTTACTTAACCCCCTGTTGGCTTATCTTGCAGCCAAACCCATCCACCAGCAAGAAGACCGCTGCTTGAGGTTGAAAGTGACTGTCAATGGCAAAATCAGTGAGTGTCAGGGCCCTGTGGGCCTCCTTCTTCCATCTCTATGCTGGGCGGTCTGGTGATCTGGGATGGTATAGAAGTCTTGCAGCCCAGCCCCTCACACTCACAGCTCTCTGCCTCTTTGATACAGTACCTGATCTACTACCACTCTTGTCTTTCAGCTCACAGTCCTCAGGCCCATGACAATCCACAGGAGAAGAGACTTGCAGCGGGTGGGTAGCTGGAGCAGATTGGGCCTGGGGCACAGGAAGGGGTCTGCTTGAAGAGGTTGGGTACAGGAGGTGGCTCCTTTACCAGGCAGAGGCTGAGGGAACCCTGTTGGGCTGAGGGCCAGTGCAAATAGTGGAGTCACTCACATTGGCGGCCTTTGCCCTCTCACCTTGCAGATGACCCAGAGGTGCGGGTTCTACATAGCATCGGTCACAGTGCCGCCCCACGCCTCTTCCCACTTGCCTGGACTGTGCTGCTCCTACCACTTCTGCTGCTGCAAACCCCGTGAAGGTGTATGCCACACCTGGCCTTAAGGATTGGAACTGGGCTGAAGAGAGGGACAGGCACTCCAAACCTGTCTTGGGGCCACTTTCAGAGCCCCCATCCCTGGGAACCACTCCCACCACAGGCACAAGCTGTCACCTAGCAGCCTCAAAACGGGTCAGTATTAAGGGTTTCAACTGGAAGGAGGCCAACCAGCCTGGCAGTGCCATCCCCACCTTCACCTCGGAGGGACGGAGAAATCAGTGGAGACAGTCTTTTCCCACCATTCCTGCCTTTAAGCCAAAGAAACAAGCTGTGCAGACATGGTCCCTTAAGGCACAGTGGGAGCTGAGCTGGAAGGGGCCACGTGGATGGGCAAAGCTTGGCAAAGATGCCCCCTTCAGAAGACAGCCAGGATGCCCAGATGAACTGACTAAAGGAAAAGCAAGAAACAGTTTCTTGCTTGGGAGCCAGGTACAGGAGAGGCAGCATGCTTGGGCTGACCCAGCATCTCCCAGCAAGACCTCATCTGTGGAGCTGCCACAGAGAAGTTTGTAGCCAGGTACTGCATTCTCTCCCATCCTGGGGCAGCACTCCTCAGAGCTGTGCCAGCAGGGGGGCTGTGCCAACCTGTTCTTAAGAGTGTAGCTGTAAGGGCAGTGCCCGTGTACATTCTGCCTAGAGTGTAGCCTAAAGGGCAGGGCCCACGTGTACAGTATCTGTATATAAGTTGCTGTGTGTCTGTCCTGATTTCTACAACTGGAGTTTTTTTATACAATGTTCTTTGTCTCAAAATAAAGCAATGTGTTTTTTCGGACATGCTTTTCTGCCACTCCATATTAAAACGTATGACCATTGAGCCCCTGCTAAGAGTGAGGCTCTGTGTGCTACAACAGTAGCAACTGGGTTTGAATTTCTTTCTCTCCAAAGAATGCGTGCCCCTCACCAGGCCAAAAGGGTGGGTTGTTTCCTCCTCTGAGGGTTGTCCAGGAGCAGAGTGCTCCTGAGAGCAGTCTCTCGGGTTCTGAGCTGCACTCCACTCTGGAAGTTCTTCCTGTCCAACCTCTACCCCACTCCCACCCCCTCACCGCAGGGCTTTGGCATACTACTGTTCAGGTACTCATGCTGTTTGGGTGAGTCAGGGAAGCTGGGAACTCCAGCTGAGGCATGCGGCCCCGCCCCACAGCCACACCAGCAGAGACGTGTGGGAGGCTGGGGGGGAAAGTTCCCAGCAGCAAGTGGGTTGGACCAGGGGTGGTCAGTGATAGAGGCGTCAGTGCATTGGCCACGTCAGGTAAAGTTGACCTTGTTGACCGAGAGGGAGGGCAAAAGAGGAAGGCTTGGTGATTCCTGGCAATGTCTGTTATTTTGAGAAAAGGCTTCAGCAGCAAACTCCAGAAAAAAACTTCCCAAACCCTTGGACAACTGAGGTTCTGATGTGAAGTTCTGGATGGAAAGCGTGCTGAAGTCTGGTTGAACTAGCAAGCTTTTGTTGGGAGGTCCACCGCCGAAGGTGCACAGGCCTGTGGGAACACGACCGTTGAGACCGGGGGCGTCTAGATGATCCAAGGGGCAGGCAGAGTGTGAGGAGCGGCAGGTATCGGGGACACACCCGCGCACTCCTAGGAAGGTGACCCGTGACATGGAGGAGGTCTGGACCAGGGCACTGGGCAGTCACTCGGAGGGGAGGTGCGCGAGTTCCGGTTCGGCGTCGGAGGGAGGGTGGGGCTTCGGCGCAGTTTCCGGAGGGACGGCCCGAGCGCGCGGGGCGGGGCTCCAGCGCCGCAGGTCCGGGCTGCCGTAGGTCCCGGCCACCGCAGGCACGCGGCGGGCGCTGGGCGCGGGATCCGACTCTGGTCGTGATGGAGGCAGGCGGCTTTCTGGACTCGCTCATCTACGGAGCATGCGTGGTCTTCACCCTTGGCATGTTCTCCGCCGGCCTGTGAGAGAGCGGCCGGCTGGGTTGGGGAGGACTAGGAAGTCAGGAAAAGAGAGAGAGGGGGCAGAGACGTAGCCACAGCACCTGGCTCGTCCGGAACCGGGATCAAAATGGGATCGGGTTGAGGGGACCGGGGTACAAGGGCGAGGCTGGTCACTAGGCCTGAGGGAGAAGGCAAGATAGCTGGGGGCGGGGAGTGGTCTGCGGTGGTCCGGAAAGGGTGACAGGCATTGGACATCCGCCTCAAGCACTCTGCTTCTCCCTTCCCACCCCTCACCCCTCCCTTCGGGGCCCCATTACAGCTCGGACCTCAGGCACATGCGAATGACCCGGAGTGTGGACAACGTCCAGTTCCTGCCCTTTCTCACCACGGAAGTCAAGTGAGGGGGCGACGGCTGCGGCGGTGGGAAAGGCTATCAGAGGGAGGTGGGGGCGGGGCAGGAGGAGCAAGAGTGAAAGAGGCTTGGCTGGACGCAGTGGCTCCCGCCTGTAATCGCAGCACTTTGAGAGGCTGAGACGGGCGGATCACGAGGTCAGGAGATCGAGACCATCCTGGCTAACACGGTGAAACCCCGTCTCTATTAAAAATACAAAAAATTAGCCGGGCGTGGTGGCAGGCGCCTGTAGTCCCAGCTACTTGGGAGGCTGAGGCAGGAGAAATGGCGTGAAACCGGGAGGCAGAGCTTGCAGTGAGCCGAGATCGCGCCACTGCACTCCAGACTGCGCAACGGAGCAAGACTCCGTCTCAAAAAAAAAAAAAAAAAAAAGTGAAAGAGGCCCTTTGGGTCCTCCTCTCACACTGAACCCTTTGAGCTATGTCCCTCCCCTCCACCCTGCAGCAACCTGGGCTGGCTGAGTTATGGGGCCTTGAAGGGAGACGGGATCCTCATCGTCGTCAACACAGTGGGTGCTGCGCTTCAGACCCTGTATATCTTGGCATATCTGCATTACTGCCCTCGGAAGGTAGACGCCCTCCCTTGGACCCACCTCTCTGCTGCACGCCCTGCCTCGCTGGCAGGGCAAACACTACTTCCTAGAAGACTGTAATAGCTGGCACTGCCACCTTTTCCAGGAAGGCCCTTCCAGGCTTGCAGGTCCCCTTCCTCTATGAAGCCAGCCTTCTGAGATTAACACATTGCCCCCATTTAGGTAAGGCTGGTAGCTCTGCCTAGCCTGAGATGCCTATGCTGCCTGCCCTGGGCTTCTGCCAACAAGCTAAGGGGAAAGGGGTTTTGTCTCCAACAAAACCCATGGGTGAGAACAAGATGATTAGCTCTGCTTCCCTGCTCAATCACACAAGCATTTATTAAGCTCCTACTGTGTGTGCTAAGCACACAGAAAAAAACACATCTTTCCCTCCCCTAGAAGTCTCCATTGTTGTGGGTGGATAAGACTTTCCTATCAAGTTGTTGGTGGGAAAGAAGCTGTGACAGTGCAGTGCTGGAGGCCTAGAGAGTTTGGCTTCCCCATTGGAGCATGGGAGAAGGCAGGATGAATTAACTCTAGCAGGGAAGTCAGAGAGCACATCTGGAAGTAAGGCTACTCTCTCCCCTGCAGCGTGTTGTGCTCCTACAGACTGCAACCCTGCTAGGGGTCCTTCTCCTGGGTTATGGCTACTTTTGGCTCCTGGTACCCAACCCTGAGGCCCGGCTTCAGCAGCTGGGCCTCTTCTGCAGTGTCTTCACCATCAGCATGTACCTCTCACCACTGGCTGACTTGGTGAGTGGGGATGTCCAATGAGGTAGGAGAGATGAGTCAGGCTCTCATAGCCACATACTATGGCTTACAGTCCCGAGGAAGGGGAGATCCAAACCCTGGAAGGAGACAAGGCAGTAGAGGTGGGTGAGTGGGAGGCAGGAAAGGTTGGGTGACAGATCAGGGAGGGTGCCTGACCTTTTTCTTGAGGAAATTCTTAGGCAAGTGAAGCTTTACAATGTGCTTGGGCCAAGAGAGTCTTTTATTCTTTCCCACAGGCTAAGGTCATTCAGACTAAATCAACCCAATGTCTCTCCTACCCACTCACCATTGCTACCCTTCTCACCTCTGCCTCCTGGTGCCTCTATGGGTTTCGACTCAGAGATCCCTACATCATGGTAAGCACAACAGGGATGGGGTGACAGGGGTGCAAGGTAGAAAACTGGCTCCTCTCCTCATAGCAGTTCTTGTGATTTCAGGTGTCCAACTTTCCAGGAATCGTCACCAGCTTTATCCGCTTCTGGCTTTTCTGGAAGTACCCCCAGGAGCAAGACAGGAACTATTGGCTCCTGCAAACCTGAGGCTGCTCACCTGACCACTGGGCACCTTAGTGCCAACCTGAACCAAAGAGACCTCCTTGTTTCAGCTGGGCCTCCTGTCCAGCTTCCCAGGTGCAGTGGGTTGTGGGAACAAGAGATGACTTTGAGGATAAAGGGACCAAAGAAAGAGCTTTACTTAGATGATTGGTTGGGGCCTAAGAGATGAAATCACTTTTATTTTTTAGAGATTTTTTTTTTTTATTTTGGAGGTTGGGGTGCTATATTTAGAATATGCCTTAAAAGGCAGGGCGTGGTGGCTCACGCCTGTAATCCCAGCACTTTGGGAGGCCAAGGTGGGCGGATCACCTGAGGTCAGGAGTTTGAGACCAACCTGACCAACATGGTGAAACCCCATCTCTACTAAAAATACAAAATTAGCTGGGCATGGTGGCACATGCCTGTAATCCCAGCTACTTGGGAGGCTGAGGCAGGAGAACTGCTTGAACCAG
>NW_012121487.1:2059057-2063135 GCF_000951035.1 Colobus angolensis palliatus
AATAATAATAATAATAAGTACTTCCTATAGGGCTGAAAGGTCCAAGAAAGTGAAATGTCATTTACATCCTGAGAGATCTTGAGAAGGCGACTTTGCCTCCTTGGGAGCAAAAATGGGAACACCAGCAAGACGCAAAATATAGGCTGAGATGGCCTCAGGAAGGTGGTTCTTTCACATTCACTTCTCGACCGTTAGTACATTGAATCCCCAACACCCATTTTCCATACTCAAACTAAACGAAGTTAGAAAATACTGGCTCTTTAATGGGGAATGGGAGGAAGGGCTGTCCGGACAAGAATGGGGTCAGGCTGTCAGAAGCGCAGCCCCCTGCGGGCTAAGTCGGCTCGGGCCTCCTGTATCTGGCTCTGCAGCTCGCGTGCGGCGTCCTCGCAGTCATGAAAAGTGGCCACACGATAGCCCACAGTGGCCAGGGCATAGCAGCCGGCGGACACCAGCAAGTAGGCGGGCAGTGGCCACAGGACTTCCTGGCAGGACAAGGGCAGCTCCAGGCCCAAGGCTCCCGTGGTCAGGGCCGCCCAGGTGGAGCCCAGGATCGCCAGTCCCCAAAGCCACTGCGCTAATTTCGTCATGGTCACTGCGAGAAAAGAAAACAATGCTCCCCTGAGGAGCAGAAAGGAAAAGCGGCCAAACTCAACCAAAGCCCGCCCAGGGAGAGCATTTAAACCAGCCGTAGCCAGACCGGAATCGCCGATCCCAGCGGTCCGAACTTGAGTGCCCACAAAAGGTGGAAGGGTCCCTTCCACCTTGCTACCCCCTCTATATTTGAGACCCACTCCCCATCTCTCGCCCTCTCCGTTCATCTTTCAACCTACACTTACCTCTGCCCTACGTCTCCCTTTCCCCGCGCGGCCCGGATATTCGCGTCCGGAAGTCCTCCCTGGCTCACGCTCCGCTTCCGCGCGGCCTTCTGGGAGTTGTAGTTCACATGGCAGTCCTTCGAGTACTCTTGGCCACAGCCTCAGTCTAGGCGGGGTCCAGCGGGCTGCGCTCCGCAAACCCGGAGCAGGCTGGGTGTGGAGAGGCCTGGGCGCTGCTTCCTCACCTTAGGGTACGCTCCGGGCTGGCTTGGATCTTGAGGACATCCTTAAATGTTGCAACAAGATGGGAATATAATACTGTTCCCCTTAAACTCAATTCTCCAGAGCTGAAATCCATTCCTTCATTCGCTGGTTCATTCATTCGAACATGTCTTTCTTTTCTTTCTTTCCGTTCTTAACAGGGTCTCTCTAGACTGTCTAGGCTGGACAGAACTTCTTTTTTTTCTTTTTCTTTTTCTTTTCTTTTCTTTTCTTTTTTTTTTTTTTTTTTGAGACGAAGTCTTGCTCTGTCGCCCATGCTGGAGTACAGTGGCGCAATCTCAGCTCACTGCAACCTCTGTCTCCCAAGCAGCTGGGATTACAGGCACATGCCACCAAGCCCGGCTAATTTTTGTTTTTTTAGTAGAGACGGGGATTTCACTATGTTGGCCAGGTTGGTCTCAAACTCCTGACCTCAAGTGATCTGCCCACCTCAGCCTCCCAAAGTGCTGGGATTACAGGCATGAGCCACCACGCCCAGCCAGAACATTTACTGATTACCATGATAGACTTTGGAGATACAGAGATATCACGAGACTCGACCCCTCTTTGGATGGAGGGGGAAAGCAGGAGTCAGGGAAGCAGTTGCATTGACAACTAACCATGAAGGCTTGAGATTATTGTTAGAACAGAGGTAGTTATATTTTTACAAGGACAACAACGAATGTAACTTGGAGCCAGAGGAAGAAGGGCTCCAGGAGGCTGTGTTAAAAAAAGAAAAGAAAAGAAAGATCGGAAGATTTACCTGAGGTGGTGAAGGCACTGAAAGAAGGAGTATAATTCTTTCAAACATTTTTGGGGATGAATTTATTATACAGAGAGAGAGAAAGAGAGAGAGAGAGCCAAGTAAGAGAAAAGATTAGGCAATTATCAACTTCAGAGGAAACAAAGAGTTATAAAAGAAAGGAAAGACAATTGATAAAAGCCTGCCTTGTAAAGACCACATCTGTAGTTTGACAGTTAGGTTTATTAACTTGCTGCAACAGAGAGAACACACTAGAGGAACTGTGGGGCAACTAATTAAAAAGGAAGAAATATGGTCATTACAGGTGATATGGTTTGGATGTGTCCCCACCCAAATTTCAAGTTGATATGTATCTCCCAGAATTCCTACTTGTTGTGGGAGGGACCCAAGGGGAGATAATTGAATCATGGGGGCCAGTCTTTCACGTGCTATTTTCATGACAGTGAATAAGTCTCACAAGATCTGATGAATTTATCGGGGTTTCTGCTTTTGCTTCTTCCTCATTTTTCTCTTGCTGCCGCCATGTAAGAAGTGCCTTTTGCCTCCCACCATGATTCTGAGACCTCCCCAGCCATGTGGAACTGTAAGTCCAATTAAACCTCTTTTTGTTTGCAGTTTCGGGTATGTCTTTATCAGTAATGTGAAAATGAACTAATACAAGAGGATACTGGAAATGCTTGACTTTAAAATTTATATTTTAAAATTTATTTACTTATTCATTTAGAGTTGAAGTCTCACTATGTTGCCCAGGCTCAAACTCCTGGACTCAAGTGATCCTCCTGCCTCAGCCTCCAGAGTAGCTGATACTATACGCTAGCTAAAAGTTAAATGAAGCACTGTTTTCATAGGTTCGAGGTAAGCATAACTTTAAGTGAAGGGATCAAGAAGAAGTTCAAGCTGAGGGACCACTTGGAAATTACAAAGTTAAGATAAATGTAGAATATAGTGTCTAAAAACCCACTATCGGCCGGGCGCGGTGGCTCAAGCCTGTAATCCCAGCACTTTGGGAGGCCGAGACGGGCGGATCACGAGGTCAGGAGATCGAGACCATCCTGGCTAACACGGTGAAACCCGTCTCTACTAAAAAATACAAAAAACTAGCCGGGCGAGGTGGTGGGCGCCTGTAGTCCCAGCTACTCCGGAGGCTGAGGCAGGAGAATGGCGTAAACCCGGGAGGCGGAGCTTGCAGTGAGCTGACATCCGGCCACTGCACTCCAGCCTGGGCGACAGAGCGAGACTCTGTCTCAAAAAAAAAAAAAAAAAAGAAAATGAAGTTTCTCAGCCTTATGTCTTTGATGTTAATTAACAAAAGCAGTTTTTACAGATTCACAGTCTTAGCACAAACACAAATGGCTCAGCTGTGAAGAAAATTTTCACAGCCATAACAATGTAAACACTAAGTATTGATTTAACTAAAAATTGGAACTGGGCACAGTGGAGCTGTGATCCCAGAACTTTGGGAGGCCTAGGCGGGAGGGTTGTTAAAGAAATGTAGAGGTAAGTACCAGAAGAAGTAGCATAGAAACTGGAGCATAGTTGTATATGTAGGTTGTATATATAAGGGTTAGAGAAGAGGAGCAGGGGATGGTTATTTTTCGTTAAAAGCCTTGTAGAGTTACAATTCTTTATTTTTTTCTATCCTTTTTCTTTTTTTGACACAAGGTCTTGCTCTGTTGCCCAGGTGGTAAGCAGTGGTGCGAACACGGTTTACTGCAGCCTCGACCTCCTGGACTCAAGCTATCCTCCCACCTCAGACTCTGGAGCAGCAAGGACTACAGAAGTGGGCCACCACGCCCAGCTACTGTGTGTGTGTGTGTGCGTGTGTGTGTGTGTGTGTGTGTGTGTACGTAGATGGGGTCTCCCTATGTTGCCCAGGCTGGTCTCAAAATCCTGGGTTCAAGCAATTCACCTCAGCCCCCACAAAGTCCTGCTATTACAGTCGTAAGCCACCGCGCCCACTGAAGTTACAGCTTTCAGAATTTGTTTAGCAGGTTTTCTGGTTTTCACTTGAAAATTCCCCGCCACCCCCCAAAAATTTGTTGAACTAGTTGGCGTTTAAAACTATACACATTCCTTTGTTAAAGTAAAAATTAGCCGGGCGCGGTGGGCCTGTAATCCCAGCACTTTGGGAGGCCGAGACGGGCGGATCACGAGGTCAGGAGATTGAGACCATCCTGGCTAACACGGTGAAACCCGTCTCTACTAAAAAATACAAAAAACTAGCCGGGCGAGGTGG
>NW_012121487.1:2063590-2068070 GCF_000951035.1 Colobus angolensis palliatus
AAATGCTGGATTATATGTCATTCTCCATCCCCTTTACCACCATGAGACCTTAAAGGCAGGGAACATGTTTTTTTGTTTGAGCCGGAGTTTCGCTCTTGTCGCCCAGGCTGGAGTGCAATGACACGGTCTCGGCTCACTGCAACCTCCACCTCCTGGGTTCAAGCAATTCTCCTACCTCAGCCCCCCGAGTAGCTGGGATTACAGGCGCCCGCCACCATGCCTGGCTAATTTTTGTGTTTTTAGTAGAAACAGGGTTTCACCATGTTGGCCAGGCTGGTCTCAATCTCCTGAACTCAGGTAATTCGCCCCCTTGGTCTCCCAAAGTGCTGGGATTACAGGAGTGAGCCACCGCCCCTGGCCAAAAACATTTTTTAAAACTTGCTATACAACTTCAACGCCCTAGCGGCATCTCCACTTCTACCCCAAATCTTTCTGGTTTCTCAATCAAGGACTCACTGGTCACAATGACTTTCAATTATTGGCGCACTACAGGGGCTGGACACCAGCATTGCAGATGCAGATCCAGGAAGTCCGTTTTATTCACACACAGTAGACTTGACCCTGAAAGACTGCCACTCCCCAGAACATTTTAGGGGCTTACACCACCACATATAAGGATAGATAATAAATTATAAATTTTTTTGTTTTTGGGGTTTTTTTTTGAGACAGAGCAGAGCCTCGCTCTGTCACCCAGACTGGAGTGCAGTGGTACAATCTCGGCTCACTGCAACCTCTGCCTCCCGAGTTCAAGCGATTCTCCTGCCTCAGCTTTTGGAGTAGCTGGGATTATAGGCACCTGCCACCATGCCTGGCTAATTTTTGTATTTTCAGCAGAGATGGGGTTTCACCACGCTGGCCAGGCTGGTCTGAAACTCCTGACCTTAGGCGATTCGCCCGCCTCAGCCTCCCAAAGTGCTAGGATTACAGGCGTGAGCCACCGCGCCCAGCCAAACGAAGTAGGTACTTTTTCATTCCCATGTATGAATGAGGAAACCATGACACAAAAAGGGCAAAAGGTAAGTAACTAGCTCAAGGTTGTGCAGATGGTAAACAGCAAAGCTGTTCCATTGGACCCAAAACTATATTCTTAGCACTTTCATTCTACTGTGTTGCTGCTACAGGAATGGGCAGCTAGGGTTCATCACAACAGCTGACATTCACTATGTGTCAGCTCTATGTCACTATGATTCCTATGTGTCAGGCACTGTGATGAGTGCTTCATGTGCATTATCTCAGTCAATCTTCACAGCAACCATACGAAATAAGTACTACTGGTCGGGCGCAGTGGCTCACACCTGTAATCCCAGCACTTTGGGAGGCCGAGGCGTGTGGATCCCTTGAGGTCAGGAGTTGGAGACCAGCCTGGCCGACATGGTAAAACCAGGTCTCCACCGAAAATACAAAATTAGCCAGGTGTGGTGGCAGACGCCTATAATCCTATACTTGGGAGGCTGAGGCAGGAGAATTGCTTAAACCCGGGAGGTGGAGGTTGCAGTTGCAGTGAGCCAAGATCATGCCATTGGACTCCAGTCTGGGCAAGAGAGTGAGACTCCATCTCAAAAAAAAAAAGAAAGAAAGAAAGAAAGAAAGATAGTTACTACTATCTCCATTTCACAAATGAGGACACTGAGGCACAACCCAGCCGATCTTCCTCCAGAGCCTGCATACTTTACCACTGCAGTCTAGCGCCTCGTTCTCTAGATTGATGGAACAGAATAAAACGAGAAAATAGATTAGGCATATATACCAATGTAGCATATGATAGAGGCACCATCTCGAGTGAGTGAGGAAAGATGGATTGTTTGAAAAGCATTTGCAACTAGCTTACCATTTGAAAAGAAATTAAGGTAGATTTGAACCTCACATCTTATACCAAAACAAAGACCCAGAGGATTAAAACAATTTTTTTTTTTTTTGAGACAGAGTCTCACTCTGTTGCCAGGCTGTAGTGCAGTGGCATGACCTTGGCTCACTGCAACCTCCGACTACCTGGTTCAGGCGATTCTCCTGCCTCAGCCTCCTGAGTAGCTGGGACTACAGGCACGTGCCACCATGCCCAGCTAATTTTTGTATTTTTAGTAGAGACAGGGTTTCACCATGTTGGCCAGGATGGTCTCGATCTCCTGACCTTGTGATGGCCCACCTTGGCCTCCCAAAGTGCTAGGATTATAGGTGTGAGCCACCGTGCCCAACCCAAAACAATTTTAATGTAAAAAGTGAAACTCTAAATATGCTGCAAGCAAATGTGGTGCATGTTTCTCTAATGCTCAGCTCAAGTATCACGTCTCCCAGGCAGCCTTCCTGCACCTTGATTCTGTCCTGCAGGGTTGGCCCCCATCTCCCTCATCTGTGCTCTCACCAACTCTTTTTTATAGATGGCAATAACCATGTTGAGCTGCAGGGATTTTGTTTCTCTGCCTATCCTGCCCCCAGGACCATTATATCCCCAAGATCAAGCACAGTGTGGGAAATGTAGCCAGGTTTCCATAAATGTAAGATGAGTGAGCGTGAGAGAGAAGGACAGTTTGGCATTAGATGGTCTCCAGAAAAACTGACCTAGCTTTCCTGGTCCCAGGAAATACAGCTACTCCAGAGACCCCAGTCTGCCAGACACAGGGTGTTTGGCCTTGAATAGCACTAGACAAAAGACAGAATATTCTTACAGTCCAACTCCTTTCTCTTCAATCTCTCTGCAGATCATTACCCTTCCACTACTACCTCCGGATGAAGGACATGTGATTACAATAGGATATGAGAGGCAGAGCAGCTTGGGAGTTAAAAATTGGGGTTTTGGGGAACATGTCATCAGGACCTCCTGAGGCTGTGTCATGGTAAAAAAAATAATAATAAGTTTTTTTTTAATTGGGGCTTTTTGCTGGGCATGTTGGCTCATACCTGTAATCCCAGCACTTTGGGAGGACAAGGCAGGAGGATCACGTGAGGCCAGGAGTTTGAGACCAGACTGGACAACATAGTGAGACCTGGTCTCTATACAAAAATATATTAAAAATGGACAGGCACAGTAGCTCATACCTATAATCCCAGCACTTTGGGAGGCTGAGGCAGGCGGATCACCAGGTCAGGAGTTCGAGACCAGCCTGGCCAACATGGTGAAACGCCATCTCTACTGAAAATGCAAAAGTTAGCCAGGAGTGGTGGTACACACCTGTAATCCCAGCTACTGAGGAGGCTGAGGCAGGAGAATCGTTTGAACCCAGGAGGCAGAGGTTGCAGTGAGCCAAGATCATGCCACTGCACTCCAGCCTGGGCAACAGAGCAAGACTCTGTCTCAAAATAAATAAATTATATATATATATGTATGTATATGTGTGTGTATATATATATATATATGTGTGTGTGTGTGTGTGTGTGTGTGTATGTGTGTATATATATATATATATATGTAAATATTTTAGCTGGGCATAGTAGAGCATGCCTATAATTCTAGCTACTCCAGAACCTGAGGCAGGAGGATTGCTTGAGCCCAGTGAAGCAATTTGGAAGACAAATTCCTAATCTAAGAGCCTCTGTACTGAAGATAAAAGGATATGCAAAGTTAAACAGAACACAGAGAAGGAGAGGACTATCTGGAGGGAAGGCTTCTAAGAGGCCCAGAAGCCTGAGTTGATACTGGAAAGATGAGTAAGAGTTGTTTAGGTGAGGGGAGGGGGCATGTAAGGCCAAGGGAACAGCTTGAATGTGAGGCCTGAAAGTTCGTGGTGGGCAATCATTTGTGGCTGTGTCTCAGACAAAGAATGTTTCATGGGGGGAGTGGCAGGGATGAGGTTGGAAAAGCTGGCCAGGGTCAAGTGATTAAAGATCCCTTAGAAGTATTTGTGGCCTGGGCGAGGTGGCCCACGCCTGTAACCCCAGCACTTTGGGAGGCTGAGGCAGGCAGATCACTTGAGTTCAGAAGCTCGAGACTAGCCTGGCCAACATGGCAAAACCCCGTCTCTACTAAAAATACAAAAATTAGCTGGGCACAGTGGCATGCACCTGTAATCACAGCTACTTGGGAGACTGAGGCAGGAGAATCGCTTGAACCCGGGAGGCAGAGGTCGCAGTGAGCTGAGGTTGCACCACTCCATTCCAGCCTGGGTGACAGAGCAAGACTCTGTCTCAAATAAATAAAAGTATTTGTGTTGGGCACTTCACCTGTAAGGATACACATAGGACTGAAAATAAAGGGAAAAGATATTCCATGCCAATGGAAAGTAAAGCAGAGCAGGAGTAGCTATACTTATATCTGACAAAGTAAATTTCAAGATAAAAACTGTAAGAAGAGACAAAGAAGCTCATTATGTAATGATAAAGGGGTCAATTCAGCAAGAGGTTATGATAATTATAAATATATATGCAGCCAACAGTGGAGCATCCATATATATAAAGCAAATATTATTAGAGCTAAAGAATAGGCCAGGCGCGGTGGCTCAAGCCTGTAATCCCAGCACTTTGGGAGGCCGAGACAGGCGGATCACGA
>NW_012121487.1:2068300-2071500 GCF_000951035.1 Colobus angolensis palliatus
CGTGAACCCGGGAGGCGGAGTTTGCAGTGAGCCGAGATCTGGCCACTGCACTCCAGCCTGGGCGACAGAGCGAGACTCCGCCTCAAAAAAAAAAAAGAATAGAAGAAGAAGAGAGAAGAACGACCCCCCAGACCGACCAAAGCCCGCGCACCCGGCGCCTACGTCCCGCCGCTGTTGCCACCACCATGCCCAAGGGAAAGGCTGAAGGGGATCCTAAAGGAGATAAAACCAAGGTGAAGGACAAACCACAGAGAAGATCCACGAGGTTGTCTGCTAAACCTGCTCCTCCAAAGCCAGAGCCCAAGCCTAAAAAGACCCCTGCAAAGAATGGAGAGAAGGTACCCAAAGAGAAAAAGGGAAAAAGCTGATGCTGGCAAGGAGGGGAATAACCCTGCAGAAAATGGAGGTGCCAAAACAGACCAGGCACAGAAAGCTGAAGGTGCTGGAGATGCCAGGGTAAATGTGTGCATTTTTTCTTTCTTTTTTCTTTTCTTTTTTTTTTTTTTTGAGACAGAGTCTCGCTCTGTCCACCAGGCTGGAGTGCAGTGGCCGGATCTCAGCTCACTGCAAGCTCCGCCTCCCGGGTTTACGCCATCCCCTGCCTCAGCCTCCCGAGTAGCTGGGACTACAGGCGCCCGCCACCGCGCCTGGCTAATTTTTTGTATTTTTAGTAGAGACGGGGTTTCACCGTGGTCTCGATCTCCTGACCTCGTGATCCGCCCGCCTCGGCCTCCCAAAGTGCTGGGATTACAGGCGTGAGTCACCGCGCCCGGCGTGTGTGCATTTTTTATAACTGTGTACTTCTGGTTCATGCCTCCTGGGTTCACGCCATTCTCCTGCCTCAGCCTCCCGAGTAGCTCGGACTACAGGCACGCACCACCACGCCCAGCAAATCTTTGTATTTTTATTAGAGACGGGGTTTCACCATGTTGCTCAGGGTGGTCTCAAACTCCAGAGCTTGTTATCCTCCCACCTCCGCCTTCCAAAGTGCTGGGATTACAGGCGTGAGCCACTGGGCTCCGCCCAGATTTTTTTTTTTAAGCTATGTTGTTAGCACACAGAACACTTCATTGTCGTTTTTGGGAGAAGGAGCAAATGTCACTAATAGAATCTCTGAAGCTGGATTGATGTGGGGAAATCATCTTTTCCTTCTAGTTCTGAGAGACTTCCTCTTGGCTCCCAGGAGGAGGGATTCCCTGACTTTGACACACATGGCTACCTTGGCACAAAACCCTTGTGGGAGGGAAAAACAAATTTGTTTTTATGTCCTCTTCTCCCTTTCCATCTGTCAGCATAGATTTAAATCCCTTAAGCCCAGACGTCTGTTGAGACCTGACCTCCAATCATTGGTTACTAGTGTGTCAGGCAATCTGGACTTTCCAGTGATGTCACTGAGATGGCACCTGTCAAAACAGCAGTGGTGCCGGGTGCGGTGGCTCATGCCTGTAATCCCAACACTCTGGGAGGCTGAGGCGGGCAGACCACCTGAGGTCGAGAGTTCAAGACCAGCCTGGCCAATATGGTGAAACCCCTTCTCTACTAAAAATACAAAAAATTAGCCAGGTGTGGTGGTGGATGCCTATAATCCCAGCTACTTGGGAGACTGAGGCAGGAGAATCTCTTGAACCTGGGAGGCAAAGGTTGCAGTGAGCCGAGATTGTGCCACTGCACTCCAGCCTGGGCACCACAGAGCAAGACTGCGTCTCAAAAAAAAAAAAAAAAGTAATGGTTCTGTTTCTAGATTGTGGATCTTCAGATAAGTTCTGCCATTTTTATTCCACTTCCTGAAAGTCAGGGTCGGCTTGTGAAAAGTTGTTAAACAACATGCTAAATATGAAATGTCAACCCTCACTCTAAACTTTCCCTGTTCAGAGCATCAGATGAAGACTTCATTGGGTTTTATAGTGGCTTCCTGAGTTTTGGTAGTCCATTGAAGAAGGGAGTTTGAAAGTTGTTGTATAGTGTTAACGATTGTCTGCCCACGTCCTACCTGAAATACCATGACTGTTTTTGCAAAGTATCTTTAATATAGCTGGATACAGTTTGGCTTGGGAAAAAAAAAAAAAAAAAGAATAAACAGCTGGAGACTTCAACACCTGACTTTCAGCATTGGACAGACATCCCAGACAGAAAATCAACAAAGAAACATCGGACTTAATCTGCACTACAGAACAAACGGACCTAATAGATATTTACAGAACATTTCATCCAGTGGCTACTTCTCACACATTCTTTTCCTCAGCATAGGGATCATTCTCAAGGATAGAACATACGTTACTCCCAAAACAAGTCTTAAAACATTCAATTCAAAAAAAATTGAAATAATATCAAACATCTTCTCTGACCACAGTGGAATAAAACTGGAAATCAATAACAAAAGGAATTTTGGAAACTATTCAAATACATGGAAATTAAACAATATGCTCCTGAATGACCAGTGGGTCAATGAAGAAATTAAGAAGGAAATTGAAAAATGTCTTGAAACAAATGATAATGGAAGCACAACATACTAACACCTATGGGATACAGTGAAAGTAGTACTAAGAGGAAAATTTATGGCTATAAGTGCCTACGTCAAAAAAGAGGAAAAACAGCCTGGGCAACATGGCAAAACTTTGCCTCTACAAAAATACAAAAATTAGCCGGACGAGGTGGTGTGCGCCTATAGTCCCAGCTACTTGGGAGGCTGAGGTGGGAGGATCACTTGAGCCTGGGAGATCGAGGCTGCTGTTGGCCATGATTCTCAACACTGCACTCCAGCCTGGGCAACAGAGCGAGACTCTGTCTCAAAAAAAAAAAAAGAGGAAGAAGAAAAACAACCAAATGACCGAATGATACATGTTAAAGAACTTGAAGAGGCAGAGCAAACTGAACCCAAAATTAGGAGAAGAAAATAAATAATAAGGTTCAGATCAGAAATAAATGAATTTGGGCCGGGCACATTGGCTCACGCCTATAATCCTAGCACTTTGGGAGGCCGAGGAGGGCAGATTGTCTGAGCTCAGGAGTTCGGGACTAGCCTGGGCAACACAGTGAAATCCTGTCTCTACTAAAATACAAAAAATTAGCTGGGTGTGGCAGCATGCGCCTGTAGTCCCAGTTACTCAGGCTGAGGCAGGAGAATTGCTTGAACCTGGGAGGCAGAGATTGCAGTGAGCTGAGATTGCACCACTGCACTCCAGCCCAGGCGACAGAGTAAG
>NW_012121487.1:2071735-2072813 GCF_000951035.1 Colobus angolensis palliatus
TGGGCCGGGCACATTGGCTCACGCCTATAATCCTAGCACTTTGGGAGGCCGAGGAGGGCAGATTGTCTGAGCTCAGGAGTTCGGGACTAGCCTGGCCAACATGGTGAAACCCTATCTCTACTAAAAATACAAAAAATAGCTGGTCGTGGTGGCATGCACCTGTAACCCCAGCTACTCTGGAAGCTGAGGCAAGAGAATCACTTGAACCTGGGAGTCAGGGTTTGCAGTGATCCAAGATCGTGCCACTGCACTCCATCCTGGGCAAAAGAGCAAGACTCCATCTCAAAAAAGAAATAATAAAAATAAAAATATAAAATAAAAAAGATCAGGCCAGGCGCAGTGGCTCATGCCTGTAATCCCAGCACTTTGGGAGGTCCAGGCGGGCAGATCACCTGAGGTCAGGAGTTCAAGACCAGCCTGGCCAACATGGTGAAGATCCATCTCTACAAAAAATACAAAAAATTAGCTGGGTGTGGTGGCAGGTGCCTGTAATCCCAGCTACTCAGGAGGTTGAGGCAGGAAAATCACTTGAACCTGGGAGGCAGAGGTTGTAGTGAGCCGAGATCATGCTACTGCACTCCAGCCTGGGTGACAGAGTGACTCTGTCTCAAAAAATAAATAAATAAAATAAAAAAGATCAACGAACAAAAAGTTGTTTTTTTAAAAAGATAAACAAAATTGACAAACGTTTAGCCAGACTAAGAAAAGAAAAAGAAAAGACCCAAATAAATAAAATCATAGATTAAAAAGGCGACAGTGCATCTAATACCTCAGAAATTCAAGGGCTCACTAGTGGCTACTATGAGCAACTATATGCCAATAAATTGCAAAATCCAGAAGAAAATGATAAATTCCTAGATACATCTAACCTACCTGGATTGAACCATGAAAAAATCCAAAATCCAAATAGAGCAATAACAAGTCATGAGATCAAAGCTGTAATAAAGTCTCCCAGTAGGCTGGGCATGGTGGCTCATGACTGTAATCACAGCACTTTAGGAGACCAATGTGGGAGGATCGCTAGAGCCCAGGAGTTGGAGACCAGCCTAGACAACATAGAGAGACCCTGTGTATATTA
>NW_012121487.1:2073398-2082558 GCF_000951035.1 Colobus angolensis palliatus
CTTGAACCCCGGCGGCAGAGGTTTCAGTGAGCCAGGATCGCACAATTGCACTCCAGCCTGAACGACACAGTGAGACTCCATCTCAAAAAAAAATTTACCCAGCTGTAGTCCCAGCTACTTGGGAGGCTGAGGCAGGAGAGTAACTTAAACCTGGGAGGTGGAGGCTGCAGTGAGTCAAGATTGCACCACTGCACTCCAGCCTGGGCGACAGAGAGAGACTCTGTCTCAAAAGTAAATAAATAAATAATTTTTAAAAATACAAAAAATAAAAAATTAGCTAGGCATGAATCCCAGCTACTCAGGAGGTTAAAGCAGAAGAATCACTTGAACCCAGAAGATGGAGGTTGCAGTGAGCCAAGATCATGCCACTGCACTCCAGCCTGGGCGACAGAGAGAGACTCTGTCTCAAAAGTAAATAAATAAATAATTTTTAAAAATACAAAAAATAAAAAATTAGCTAGGCATGAATCCCAGCTACTCAGGAGGTTAAAGCAGAAGAATCACTTGAACCCAGAAGATGGAGGTTGCAGTGAGCCAAGATCATGCCACTGCACTCCAGCCTGGGCGACAGAGAGAGACTCTGTCTCAAAAGTAAATAAATAAATAATTTTTAAAAATACAAAAAATAAAAAATTAGCTAGGCATGAATCCCAGCTACTCAGGAGGTTAAAGCAGAAGAATCACTTGAACCCAGAAGATGGAGGTTGCAGTGAGCCAAGATCATGCCACTGCACTCCAGCCTGGGCGACAGAGAGAGACTCTGTCTCAAAAGTAAATAAATAAATAATTTTTAAAAATACAAAAAATAAAAAATTAGCTAGGCATGAATCCCAGCTACTCAGGAGGTTAAAGCAGAAGAATCACTTGAACCCAGAAGATGGAGGTTGCAGTGAGCCAAGATCATGCCACTGCACTCCAGCCTGGGCGACAGAGAGAGACTCTGTCTCAAAAGTAAATAAATAAATAATTTTTAAAAATACAAAAAATAAAAAATTAGCTAGGCATGAATCCCAGCTACTCAGGAGGTTAAAGCAGAAGAATCACTTGAACCCAGAAGATGGAGGTTGCAGTGAGCCAAGATCATGCCACTGCACTCCAGCCTGGGCGACAGAGAGAGACTCTGTCTCAAAAGTAAATAAATAAATAATTTTTAAAAATACAAAAAATAAAAAATTAGCTAGGCATGAATCCCAGCTACTCAGGAGGTTAAAGCAGAAGAATCACTTGAACCCAGAAGATGGAGGTTGCAGTGAGCCAAGATCATGCCACTGCACTCCAGCCTGGGCGACAGAGAGAGACTCTGTCTCAAAAGTAAATAAATAAATAATTTTTAAAAATACAAAAAATAAAAAATTAGCTAGGCATGAATCCCAGCTACTCAGGAGGTTAAAGCAGAAGAATCACTTGAACCCAGAAGATGGAGGTTGCAGTGAGCCAAGATCATGCCACTGCACTCCAGCCTGGGCGACAGAGAGAGACTCTGTCTCAAAAGTAAATAAATAAATAATTTTTAAAAATACAAAAAATAAAAAATTAGCTAGGCATGAATCCCAGCTACTCAGGAGGTTAAAGCAGAAGAATCACTTGAACCCAGAAGATGGAGGTTGCAGTGAGCCAAGATCATGCCACTGCACTCCAGCCTGGGCGACAGAGAGAGACTCTGTCTCAAAAGTAAATAAATAAATAATTTTTAAAAATACAAAAAATAAAAAATTAGCTAGGCATGAATCCCAGCTACTCAGGAGGTTAAAGCAGAAGAATCACTTGAACCCAGAAGATGGAGGTTGCAGTGAGCCAAGATCATGCCACTGCACTCCAGCCTGGGCGACAGAGAGAGACTCTGTCTCAAAAGTAAATAAATAAATAATTTTTAAAAATACAAAAAATAAAAAATTAGCTAGGCATGAATCCCAGCTACTCAGGAGGTTAAAGCAGAAGAATCACTTGAACCCAGAAGATGGAGGTTGCAGTGAGCCAAGATCATGCCACTGCACTCCAGCCTGGGCGACAGAGAGAGACTCTGTCTCAAAAGTAAATAAATAAATAATTTTTAAAAATACAAAAAATAAAAAATTAGCTAGGCATGAATCCCAGCTACTCAGGAGGTTAAAGCAGAAGAATCACTTGAACCCAGAAGATGGAGGTTGCAGTGAGCCAAGATCATGCCACTGCACTCCAGCCTGGGCGACAGAGAGAGACTCTGTCTCAAAAGTAAATAAATAAATAATTTTTAAAAATACAAAAAATAAAAAATTAGCTAGGCATGAATCCCAGCTACTCAGGAGGTTAAAGCAGAAGAATCACTTGAACCCAGAAGATGGAGGTTGCAGTGAGCCAAGATCATGCCACTGCACTCCAGCCTGGGCGACAGAGAGAGACTCTGTCTCAAAAGTAAATAAATAAATAATTTTTAAAAATACAAAAAATAAAAAATTAGCTAGGCATGAATCCCAGCTACTCAGGAGGTTAAAGCAGAAGAATCACTTGAACCCAGAAGATGGAGGTTGCAGTGAGCCAAGATCATGCCACTGCACTCCAGCCTGGGCGACAGAGAGAGACTCTGTCTCAAAAGTAAATAAATAAATAATTTTTAAAAATACAAAAAATAAAAAATTAGCTAGGCATGAATCCCAGCTACTCAGGAGGTTAAAGCAGAAGAATCACTTGAACCCAGAAGATGGAGGTTGCAGTGAGCCAAGATCATGCCACTGCACTCCAGCCTGGGCGACAGAGAGAGACTCTGTCTCAAAAGTAAATAAATAAATAATTTTTAAAAATACAAAAAATAAAAAATTAGCTAGGCATGAATCCCAGCTACTCAGGAGGTTAAAGCAGAAGAATCACTTGAACCCAGAAGATGGAGGTTGCAGTGAGCCAAGATCATGCCACTGCACTCCAGCCTGGGCGACAGAGAGAGACTCTGTCTCAAAAGTAAATAAATAAATAATTTTTAAAAATACAAAAAATAAAAAATTAGCTAGGCATGAATCCCAGCTACTCAGGAGGTTAAAGCAGAAGAATCACTTGAACCCAGAAGATGGAGGTTGCAGTGAGCCAAGATCATGCCACTGCACTCCAGCCTGGGCGACAGAGAGAGACTCTGTCTCAAAAGTAAATAAATAAATAATTTTTAAAAATACAAAAAATAAAAAATTAGCTAGGCATGAATCCCAGCTACTCAGGAGGTTAAAGCAGAAGAATCACTTGAACCCAGAAGATGGAGGTTGCAGTGAGCCAAGATCATGCCACTGCACTCCAGCCTGGGCGACAGAGAGAGACTCTGTCTCAAAAGTAAATAAATAAATAATTTTTAAAAATACAAAAAATAAAAAATTAGCTAGGCATGAATCCCAGCTACTCAGGAGGTTAAAGCAGAAGAATCACTTGAACCCAGAAGATGGAGGTTGCAGTGAGCCAAGATCATGCCACTGCACTCCAGCCTGGGCGACAGAGAGAGACTCTGTCTCAAAAGTAAATAAATAAATAATTTTTAAAAATACAAAAAATAAAAAATTAGCTAGGCATGAATCCCAGCTACTCAGGAGGTTAAAGCAGAAGAATCACTTGAACCCAGAAGATGGAGGTTGCAGTGAGCCAAGATCATGCCACTGCACTCCAGCCTGGGTAACAGAGTGAGACTCTCTTGTTTTTTTTTGGAGATGGAGTTTCGCTCTTGTTGCTCCCAGGCTGGAGTGCAATGGCCCAATCTCTGCTCACTGCAACCTCTACCTCCCAGGTTCAAACGATTTCTCCCACCTCAGCCTCCTGAGTAGCTGGGATTACAAGCATGAGCCACCATCTCCAGCTAATTTTGTATTTTGAGTAGAGATGGGGTTTCTCCACGTTGGTCAGGCTGGTCTTGAACTCCCGACCTCAGGTGATCCACCTGCCTCAGCCTCCCAAAGTGCTGGGATTACAGGTGTGAGCCACTGCGCCCGACCTAAAACTCTATCTCAAAAAAGAAAGAAAAAAAAATTTTAAAGAATAACTAATACCAGTCCTACTCAAACTGTTCCGAAATATAGAGGAGGAGGGAATACTTCCAAATTCATTATACAAGGCAGATATTACTGATACCAAAACCAGACAAAGACACATGAAGGAAAGAAAACTACAGACCAATATCTCTCATAAATATTGATGCAAAAATTCTTAGCAAAATACTAGCAAACAAAATTCAATAATTCATTAAAAAGATCATTCATTGGCTGGGCGTGGTGGCTTATGCCTGTAATCCCAGCACTTTGGGAGGCTGAGGCGGGCGGATCACGACGTCAGGAGATGGAGACCATCCCGGCTAACACGGTGAAACCCCGTCTCTACTAAAAATACAAAAAAATTAGCCAGGTGTTGTGGCAGGAGCCTGTAATCCCAGCTACTTGGGAGGCTGAGGCAGGAGAATGGCGTGAACTCGGGAGGCGGAGCTTGCAGTGAGCTGAGATTGCGCCACTGCACCCCAACCTGGGTGTCAGAGCGAGACTCTGCCTCAAAAAAAAAAAAAAAAGATTTAAAAAAAAAGACCATTCATCATGACCAGGTGGGATTTATCCCAGGGATGCAAGGATGGTTCAACTTATGCAAATCCATCAATGTGATGCATCATATCAACAAAATGAAGGACAAAAACCATATGGTCATTTCAATTGATGCTAAGAAAACATTTGATAAAGTTCAACATCGCTTCATGATAAAAACCCTCAAAAAATGAGGAACATATGTCAACATATTAAATGCCATATATGACAGACCCATAGCTAGTAAAATACTGACTGCAGAGAGACTGAAAGCCTTTCCTCTTAGATCTAGAACATGACAAGGATGCCCACTTTGACCATTGTTATTCAGTATAGTACTGCAAGTTTTAGTTAGAGCAATCAGACAAGAGAAAGAAATGAAGAGCATCCAAACTGAAAAGGAAGAAGTCAAATTATCCTTGTTTGCGGGTGATATGAGCTTATATTTGGAAAAACCTGGACTTCACACACACATATAACATTAGAACTGATAAACAAATTCAGTAAAGTTGCAGGATACAAAGTGAACATACAAAAATCAGTAGCATTTCTCTAAGACAACAGTTAACAATCCGAAACAGAAATCAAGAAAGTAATGCCATGTACAATAGCCACTAATAAAGTTAAATATCTCAGAATTAACTTAGCCAAAGAAGTGAAAGATCTCTACAATGAAAACTATAAAACACTGATGAGGCTGGGAGCTGTGGCTCATGCCTATAATGCCAGCACTCTGGGAGGCCAAAGTGGGAGGATTGCTTGAGCTTTGTTTGAGGATTGTTTGAGACCAGTCTGGGTAACATAGTGAGACCCCATCTCTACAAAAATAAATAAATAAGAAAGAAAGGCTAGGCACAGTGGTTCATGCCTGTAATCCCAGCACTTTGGGAGGCCGAGGCAGATGATTCACCTGAGGCCAGGAGTTCAAGAGCAGCCTGGCAAACATGCTGAGACCCTGTCTCTACTAAAAATGCAAAAATGAGCTGGGTGTGATGGTGTGCACCTGTAGTCTCAGCTACTCAGAAACCTGAGGCAGGAGAATTGCTTAAATCTAGGAGGCAGAGGTTGCAGTGAGAGAAGATCATGCCACTGCACTCTAGCCTAGGCAACAGTGTGAGACTCCATCTCAAAAATAAATAAATAAATAAGAAAGAAAAAGCATAAAACACTGATGAAAGAAATTGAAGAAGACACAAAAATATAGAAAGATATTCCAAGTTTGTGGACTGGAAGAATCAATGTTGTTAAAATGTCTATACTACCCAAAGCAATCTACAGATTCGATGAAATCCCTATCAAAATACCAATGACATTCTTCACGAAAATAGACAAAACAATCCTAAAGGTTGTATGGAATCACAAAAGACCCAGGACAGCCAAAGCTATCTTAAACAAAAAGAACAAAACTGGAGGAATACATTACATGATTTCAAATTATACTACAGAACTATAGTATGTAAAACAGCATGGTACTGGCATAAAAACAAACACATAGACCAATGGCAGAATAGAGAACCCGGAAACAAATTCACACACCTACAGTGAACTCATTTTTGACATTGGGGAAAAAACATTCTTTTTAATAAATGGTGCTGGGATAACTAGATATTCATATGCAGAAGAATGAAACAAGGGAGGCAGATTGCACAGGAAAACAAATGGATGAAACTTGACCCCTGTCTCTCACCACATACAAAAATCTAATCAAAATGGATTAAAGACTTAAATCTAAGACCTCAAACTATGAAACTGCTACAAGAAAACATTGAGGAAACTCCAGGACACTGGTCTGGGCAAAAATTTCTTGAGTAATATACCATAAGAACAGGCAACTAAAGCAAAAATGGACAAATGAGATCACATCAAGTTAAAAAGCACAACAAGGAAATAACAACAAAGTGAAGAGACAACCCACAGAATGGAAGAAAATATTTGCAAACTACTCATCTGATAAGGGATTAATAACCAGAATATATAAGGAGCTTAAACAACTCTTTAGGAAAAAAAATCTAATAATCTGATTTTTAAAATGGGCATAAGATTTGAATAGACATTTCTCAAAAGAAAACATACAAATGGCAAACAGACATATGGAAAGGTGCTCATCATCACTGATCATCAGAGAACTGCACATCAAAACTACAATGGAATATCATCCTGCCCCAGTTAAAATGGCTTATATCCAAAAGACAAGTAATAATCAATAATTGCAAGGATGTGGAGAAAAGTGAACCCTCCTAAACTGTTGGTGGGAATGTAAATTAGTGCAAGCAGAGTTTACAGATGCCTCAAAAAAAACTAAATATAGAGCTACCATGTAATCCAGTAATCCCACTGCTGGGTGTATACCAAAAGAGAAAGGAAATCAGTATATCAAAGAGATACCTGCACCCCCATGTTCGTTGCAGCACTGTTCACAATAGTCAAGATTTGGAAGCAACATAAGTGTCCATCAGCAGATGAATGGATAAGGAAAATGTGGCACATATACACAATGGAGTACTATTCAGCCACAAAAAGGAATTAAATTCTGCCATTTGCAACAACATGGATGGAACTGGAGGTCATTATGTTAAGTGATATAAGCCAGGCACAGAAAGACAAACATCACATGTTCTCACTCATTTGTGGGTTCTAAAAATCAAAACAGACCGAGGGCGGTGGCTCATGCCCATAATCCCAGCACTTTAGGAGGCTGAGGTGGATGGTTCACCTGAGGTCAGGGGTTCAAGACCAGCCTGGCCAACATGGTGAAACCCTATCTCTACTAAAAATACAAATGTTAGCTGGGCATGGTGGCGGGCGCCTGTAGTACCAGCTACACAGGAGGCTGAGGCAGGAGAATCACTTGAACCCAGGAGCCGGAGGTTGCAGTGACCCAAAATCATGCCATTGCACTCCAGCCTGGGCGATAAGAACGAAACTCTGTCTCAAAAAATAAATAAAAAATAAAAAATAGGCCAGGCACAATGGCTCACACCTGTAATCCCAGCACTTTGGGAGGCTGAGATGGGCAGATCACGAGGTCAAGAGATCGAGACCATCCTGGCTAATACAGTGAAACCCCATCTCTACTAAAAATACAAAAAATTAACGAGGTGTGGTGGCACGCTCCTGTAGTACCAGCTACTCGGGAGGCTGAGGCAGAAGAATCACTTGAACCTGGGAGGTTGCAGTGAGCCGAGATCACGCCACTGCACTCTAGCCAGGGCGACAGAGTGAGACTCCGTCTCAAAAAAATTTTTTTTAATAAAATAAAATAAAGTAAAAAAACAAAAACAAAAACAAAAATAAAAATAAAAATAAAATAAAAACAATTGAACTCATGGAGACGGAGAATAGAAAGATGGTTATCAGAGTCTGGAAAGGATAGTAGGGGGGTGTAGGGATGGTTAATGAGTACAAAAAATAGCTAGAATGAATAAGACCTTGTAGTTAATAGCACAACAGGGGGATTATAGTTAATAGTAATTTAATTGTACATTTAAAAATAACTAAAAGACGATAATTGGATTGTTTGTAACACAAAGGATAAATGTTTGAGGGAATGGATACCTAATTTTCCACGATGTGATTATTACACATTGCATGCCTACACCAAGATATCTCATGTACCTCATAAATATATACACCCACTATGTACCCACAAAAATTAAAAATAAAACAGTTTTGTTTTGTTTTGTTTTTGAGACAGTCTCTCTCTGTCACCCAGGCTGGAGTACAGTGGCATGATCTCTGCTCACTGCAAATTCTGCCTCCCAGGCTCAAGCAATTCTCCTGCCTCAACCTCCCAAGTAGCTGGGATTAAGGCACCCACCACCATGTCCGCCTAATTTTTGTATTTTTAGTAGAGATGGGGTTTCACCATGTTAGCCAGGCTGGTTTCGAACTCCTGACCTCAAATGATCTGCCTGCCTCAGCCTCCCAAAGTGCTGGGATTACAGGCATGAGCCACCACACCTGGCCACCATTTTATATAAGTATAAATAAATAAATAAAACTGTATCAATGGACTTTTCATACTCTGTTATATTACGATTCATTGGTTTCTCTTGCACTTTGCATAGATCCCTTAGTCTTGAGTAATTTTGTAATATTTGAAGATATTCATATTGACTCACCAAGTGATGCCAATCTTCCAACATGTTGACACTTTATTATACAAATGCTTCTCGACTGACTTCTGATGGGGCTACATCCCCATAAGTCCATCATAATTTGAAAATATTGTAAGTTGAAATGAGTTTAAGACACCTAAACCACTAAACATATAGCTTGGACTAGCCTACCTCAAACATGCTCAAAACACTTACATTAGCCTACAGTTGGGCAAAATCATCTAACACAAAGCCTATTTTATAATAAATTATTGATATTTCATATAATTTATTGAATATTATGCTGAAAGTGAGAACAGAATGGCCGTATGAGTACTGAAGTTGGGGTTTCTATCGAATAAATGTCACTTTCACACCATTGTAAAATTGAAAAATCATATATTGAACCAGTATAAGTTGGGGACCATCTATCCAATAAGAACAAATAAAACTGCCAGGCGCGGTGGCTCATGCCTGTAATTCCAGCACTTTGGGAGGCCGAGGCGGGCGGATCACGAGGTCAGGAGATCGAGACCATCCTGGCTAACA
>NW_012121487.1:2084595-2084991 GCF_000951035.1 Colobus angolensis palliatus
CCAGCTCGGGCGACAGAGCAAGACTCCGTCTCAAAAAAAAAAAAAAAAAACAGAAGAGAGAAGTGTAGATATCTGCTGAGAAAGCATTTCAGGCACAGGAACAGCAAGTGCAAAGGCCGTAAGGTGGAAACATGCCTGGCACAGGGGACATTCAGAGGCTGGGGGCAGGATGGAGTGAGTGTGGGGAAGAGAGCAAGGAGGCAACGTCAGAGAGGTGGCAGGAGCCAGATGGTATGTTGTAACCATGCACTGTAGTCATGTTGGTTAAGCAACATGGTGGGCACAGATGGATCTGAATGTGAACTCCAATTCTGCCTTCATTTATCAGTTGTGTATAATCTTGAGCAGATCAGACTTTCTTTTTTTTTTTCTTTTTTTTTTTTTTTTTTGAGACGG
>NW_012121487.1:2085657-2116441 GCF_000951035.1 Colobus angolensis palliatus
TAGGAGTTTGAGACCAGCCTGGGCAACATAGCAAGACTCCGTCTCTACAAAAAAAATAAAAATAAAAAATTAGCAGGACCTGGTGGTGCTTGCCTGTAGTCTCAGCTAGTCGGGAGGCTGAGATGAGAGGATCACTTGAGCTCAGAAGTGTGAGGCTGCATGACCTATAACAGTGCCACTGCATTCAAACCTAAGTGAGAGTGAGACCCCATCTCTGCAAAAAAAAGGAATTGTTTCGCACAATTATGGAGGCTGGTAAATCCAAGATTTGCAGGGTTGTGGGCAGACTGAAGACCCAGAGAAGAGTCAAGGTGCAGTTCAGGTCTCGACGCTCTGTGTTTCTAAACTCCCTCTTGCTCAGGGAAGGTCAGACTTTTGTTCTGTTTGAACCTTCAACTGACTGGATGAGACCCAACCACATTACGGAGGGCAATCTGCTTTACCTAAAGCAGGGTATTTAAACCCTACCAATTTAAATATTTAAATACTAATCTCTCGCTCTTCCTCTTTTTTTTTTTTTTTTGAGACGGAGCCTTGCTCTGATGCCCAGGCTGGAGTGCAGTGGCACAATCCCAGCTCGCTGCAACCTCTGCCTCCCCAGTTCAAGCGATTCTCCTGCCTCAGTCTCCCAAGTAGCTAGGATTACAGGCCCGCGCCACCATGCCCGGCTAATTTTTTTTTTTTTTTGAGACAGAATCTCGCTCTGTCGCCAAGGCTGGAGTGCAGTGGTGTGATTTTGGCTCACTGCAAGCTCTGCCTCCCGGGTTCACGCCATTCTCCTGCCTCAGCCTCCCGAGTAGCTGGGACTATAGGTGCCCACCACCACGCCCGGCTAATTTTTTGTATTTTTAGTAGAGATGGGGTTTCACCATGTTAGCCAGGATGGTTTTGATCTCCTGACCTCGTGATCCTCCTGCCTCAGCCTCTCAAAGTGCTGGGATTACAGGAGTGAGCCACTGTGCCCAGCCCATGCCTGGCTAATTTTTGTATTTTTAGTAGAGATGGGATTTCACCATGTTGGCCAGGCTGGTCTCAAACTCCCAGCCTCAGGTGATCCACCCATCCATGCCTCCCAAAGTGCTGGGATTATAGGTATGAGCCACCTCACTCAGCCTTAAATACTAATCTCATCCAAAAACACTGTCACTGAAATATCCAAAAGAATGTGTGACCACATTCTGTCACTGCACTGTGACAGCCAACTTGATGCATAAAATTAACCAAGAACGTTGCTCTGATAAGGTTGGTGGAAGGGTTAAAATTGAGAATATCTGTAAAGCATGAGTACAGTGACTGGCAAGTGGTAAATGTTCAATTAAACGTGGTTGGTGTCATCACAAAGGGAAGAAATAACATTTGTCAAATGCCTAGTATGTCAAGTGCAATGCTAGGCTCTTCTGCACTGTTATTTAATTAAAATCCACATTACCACACACTGAGGTAGGTATTATTATCCCCATTTTACAGTTAAGGAACTTAATGTGCAGAGGGATCACTCACCTTGCCCAAGGACCCTCGCTTGGTAACTGTCAGAGCCAAATCTAGAAATTAAGTCTGTCTGATTTCAAGAAGTGGGCTCTTTCCCCTGGGGCTGGAGGCTGAAAACAGAAAGGAGGGGTCTCCCTGGGGTGTCACTCCTAGTACCCTCACACACAGACATACACATACCTGGGTTTCAGTAATTCCCTTGAAAAATCCTGAGGCCCCACGGTAACTCTTTTTTTTTCCTTTTGAGACGGAGTCTTCCTCTGTAGCCCAGGCTGGAGTGCAGTGGTGCAATCTTGGCTTGCTGCAACCTCCACTTCCTGGGTTCAAGTGATTCACCTCCCTCAGCCTCCCAAATAACTGGGATTATAGGTATGTACCACCACACCCAGCTAATTTTTGTATTGTAGGTAGAGACAGGGTTTCACCATGTTGGCCAGGCTTGTCTCAAACTCCTGACCTCAGGTGATCCGCCCGCCTCGGCCTCCCAGAGTAGTGGGATTACAGGTGTGAGCCACCACACCCAGCCCCCATGGTGATGCTTAACCCAGAAAAGGGAAATGTGCAAGGGTTTATTTCTGTAGGATCTGGGCCTCTATGGACAGGAATCCTGCCCTCCAGTCCCTCCTGACAGTGCAGCCTCTTCCTAAAATGGATAGGGTAACCTTTGCTGGCTCTTCTCTCCCAACTTACCTGATATAAGAGGAGTTCTCAGCTGGGTGTGGTGGCTCATGCCTGTAATCCCAGCACTTTGGGAGGCCAAGGCACGTGGATCACCTGAGGTCAAGAGTTCGAGATCAGCCTGGCCAACATGGTGAAACCCTGTCTCTACCAAAAATACAAAAATTAGCCGGGTGTGATTGTGCACGCCTGTAATCCCAGCTACTCGGGAGGATGAGGCAGGAGAATTGCTTGAACTCAGGAGGTGGAGGTTGCGGTGAGCCGAGATTGTACCACTACACTCCAGCCTGGGCGACAGAGGGAGACTCCGTCTCAAGAAAAAAAAAAAGAGGAGTTCTCAGAGAAGGGCTCCTCACAGACCGTGAGGGCCATTTGGCTCAGGCCTTATTGCAACATAAGGCCTCAAATTTAGACTTCTGATGTTATCTCCAAGTGTGGCTACAGTCACGCTGTTACTCTGATAGAACAGAAAGTAAGGACTTACCATAAAATTGATTTAACTTTTATTATGGAATTTTCAAATATATACAAAAGGTAGGCCGAGTTTGGTGGCTCAGGCCTGTAATCCCAGCACTTTGGGAAGTTGAGGCAGGAGAATAGCTATATACACACACACACACAAAAGTAGAAAGAATAGTACAATGAATCTGGTTTGCCTATTATCAGAAGACATTTCTTTTTCTTCAACTTTTATTTTTATTTTATTTTATATATATATTTTTTGAGATGGAGTCTCGCTCTGTCGCCCAGGCTGGAGTGCAGTGGTGCAGTCTCGGCTCACTGCAAGCTCTGCCCCCGGGGTTCATGCCATTCTCCTGCCTCAGCCTCCCGTGCAGCTGGAACTACAGGCGCCCGCCACCACACCTGGCTATTTTTTTTTTTGTATTTTTTAGCAGAGACAGGGTTTCACCATGTTAGCCAGGATGGTCTCGATCTCCTGACCTGGTTATCCACCCATCTCGGCCTCCCAAAGTGCTGGGATTACAGGCGTGAGCCACCGCGCCCAGCCTCTTCAACTTTTAAGTTTAGGGGTACATGTGCAGGATGTGCCGGTTTGTTACATAAGTAAACATGTGCTATGGTGGTTTGCTGCACAGATCATCCCATCACCCAGGTACTAAGCTCAGCATCCATCAGCTATTCTTCCTGATGCTCTCCCTCCCCTACCCCATCCCTCTGAAAGGCCCCAGTGGTGTAGTTCCCACCATGTGTCCATGTGTTCTCATCATTCAGCTCCCACTTGTAAGTGAGAACATGCGGTGTTTGGTTTTCTGTCACTGTGTTAGTTTGCTGAGGATAATGATTTCCAACCCCATCCATGTCCCTGCAAAGGACATGATCTCATTCCTTTTTATGGCTGCATAGTATTCCATGGTGTATATAGTATTCCATGGCGTATACATACATAGTATTCCATGGTGTATATGTACCTCCATGGTGTATATTTTCTTTATGAATCTATCACCGATGGGCATGTAGTTTGATTCCATGTCATTGTTATTGTGAATAGTGCTGCAATGAATGTACACGTGCATTTATCTTTATAACAGAATGATTTATATTCCTTTGGGTATACACCCGGTAATGGGATTGCTGAGTCAAATAGTATTTCTGCCTCTAGGTCTTTGAGGAATAACCACACTGTCTTCCACAATGGTTGAACTAATTTACACTCCCACCAACAGTGTAAAAGCGTTCCTTTTTCTACGCAACCTCGCCTGCCTCTGTTGTTTTCCGACTTTTTTTTTAAAGACAGTCTCGCTCTGTCACCTAGGCTGGAGTGCAGTGGCAGGATCTTAGCTCACTGCAACCTCTGCCTCCCGAGTTCAAGCGATTCTCCTGCTTCAGCCTCCCGAATAGCTGGGATTACAGGCACACAACACCATGCCTGGCTAATTTTTTAATTTTTAGTAGAGACAGGGTTTCACCATGTTGTCAAGCTGGTCTGGAACTCCTGACCTCAAGACATCCACCTGCCTCAGCCTCCCAAAGTGCTGGGATTACAGGCGTGAGCCACCATGCCCGGATGTTTTTTGACTTTTTAATAGCCATTCTGAGTGGCATGAGATGGTGTCCCTGTGGTTTTGATTTGTATTTTTCTAATGATCAGTGATGTTGAGCTTTTTTCATATGTTTTTTGGTCACATATATGTTTTCTTTTGAGAAGTGTCTGTTTATGTCCTTTGCCCACTTTTGGAGGCTTTCTTTTTTTTTTTTTTTTTTTTTCCACACAGAGTCTGGCTCTGTCGCCCATGCTGGAGTGCGGTGGCGCAATCTTGGCTCACTGCAACCTCCACTTCCCACGTTCAAGCAATTCTCCTGCCTCGGCCTCCTAAGTAGCTGGAATTACAGGCACTCACCACCATGCCTGGCTAATTTCTGTATTTTCAGTAGAGACAGGGTTTCACCATGTTGGTCAGGTTGGTCTCAAACTCCTGACCTCATGATCTGCCCGCCTCAGCCTTCCAAAGTGCTGGGATTGCAAGCGTGAGACCCCAAGCCCAGCCCCTTTGCCCATTTTTTAATGGGGTTGTTTTTTTCTTGTAAATTTGTTTAAGTTCCTGTCACAAGACTTTAAATTATAAAATAGGACCTGCAGTTCCCTGTAAAGGAAAATTTTCTATAAATTCTATAATGATCTTCTGGATAGCCAGGCGTGGTGGCTCACGCCTGTAATCCCAGCACTTTGGCAGGCCAAGGCGGGCTGATCACCTGAGGTCAGGAGTTTGAGACCAGTCTGGTCAACATGGTGAAACCCCATCTCTACTAAAAATACAACAAAATTAGCTTGGCGTGGTGGTGCATGCCTATAATCCCAGCTACTTGGGAGACTGAGGCAGGAGAATCACTTGAACCCAGGAGGTGAATGGAGGTTGCGGTGAGCCATGATCGCGCCATTGCACTCCAGCCTGGGCAACAAAAGCAAAACTCCATCTCAAAAAATAAAAAAGGGGTCTTGTGGATAGCATAATTGTATTGTAATTTTGTGTGAAAAAGTGTTAATCTGGCTGGGTGCAGTGGCTCCCGCCTATAATCCCAGCACTTTGCGGGGCCTAGACAGGAGGATTACTTGGGGCTAGGAGTTCGAGACCAGCCTGGGAAAGACGGTCGGAAAAAAAAAATAGGAAAAACAGTTAATTTATCAAATGTAAATGTGCCTGTTTTTCATTTCCAAGTGTATCTGAAACCTCCACAGACAGTAGGGACCTAGACTTCTCTCCATCTTTCAGAAGTCCTGTCTCCAAGGGAGCAGTTGCTGAGATCTGTGGGTCATTTCCCACCCTGCCCCTGGCCCCCTGCAGAGGCTGGGGTGGGAATAGCTGGCTCTTCAAACCCTGCCAAAAGCTCTGAACTCTGCCTCTTGCCAGTGGTCAGGCCTCCTCCACCTGACCCTTCACCCGAAGTGATGGGATGCCTACCCATAGGGCCAACTGGGGGGGCTTCTCTCTCTGCCTCTGCAGGAACTCAACCAAATAGCATTTACAGAGCAACCTCTGTGTGGCCAGCTGGCTTTCAGCCCTGGGGGTGGGAGGTGCGGGGGTGGATTTGGGAACCTGATCCTGATCCCAGCACTGCCCCCTAAGGAACCTCCAGTCTGCTGGGAGAAAAGCAAAGAAAGGTACCTAAAGCAGAGCTATTAAGCGCCCCAACTGTGCCTATGTGAGAGTCCCACCATTGTTTGCTTGGGAGGCAGATCCTAGTAAGCCTAAGTCAAGGAGGGGTGCGCACGGGGCAGGCCAGCCCGGAGGTCCCCGAGGGCAGGGCCTCTAGGCTTCCCATTCTTTCGAGGTTCCCACAGCGCTCAGGCCCCACTGGGCTCACAATAAGCTTCAATGACCGCTTTTGACTGAACCTTTCCCCTTTGTATCTGTCTCTGTGTCTCTCAGCATCTCTGTCTCTACGGGTCTCTGGCTCTCTCTTGTTTCCCAACATCCTTCCCGAGCCCCTGGGGAGCAGAGCTGGGGGAGCCCGGCAGTGGGAACGGGAGAGCGTCCTGTTCTCACCAAGGACAATAAGGGCCGGAAAGGGCTGGAGCCAAGGCCTGGCGCAGACTCCCCCTCCCTGCCTGCCCTGGGCACCCCCCCGCACCCCCCGCCCTGACCCGCCTAAGTGCCAGTCCTTAGGGACTCAGCCTCCTTGCCCTTGGTCTCACATTCCCACTGCCCTCCCTTTTCTCTGGAGGCATCACTTCTGCCCCCAGGAACCCACAGAGCCAGCGCCCTCCCACTGTCCTCCACACTCCCCGCAGTCCCATCCCCTGCATTATTTACTCCTATTTCCGGAGCTGGCTGTGGGCGCCAGCGGGTGTCAGGGCCACGTGTGAGGGAGCAGGAGGAAACATCTGGCTTCCCTCTGTCCCCCAGGGGCGGGGACGCCTCTCTCTCCCTCAGGCCTACCACCTCCTCTGGGGTAGAACTGAGCCCCAGGAGTCCAGGGGCCAAGAGGTTAGCACCTTTGCCCTTCTCACCCTCAGGACTCTGGCAGCCATGGAGTCCTCACACCCCCTTACTTAATGATGGTGATTAGGTGGCTGTGATACCCCTGCCAGGGTTAATTGGCAGGTCAGGTGCAGCCAGCCTGCAACCAGGCAGGGTGCTGAGCTGCGACGTTGGCGCCAACCTGCCTTGTAAATGCACTCATTCCTTGAGGAAGGCGTCATTATTCCTGGGCCACATGCTGCCCCTGGTGCCTATGCAGTGGGTGGCAGCAGGTGCTCAGATCCCTTGGCACTGCCCTGGCACCTGCTCTCCGGCTCTTCCCCACCCTCTTCTAGCCACAGAGATGATACTCCCTGCTGGTCCCCACCCAAGCCAGCTCCCGTTGTGGAAGGCATGGTGCCCTCTGCTGGCCGGATCCCCAGACTACCCACCCACCCCGCGCCACCCTCTTCCCCCCTCCCCTCCCTAGGCTGTGTCTGTGCTCACCTGCTCTGGGACCTGACCCTCTGCCCAATGCTCCCACTTTGCGTTAGGGCAAAGTCGAGGTTTGACAGTGAGACTTAGAATCAACCCAGCCTCCCCTTAAGCCCAGAGACCAACTTGGACAACCTGGTCCTCTCCCACAGGGTCTCATATATCACAACCCACTGCCCTCCCCAACCACCAATACAGTGAGTCAGAGCTTAGAGTGGCCATCCTCTCAGGAAGGCTCTCTCTGGTCTCCACTAAACTTTCTGCCTCCAATCCCAGCCTAGGGGGAGAAGAGGTTTAATTCAGGATTTAGTCCTTCCAAATGGACCAGTCTTTTGAGTCTTCCAAGAAGGCTGGCTTCCACGCTGACAGACCCAGCAACTAATGCCACTCCCAGCCCTCAGGGTTAGCTTGTCTGGGAGGGTGCCGCTAGCCTCCAGGAGGGAGACGTGAATCCATAGCGCCCCCTGCAGGCGTCTTGGATAAACTCCCTAGCACTTCCTCCTTGGCCAGGTTACAGAAGGGCAAGTATCTAGGGTTCTGGCCAAAGATGGGAGTGGGGTGGGGTGGCCTCTAATCCTTGACCAAAACTCCTCTACTCACTTCTTCATCTTCACTGGGTCTTATTCCCTAACTCAGGCACCTATGGACAGGATTTTGTTTGTCAGGACAGGTTATTTCATTCAACCAACCCACCTTTTTTTTTTTGAGACAGAGTCTCTCACATTCAGGCTGGAGTGCAATGGCACAATCTCCATCCACTGCAACCTCTACCTCCTGGGTTCAAGCGATGATGGTGCCTCAGCCTCCCAAGTAGCTGGGACTACAGGCACACAACACCATACCCGGCTAATTTTTGTATTTTTCGTAGAGATGGGGTTCCCCATGTTGGCCAGGTTAGTCTCAAACTCCTGACCTCAAGTGATCCACCCACCTCGGCCTCCCAAAGTGCTGGGATTTCTGGCTTGAGCCACTGCGGCTGGCCCAACCCACCAGTCTTTATTGTCCATTATCAGGCTCTGGAAAAGACAAAACTGACCAAGACGAGGTGTGTACCTTAAAACCCACATCATTCAGCACAAGGGAGGGCACCTAGGACAGGCACTCTGCACAGAGTTGTTCCTCATGACAGAGCACAGACAGGGCAGGGTGCAAGTAGCCACCTGCATTTGCATCAAGGTTGGCTCGGAAGTTGATGTCCTTGCTCCTATTGTTTTATATACTTCACTACAACTTAGGAAGTTCCCAGTGTCTTGGCTACAAGACAGAGAAAAAAATGAAGGCACCAGAACAAACAGGCAAGGAGCAGCTGACCACCTGGGGAGTCTTTCTAAACACAGACATATGTTCATTCTGGAGTAGAACAGATAGGTCCCAGGGACAGCATCAGGAGAGAAGTCCCATCTATGCACTTGTAGCAGGGGGCTCATTTGCTCAAGGCAGGGAGCTGGAGTGGCAAAGATACCACGTGGAACCCCATGAAACAGTATAGGTGTACGGGACCTTTCCTTCCTTTACTCTTTTGCTCCAAGATCCCTTCTGGTACTGACAGGCCGGCCTTCCTGCATTGCAGCCTTTACCCCTTTCCCCAAAGATCATGACTGCAGAACATTCATGCACTCTTCTTCCATGATAAGACTCACACAAGTATATGCCATTCCAGCAGCACTGACGGTATTCAACAGGTAATTGGTAAAAATGAATGTGGGAGGAAGGAAAGCCTCACCATTCCCAAGGTCTGAAAACAGAAGGTGCCCAAATGTCTTAACATTCTGTACACCTAAGCTGGGCACTGGTAGATGAGGTCTACAACATATCACAACTCACAGAGCTACAAAGAATCTACTTTATTGAATATTCAGGGTCAATTTCTCTTCTTGCTCTTGCCTGTGACCTTGGCTGGTGTGAGGACTGGAGCTGCTGCCTGGTACAGGGTGGAGGAGATCTTGTTGATGTAGTACAGACCAACCATGGAGAAGATGAAGCTATATGGTGAAGACAGAAAGCTCACGGCACCAGTGGGCATGCTGCCAGCCCGGTGCCTCCTAGGGAAAACACTAGCATCAGGGAAAGAATCCAAGTTCAAGTTTAGGAAAATGGGGAAGGACAAAAGAGGGAGAACAGAGGGAGAGGTAGCTGTGGAAGGAAAAAGTCTGGCACCATCAGAGTAGAATCCAGTGCCAAAGAACAGAATGCTACACCCCTTACCCAGCTGTCAGGAACATACCAGGTGGTGACACAGACTCGGTGGATGAGACCAGATGCAAAGAGAGCCAACAGGAGGCACAGGAGAACTAGGGAGGCAAGAAGAAACAAGGAGGGCAACGGTCAGAATGGAAATATTAGGCATCCGCATGTGGAGTCCAGGAGAAATCCGGGGATCTCTGAATCCTGGGGAACCTGCTTAGAACGGTATGCATGACAACAGCAGGAGGATTCAGATGACCCTAATGATACCCAGAACATGGAGGTAGGAGGTTGAGTGCGGTGGCTCACACCTGGAATCCCAACACTTTGGGAGGCTGAGGTGGGCAGATCACTTGAGCCAGGAGTTTGAGACCAGCCTGAACAACAAAATGAGACCCATCTCTTAAAAAAAAAAAAAAAAAAGGCCGGGCGCGATGGCTCAAGCCCGTAATCCCAGCACTTTGGGAGGCCGAGACGGGCAGATCACAAAGTCAGGAGATTGAGACCATCCTGGCTAACACAGTGAAACCCCGTCTCTACTAAAATACAAAAAACTAGCCGGGCGAGATGGCGGGCGCCTGTAGTCCCAGCTACTCAGGAGGCTGAGGCAGGAGAATGGCGTGAACCCAGGAGACGGAGCTTGCAGTGAGCTGAGATCCGGCCACTGCACTCCAGCCTGGGTGACAGAGCGAGACTCCGCCTCAAAAAAAAAAAAAAAAATTGAATTAAAAAAAAATTAGCCAGGCATGGTAGTACACTGGTACACATGCCTGTAGTCCCAGCTACTCAGGAGGCTGAGGTGGGAGGAACCCTTGAGCCACGAAGTTCAAAGCTGCAGTGAGCTATGATTGCACCACTGCACTCCAGCCTGAGTAACAGAGTGAGACCCTGTCTCAAAGAAAAAAAAAAAAAAAAAAGAACATGGATGTAGATGTATGCTTTTTTTTTTAATCAGCTCTGCCCCAAATCTCATGTAACTTCCCTATCCTGGCTTTCCTCCCATAAAAGGGAAAAGGAAAGGTGATGGACAACAGAGTCTGAAGGGCAAGATGTGTTCCCATTTGGGGAACCCAGTTAAGCCCTTTCCAACAGAAGCCAGACAATGAGAGTCAATTCATTAAGCTGGGTGACCAGTGGTGGAAGTTGAAGGCCTTGCTCCCTGGACACAGGTTGGAGGGCAGAGTGCTTGGATTCACTTGTTCATGGGGGCAGGAAAGGATTTTAGGTTACCTGGAATATGATGGGAGAGTAGATGAGAGGACAAAAGCAAGGACACACAGGGTTGCACCTGCCCAAGTGGAGAGGGCAGAGAAGGCGAAGTGGGCCAAGAGCTTTGCCCCACCACAATGGCATCTTTTTTCTTTTTCTTTTTTTTAATTTTTGAGGCAGAATCTCACTCTGTCACCCAGGCTGGAGTGCAGTGGTGCAGTTTCAGCTCACTGCAGCCTTGACCTCCTGGGCTCAAGCGATCCTCCCACCTCAGCTTCCCAAGTACCTGGGACTATAGGTGCGCACCACCATGCCCGGCTAATTTTTGTATTTTTTGTAGAGACAGGGTCTCTCTCTGTTGCCCAGGCTGGTCTTGAATTCCTGGGCCCAAGCGCTCTGCCAGCCTCCACCTCCCAAAGTGCTAGGATTACAGGCATGTGCCATCCCACCCAGCCAACGGTTTCTTTCAGAAGCAACTGAAAAGCCAGGCACGATGGCTCACACCTGTAATCCCAGGACTTTGGGAGGCCAAGGTGGGTGGATCACCTGTCATCAGGAGTTCAAGACCAGTCTGACCAACATGGTGAAAGCCTGTCTCTACCAAAAATACAAAAATTAGCCAGGTATGGTGGCGCATGCCTGTAATCCCAGCTACTTGGGAGGCTGAGGTGGGAGGATAGCTTGAACCCAGGAGGCAAAGGCTGCAGTGAGCTGAGTTCACACCACTGTACTCCAGCAGAGGTGACACAGCGAGACTCCGTCTCAAAAAAAAAAAGAAGCAAGTGAAGATAATATATATGGAAACAAAATCTAACAGAGAGAAGTCCCAGGGCTACTGGATGGAAGGAACTCTGAAGCCTGTGAAAGGGCTATGCGGAGAAAGCAAGTCCTAGAGTGGGGCAAAGAAATGAGGGCAGCCAGGCCCAGTGGCTCACACCTGTAATTCCAGCACTCTGGGAGGCTGAAACAGGAGGATCACTTGAGCCCAGGAGTTCGAGACCAGCCTGGGCAATATGGTGAAACCCCATCTCTACAAAAACTTAAAACAGTAGCTGGGTATGGTGGCACTCACTGGTAGTCCCAGCTACTGATAAAAGACTGAGGTGGGAAGATTGCTTGAGTCCAGGTCAAGACTGCAGTGAGCCATGATCACATCACTGCACTCCAGCCTGGGTGACAGAGTAAAACCTTGTCTCAAAAAAACAAAAAGAAAAGAAAAGATTAAGGGCAACTGTGATAGATCTTTGTTTTGCCAGATGAAGCCTTTACATGAGATTGCATCTGCTGTGAATTTCTGAGCACGTGGCATTCGTTAAGTAATCTGGTCTTGATGCTTAATTTGCTTTATAAACTTAATTCTCCATAAATAACTTAATCAATTCTTGATCACATGAGCAATTGAACAAGAATTATTCCAAACAGGAAATAATCTAACAGTTATTCTGATTTGGTCAGGATTCCTGCTGCCATGGAAATTTGGTGCCTCTAGTATTTAGACGCTTCACAATCTCCTCAAATAAGTAGAATTCTCTAATACTGAGTCAATTTCACATCAGAACTCCACAGTGAATTTGGTCCTGCTGCTTCTTCTGGTGGGACCAAGGACCACCTCCTAGCGAATAGATGCAAAACATCAGCCCAAATTTGCCTGTTCCCCTCAAACCTTCCCTGGGAGCTGGCCAGAAGGTACCAAAGTTTCTTGCTTTCAAAGGCTTTCTCTTCCAGCTCCAACTCCAGGAGCTATACAAGATGCAGAATCGAAAAGCGTCATCTGTCTTCAGACAGCTTTAGTAAATATATTTCTCCTTAACAACCTTTAATACCTAAGCATCTGGAAATTCAATATCATGTTTCAGGAGGTTAAAGAGGAGAAAGTTCAAACACTCAAGCTCCAATATTCACTTACTCTCAGGGAAGATCTTTGCTTGGAATCCTTTGCCAAAGACAAGATTCTCCAGATTATTGAAGGCCTGGTTGAGGGAGTTAAGGAGCAGGGCGTGCAACTGGGGCAGAGCTGTGTGGGGAAGGGGAAGGGCACATGCCTACGTGGCCCGCCCCCTCCAACCGCAGGGAGGATACAGTGAGCGAGAACACGAAGAGACCTGAGCCAAGCAGGCCGCCCTGGATGGTGAGCCACTCGGTGGAGGCCAGCTGACGGCTGTACATCTGCATCCCAGCGAAGAGCAGCAGGGACAGGAGGGAGGAGAGCGCCAGCGAGGTGCCTGTACCTACCACTAGAGGGGATGGGAGAAGGGACGGAGAGTCAGGTTCCGCCCTCCCTCCGGCAAGCTACGGGCAGATCGGCCGGTCCAGAAGCTCGGTGGGCCGACCCCCTCCAAGAACTCCCGGGACTGCAGCCACATGCCCCAACTCCCCACACCGCGCGGCAACCCCTAGGTATTCCCCAGCCCCTGACACCCCGAACCCTCCCGTCCAGTGGAAATGCCCGCTCCCCGTGGAAACCAGGACACGTCAGCTCTGCCGGGAGAGGACAAGGAAAGCTTTTCCACCCAAACCCCGACCCCCTCTAGCACTTCCTGGGGACCCCACCAATCCCGTTACCCATCATGCCCCTCCCGTGAGTCCAACCGGCGCCTCTGGCCAAGAAAGGGAAGCTGAGGCGGGTGCGATTAGCTATGCGCATGCGTTAGCGCTTAACGCGGACTTGCTACTCCCCGCGTTCTTCTCTTTCGTCTTCTCAGTGCCTGGTCGCAGCGCCCTCTTGCGACGGGGAGGAAATAATGCGTCGAGGGGGCATCCTCGGCCACCGCCCTGGTCCCCAGGCTTTCCTCATACCTGGTGCGTCCGCTGCCACTCTGTACAAGCTGCACTTATCTCTTTAAGTCATTGGGCCCATGCCTGTGGCATCTCTCCCATCTCTGTCTTCTTTGCCATTTCTGTCATCTCTAGTGCACGTTCCTCAAACCTCCCTGCCCCATGACCCTTGCCTCAACATCTCTCAACCCAAAATTTAGTGCTCCCAACCAGGAACCCATTTTCCTCCGAAACTAATCCCCCGCTTTATATGAGTAAAATTAGGAGCCAATGAAAAACGAGAATATAAGAAATGGCTCCCCCCTCAAATATCTTTCCATATTCCCCAACCCCCCCGACCGGCTTTCGAGAACCACGTGGGGAGAACTATTTCCCACCCCCTACCCCGACGGGCACTGTTCGAGGCTGGTCCCTGGAGCATGCGCAGTGACACCTCACCCCCCAGCCCTCCTCACACCCCCACTGGGTTCCTGCATTAAGCCCAGGGTTCGCAGCCGCAGCCGGGATCGGGCACCCAGGGGCGGGCGGGCACGGTAGGGCCATGGCAGAGGGTGAGGATATGCAGACCTTCACTTCCATCATGGACGCACTGGTCCGCATCAGTGTGAGTTAAGGTGGGGTCGAGGGAAGGGGAGGGGGCGTATAGGGTTCTGTGGCAAGCTGGGACCTGGAACAGGTGGGGATCCAGGAAGATGCTGGGATGTAGACAGGGGGCTAGCGATGGCAGAAACGGCTGGGAGGGTCGTGATGCAGGTATGAGAGGGTAATCCCGGGAGCAGCCCGGAGGTGAGTGCCTTGAAGGCATCGGTGTGCTGGGGCGTGAGGAGGAGCTAGGAGCAGCCCAGACGCAGCGGATGGGCTGGGGTGGCCTCCAGCAGTGCACCGGGGCTGGGGCTTCAGGGGAAAGGCGCTGTTATGAGGAGGGGAAGTGTGAGCTTGGATATTTTCCAAGAAAACTGAGGACAGGTGGGGGATGATGTAGGAGCCGCCCCACAGTGCAGATCCCAATTTGGACCCCTCCCCAAGACCCCACCCCACGCACCCCCACTCAAGGCTGCTTCCGAGCCTGCGGTTGTCATGGCAACCCTTGCCCGGCTCTCCCAGGGGCGGTGCCAACCGTGTTCCCCCCCACCACTTCCTCCCCCCCTCCTTGTCCCTCCCTCCTTTGTGTCAGCTGCGCCCCTGACCGGGATGGCTGCGAAGAGAGGGACCAAGGTGAGGTGTGGGGGTGGGGCATAGCCTGAGGACCCCCACTCTCGCCACCAAGAGGGGGAGGGGACTTCCGGTGGGGAGGGGGCGAGTAGGCGGGGCTCTTGATTCCCCCACTAGCTCGGAGAAGGGGGTGCCGCTGACCGGGTTGCGCTGCGGGAGAGGGCGGGAGGGCCTGATGGGGGCGAAGGGGAATGGGTTGGTTAGAGGGATTGGAGGAGAACGATGGGGAAGTGAAGGATGGGGAATGGAGGCTGGAGTGGCCGCAGGCAGGAGCCGCGGCAGGAGGACGTATGGAGCGAGCAGGATGGAGTGCCAGCTTCGCCTGACTATCGGGAATCACGGCATGGGGGTGCTGCTGGAGAAAGGAGAGGGGGTCTGCATGGAGCTGCAGAATGGGCGGTGTCCTTGAGAAAAATGCCAGGGGCATGCTGCCCACAGATGGGGGATGGAGGCAGGTGAGGGGGCTGCCAGCTGGGGCTGCTGCAGCTGGAGAAATGGGGATGGGCTTGAGGCTGGAGCAGGCACAAGGTCCAACCGTCCCTCCTCTGGGCCTTTAGCTCTGCCGCGGGGAAAGAAGCAAGGGACAGAGGTCTGGGAAGGTCTGTGAACCAGCCCAAGGCAGGTGCTGGGGAAAAGCTGCAGGTAGCTTGTCTTGCTCCTTCCTCAGACCCCTAGGGTATCCAAGGGCAGCCAAGGGGCTGCTGAGGTATGCCTAGGTGTCCAAGCGCTGACCTAGCCTCCTGGTCCCTCCACAGACCAGCATGAAGAACATGGAGAAGGAACTGCTGTGCCCAGTGTGTCAAGAGATGTACAAGCAGCCACTAGTGCTGCCCTGTACCCACAACGTGTGCCAGGCCTGTGCCCGGGAGGTCTTGGGCCAGCAGGGCTACATAGGACATGGTGGGGACCCCAGCTCTGAGCCCACCTCTCCTGCCTCCACCCCTTCCACCCGCAGCCCCCGCCTCTCCCGCAGAACTCTCCCCAAGCCAGACCGCCTGGACCGGCTGCTTAAGTCAGGTGGGACTGGGGCCTGTAGGGTGGGGATGGGAACGCTGAGCTATTCATCAGGAAGATGGAAGAAGTCCATCACTGGTCAGGGGCATCTGTCTGTCTTTCTAGGGGGTGGAGATACTGCTTACGCAGGCTCTAATGAGAGCTGAGCTCTGGCACAATGAAAATCTAATTTAATTGAACAGGCTTCCCCACACCCAGCCAGCTGTAACTCTCACGTCCTCTACCTCCCTGGTTCACCCACAGGCTTTGGGACATACCCTGGGAGGAAGCGAGGTGCTTTGCACCCCCAGGTGATCATGTTCCCGTGTCCAGCATGCCAAGGTGATGTGGAGCTTGGGGAGCGGGGTCTGGCAGGGCTTTTCCGGAACCTGACCCTGGAACGTGTGGTGGAGCGGTACCGCCAGAGTGTGAGTGTGGGAGGCGCCATCCTGTGCCAGTTGTGCAAGCCCCCACCACTAGAGGCCACCAAGGGCTGCACAGAGTGCCGTGCCACCTTCTGCAATGAGTGCTTCAAGCTCTTCCACCCCTGGGGCACGCAGAAAGCCCAGCATGAGCCCACCCTGCCCACCCTCTCCTTCCGCCCCAAGGTGAGCCAGCCCTTCCAAGGCCTGGGGAGGGAGGGACATGCTGCTGCAGGTGGGTGGGGGTGCCTGGCATTGTGGGTTTCCAAAAGGAAGTGGGAAGGGTTTTTCAATGCTAAGCACCTGCCTCTGTTATCTGTAACAAAGTCACTGGACAAATCATTCAACAACTTCGGGCCTCCATCTCATTTACTACAGGGGGATTGTAGTATCTGCCCTGCAATGTCCATACCTAAAGGGTTGCTGAGAGGAAGGTGTGAGATAGTGTTTGTTCACTATCTGCACACTGAAAAGGTCTGTGTGCATTCACTCACTGAACAAATATTTAATGAGCACCTATGTGCACGGTGCTATTCTAGGTGTTGGAGATACAGCAGTAAACAAGATGGACAAGGTTAATTATTAACTACCAGGCTAAGATTAATTGGCATCATTATTACTGTTATTACCACATATGGCAATGAGAGAGATGAAAGGAGGTGCAATGCTGGTGAAATGGGCACCGCCCGGAAACTGCAGGAAAGGCGCTCTTGGATGCCACTATGTACCACCAGGTGGCACTGTGGAGCACCACCAACAGATGTCTCCACTCCCATCTTGCCAGTGGAGGGAGGGCACCAAACTGCTGTAGTGGTAGCATAGTACCCTTACCCACACCATTGTCTGACCATCACATTGTTCTTTGTGTCCCTAGGGTCTTATGTGCCCAGACCACAAGGAAGAGGTGACCCACTACTGCAAGACATGCCAACGGCTGGTATGTCAACTCTGCCGGGTGCGGCGCACCCACAGTGGGCACAAGATCACACCAGTGCTCAGTGCCTACCAGGCCCTCAAGGTAAGGACCCCCTTATCCAACCCTAGTGCTAACTCACACTCTTACCCTCTTGCACCTCCTCCCAACTGCTGGCTTCTGCAGAGCTGGGCATGATGCCCACCTCTTTCTTCCCCCTCAGGACAAGCTGACAAAGAGCCTGACATACATCCTGGGAAACCAGGACACGGTACAGACCCAGATCTGTGAGCTGGAGGAGGCCGTGAGGCACACCGAGGTGAGGGAGGGCACGGAGGTGGGCCCTGGGCCCTGCCTGGGAGTAGGGGCAGGAAGGGGGTGTGGATGGTCATGACCCAATCAACTCGTTGCTAGCTCAGGAAGCCCGTGAGGTGTCCAGGTTCTGGTTAAACCAGGTTTGCAGGAACACCAGTGCCCCAGACCAAGCTGTACCTGGGCTGCAGGGGGAGCAGGGTGGCTATAGCTCAGCAGAGAGCTCGAAAAACCCCACACGCATCACTCAAAAAATCCTATGCATAGCTCAGATGCTCTCAGGCTCAGGTGCCTACTGAGGATGGCACACATCCCCAGTACTAGAGTGAGGTGATGACTGATACCTTCTGCCAGGTTGATTGAGCTGGCTGACATGGGGATGGACAACTAAGGATGGCATAGATGCCAGTGGACATTAATTAGTGCAGTCAAAGTGGACATTAGGGTAGCCATGGCCTTGTTCATTTGGATGAGTCACTAAGGGGCAGGGATTATGATGTGGGGATCCAGGAAGGTTGGCACAAATGACCAGTGCAAGTGCTGCCTCCAAAAAGAAGATAGTAAGTCATGCATCCTTTGGGTGTTGCTCTCTGGGCAGGTGAGTGGTCAGCAGGCCAAGGAGGAGGTATCACAGCTGGTGCGGGGGCTGGGGGCTGTGCTGGAGGAGAAGCGGGCATCGCTGCTTCAGGCCATTGAAGAATGCCAGCAGGAGCGGCTGGCCCGTCTCAGCGCCCAGATCCAGGAGCACCGGAGCCTGCTGGATGGCTCAGGTCTGGTGGGCTATGCCCAGGAAGTACTTAAGGAAACAGACCAGCCTTGCTTTGTGCAAGCCGCCAAGCAGCTGCACAACAGGTACTCAGGGGCATGGGATCCTAGGGGGGCAGAGACATCATGGGTGTGACCAACATCTAGGACAATGTCTACAGTACTTCCAGGTGGAAAACTGGGGTTCTGAGGATTTTCATGAGGCCAAACTGATACCAGCTCCCAAAGCAGTTCCCAAGGCTCTAGGGGCAGGCAAGACAGAACTGAGGGACAGGGTGGCTGCCCAGATGGCAGTGCCTGACCTTTTCTTGCCCCCATCCCAGGATTGCCCGAGCTACTGAAGCCCTCCAGACGTTCCGGCCAGCTGCCAGCTCCTCCTTCCGCCATTGCCAACTCGACGTGGGACGTGAGATGAAGCTGCTGACAGAGCTTAACTTCCTGCGAGGTAAGGAGATGGCCAGGCCCCATGCCCAACCAGAGCCTTCTTCCCTTCCTCCCCAGCAGCGGGCCCGGGGGGCAGTGCCCACCGGGGACCTCCCCGGCCTCCTGCCCGGCCTGGCCAGCCATTCCTCCCACCCAGCCCACCCTGCCACACCGTCCTACCGCGCTCAGCGCTGCTTCTCCCTCTCTTTGTTTGTAGGCTGTGGCCACCGCGGACTCTGCTCCGGAGCACCCCAGGCAAGTCAGCGGCCCTGCCCCGGGGGCCCTGCCCGCCGCCGGGCCCCCTTCCCACCCCGCTGCTCCCACACATCTCAGCCAATCACTCATTGCTTCCTTCTCTTTCCTGCCTTGCCCCGACCTCGTGGTTCTCCACTGGACCAATGCCCTGTCTCTCTTCTGCCTTCTTCAGGCGCTTGCGTAATCCTGGCCCTTCTGACCTTTTGTCCTTGTGACCCTTGCCCTCTGGCCTTGCACTTCCTTTCCCTTGACCTCCAACCCCTGCCCTCAGCTTTTCTGTCCCTCTGTTGTCCCCACTTTCCACCTCGCTGCCTCCTGCATCTCTCTTCTGAGCCTGGTCCTCTTCCTTCCTGCTCGGCGCCCTCTTGCCTGTGGGCTCCAGTGGCCTTTGCCTGCCCCTCCCTGGGGCTCCTCTGAACTCATACAATGTCTGAGCTGCAAGGGCCCCCAGAACTTACCTGATCTGATACCCTTATTTGACAGGGGAGGAAACTGAGGCCCAGAAAGGGGAAGTGACTTATTCCAGGCCAGAGTGAGGTAGCAGCAGCCCAGGACTAGCACACAGGTGTCCTCACCCCCAGCCCAGCACTTTCCAGCCTCGTTCTCTTTTGGGCCCTGCCCTGCCTCTCCTGTGCCCAGTCCCGAGATGAGCCCTTCCCCAGCTCCCTCTCACCCACACTCACCCCCCCGGCTCCCGCTGCTTTCCCTTTTCCTGCCTGTCCCTGTCCTCCATGCCAGGCCAGTGGCCAGGCCCTGACTGACCCCCGCTGTCTCTTCCAACAGTGCCTGAGGCCCCCGTCATTGACACCCAGCGCACCTTTGCCTATGATCAGATCTTCCTGTGCTGGCGGCTGCCACCCCACTCACCACCTGCCTGGCACTATACCGTTGAGTTCCGGCGCACAGATGTGCCTGCCCAGCCGGGCCCCACCCGCTGGCAGCGGCGGGAGGAGGTGAGAGGCACCAGTGCCCTGCTTGAGAACCCCGACACGGGCTCTGTGTACGTGTTGCGCGTCCGCGGCTGCAACAAGGCCGGCTACGGCGAGTACAGTGAAGATGTGCACCTGCACACGCCCCCAGCACCTGGTGAGTGAGCAGGCACAGGTGGTCGTGCAAAGGGCATGGGGCATGCCAGGGCCCGGGCCCTGACGGTTGGTTTGGGTGGCCACTAGAGAGGCCGTATAACATAGTAGGTCTCACACACACTAACTCTGGAGCTAGACTGCTCGGGTTCAAATCCCAGCTCTACCTCTTGCCAACTGTGTGAGTGGCTTCTGGCAAGTTTTTCACCCTCTGAACTTCAGAGTCCTTTTCTGTAGGGATAATGATAATACTAGCCAGGTGCAGTGGCTCTTACCTGCAATCCTAGCACTTTGGGAAGCCAAGAAGGGAGGATTGCTTGAGGCCAGGAGTTCAAGACCAACCTGGCCAACATAGCAAGACCTGATCTCTAAAAAAAATAGATAGGCCAGGCGAGGTAGCTCACGCCTGGAATCCCAGCACATTGGGAGGCCGAGGAGGGCGGATCACAAGGTCAAGAGTTCAAGGCCAGTCTGGCCAACATGGTGAAACCCCATCTCTACTAGGAATACAAAAATTAGCCAGGCGTGGTGGTGCATGCCTACAATCCCAGCTACTCGGGAGGCTGAGGCAAGAGAATCGCTTGAACCTGGGAGGCGGAGGTTGCAATGAGCCGAGATTGCACCACTGCACTCCAGCCTGGACGACAGAGGAAGACTCTGCCGTCTCGGAAAAAATAAATAAATAAATAAAGGCCAGGCGAGGTGGCTCCCACCTGTAATCCTGGCACTTTGGGAGGCCAAGGCAGGTGGATCACCTGAGGTTGGGAGTTTGAGACCAACCTGACCAACATGGAGAAACCTACTAAAAATATAAAAGTAGCCAGGTGTGGTGGCACATGCCTGTAATCCCAGCTGCTTGGGAGGCTGAGGCAGGAGAATCACTTGAACCTGGGAGGCGGAGGTTGCGGTGAGCCGAGATTGTGCCATTGCACTCCAGCCTGGGCAACAAGAGTGAAACTCTGTCTCAATCAATCAATCAATAAATAAAATATGTAAAAAAAAATTATTTTTGGCCGGGCATGGTGCCTCACGCCTGTAATCCAAGCACTTTGGGAGGCCGAGGCGGGTGGATCATGAGGTCAGGCGTTCAAGATCAGCCTGGCCAACATAGTGAAACCCCGTCTCTACTAAAAATAAAAATAATTAGCTGGGCGTGGTGGCAGGTGCCTGTAATCCCAGCTACTTGGGAGGCTGAGGCAGGAGAATCGCTTGAAGCTGGAAGGCGGAGGTTGCAGTAAGCTGAGATTGTGCCACTGCACTCCAGCCTGGGGAACAGTGTGAGACTCCGTGTCAAAAAAAATTATTTTTAAAAAATGATAATGCTTACCTCATAGGGTTACAAAAATTCAGCTGGTGTGAGACGATGCATGGAAGTCTGAGTACAGTGTCTGGCTCATGGTTAGGGCTCAAGAATGTTACTAAAGTGACTAGAAAATAGTTTGAACTCCAGGGGGTGGGCATGAGAGGGAAGCCTTGCCACCCAAGTAGGGACTGGGTATAAGGGCCAGGTGTGAACCCAGAGTATGGGCTGGAAGGCATAGATTGATGGTGATAGGAATGTCACCAGGTAGAACAGAATAGTGGGAACTGTCCATAGGGCTGGCCACAAGTAAGGGGTTGGAGGAAACCCCATGAGTCAGCCAGGTCCAGAGCACTGGCTTCTGTGCCCACCGTCATCACAGAAACTCTCTGGGGTCCCATGCCCATTTGGAATGCCTCCCTTTCCGATTTCCCATGTCCTTTTCTCTTGAACCCCCTGCCTGTTCCTGGTGACTGAAGCCCCTTGCAATGTGTTCCCTGTTCCGCAGTCTCACAGCCCCCAGTGCCAGTGTTTGTCCCTGAAGTTCTTCCTCCATCTCAACCCTCTCCCTCTTTCCAGTCTTGCACTTCTTCCTCGACGGCCGCTGGGGTGCAAGCCGAGAGCGGCTGGCCATCAGCAAGGACCAGCGAGCAGTACGGAGTGTTCCAGGGCTGCCCCTGCTGCTGGCTGCTGACCGGCTGCTGACCGGCTGCCACCTGAGTGTGGATGTGGTCCTGGGCGACGTGGCTGTGACCCAGGGCCGCAGCTACTGGGCCTGCGCCGTAGACCCAGCCTCCTACTTGGTCAAGGTGGGCGTCGGGCTGGAGAGCAAGCTTCAAGAAAGTTTCCAGGGTGCCCCCGATGTGATCAGCCCCAGGTCAGACCCCTCTGGAAGGGATGGAGTATGGGGGTCCTGGTGGAAATGAGGGGCACGGAAGGGGTGGCAAGCGGAGCACAGACTTGCTAGGGTGGGATGGGAGGGGATTAGGAGGAAGTAGTAGGAGCATGGAAGCCAGGCTGGGAGGCCTGTGGCCAGGAGAGGCATGGGCTCAGCAAAAGGGCTTTTGAGGACTGATTTTCAGAGCGTGGTGTGTGGTCAGGGGAAGGGATGATAGAAGAGGGAGCCATCTCTGCTTCCTTCCAACCATCTGCCACTCTGGACCAACACACCATCTCTCCAAGCATCTGTATCCTTTCTTCCTAACACTCCATTTCCAACATCCCTTCTCCATAAAACCTTTGCTCTCCAAGACCTCCTTCACCCATATCTTAAAATTCTTCCCTTAGCCGGGCACAGTGGCTCACGCCTGTAAACCCAGCACTTTGGGAGGCCGAGGCAGGCAAATCACTGGAGGTCGAGAGTTCAAGACCAGCTTGACCAATATGGAGAAACCCTATCTCTACTAAAAATACAAAAAAATTAGCTGGGTGTGGTGGCACATGCCTGTAACCCCAGCTACTCGCGAGGCTGAGGCAGGAGAATCACTTGAACCTGGGAGGTGGAGGTTGCGGTGAGCCAAGATTGTGTCATTGCACTCCATCCAGCCTGCGTGACAAGAGCAAAACTCCTTCCAAAAAAAAAAAAAATCTTCCCTTAAACATCTCACCTCCATAACCCTCCTCTCCCCAACTCCCTATTTAAAACTCTCCCACTAATGCTTTTCATCCTAAGCCTTCTCCCCAGCACTCTATCCCCCAACACCTTATTTCTTCAAAATGCTTTCTCCCCAACACAAATCCCCTCCTAAACCCCATTGTCCCCGACCCCGCATCCCTCTAACACCCTTCATTTGTGACACCAATCCACCCTCATCTCTCTCCCGACACCCACCTTCCCAACATCCTTTCTCTTCTTAGTCACTAATTTCGGATTCTTCCAATGTCCTCTCATCCTCAGAACCATCTCACCAGCATGATTTCCCCAACACCATTTTTCTCGACGCCTTTCCACGTGCTATACCAATGCCATGTCTTTTCCGTCCCCCCAGCCCCTCTTGCCAATGTGCTTTCCTCTCAGTGCTCTCTTTCCACCAAACCCAAACTCCTGAGCCTATACTCTAACCCCTGCCTCTTCAGCGTTTTCTTCTCAACACCCGAAATCCATCCCTTCAACTTCTCGCTCCTCAACATTCCATCCTTCCAGCATCTCCCTCTGGTACCTCATCTGTCACTCCATCCCTCAACAATCTCGTCCCCAACACCCGCTTCTGCAGGTACGACCCGGACAGCGGGCACGACAGCGGTGCCGAGGATGCCACAGTGGAGGCGTCGCCGCCCTTTGCTTTCCTAACCATTGGCATGGGGAAGATCCTGCTGGGGTCGGGGGCAAGCTCAAACGCAGGGCTGACAGGGAGGGACGGCCCTGCAGCAGGCTGCACAGTGCCCCTGCCGCCCCGCCTAGGCATCTGCCTGGACTACGAGCGGGGCCGGGTTTCCTTCCTGGATGCTGTGTCCTTCCGTGGGCTCTTGGAGTGCCCCCTGGACTGCTCAGGGCCTGTGTGCCCTGCCTTTTGCTTCATTGGGGGTGGCGCAGTACAGCTCCAGGAACCAGTGGGCACTAAGCCTGAGAGGAAAGTCACCATTGGGGGCTTCGCCAAGCTGGACTGAGCCTTCCAGGCCCCTCATGCAGACCTGGGGTCCTCCTGGGCCCTGGCCCCCAAACCTCTTGGCGCTGGGTTGTTGCCCCCTGGCAGATTCTCCCCTAAACTCTCCTACCATGTGGCCCTGCCCCATCTCCCGTGTCTGTGTCTTCCCACAGTTTTCTCTTGACCCAGGGGCTCTCTTCTGCCCACCTCTCTGGATGGCCCCCTTTCTCTCTATTGCCTGTTAGCCAGGCCCCCACCCCCCCGAGTCTGCCCTATGACCTGCCTTTGGCATGTTACCGAAGCTATGGAGAAAGCCCCTTCTCCATCCCTGTCCTGTGCCCCCCAGGCTGATTGGGCCGGGCACCTGAAACACTGGGCATGATCTCCAGCTCTGCCCTTGCCCTGCCAAGCTCCCTGCCCTGTTGATGCAGAACTACAGCCTTGGGACAGGCAGACTTTGGGGCTGGAAGCTGTCCAGGCACTCCTGGTGACGGGAAGGGGACCCTGTCATCCTGCTTTATTTATTTGGGTCCCAACCCCCCACAGCTGCATGCCCCTTATGTCCCTCTTCTCCCTCTTGCATGCTTTTACCTGTCCCACACCCACGCCAATGTGCCAAGTCTCCCTTGAGGACCCAGCTGAGTCTGGGTGTTCCCACTGGGTTTGGCCAGGCAAGGCCTCTGGTGCCCACTGCCATCCTCCTGCAGTGGGCTCTGCTAGGCCTGTGCTGAGCAACAGCTGTTATTGTCATGGTTTATAAATAATAAACTGTGATGCCAGGCACATCTTTGCCTTCCCTGAGCACAGTCATTCCTGTTAGTTTCTGTGCTGGGTGTGGTGGGCGGGAGGGAGCAGGGTGCTAGGCTGTAGTTCTGGGCAGGGGCAACCAAAGGATCTGGTGCCTGAGGGAGGAAGGCCCCAGGCTAGGCGCTCTAAACCTCCTGCCACACATGTCCTGGCCCTGCCTGAGCCCACCACAGCTGCCAGGAGACATAGCTCTCTGGCTGCTGGCAGCAGGCCCCAACCAGGGCATCTGGGCCTGCTCTGCACCACCAGGCCCTGGGGGAATGCGGTTGAGGGGACAGGCAATGTGCCTGGGCTCAAAGGGATCAGGGAACCAGAACCACTTCCCCATTCCCAGGGTGTTGTGGAGCCCACCCCAGGAGCAGCAGGCTGGTGGGGCAGCCAGGTTCAGGGACGGGGCTGGGCCTGGTGCCAGCGCCTGGATCTGACCCAGCCTCCGCTTATCTCAACCCTGTTGACTCTGGGCTGTTATCACTGCCCAAGGATTTACTTCACACTCGGACAGCTAAGAATAGAGCCACCTGGGGGCACTGTGCCAGGGAGCAAGGAGGGCATGGGCCAGGTGAGGAGAGGGGAGAGCCACTGGCACACAGATCCCAGTCTCGGAGCCCAGTCACGCTAGCCCTCCAAAACCCGCCTGGGTTTCGTTTCCTCCTTCCGCTTGTGCTGCCAGGGTTAGCCAGAGGTGGCTCCTCAGGCCACCCCTACATCCCAACGTCACCTCCTCCTCACAGCTCCTGCTTCTCAAACAAACCCACTCCTTACCGCCTCCTGGCCTCCCTGTCTCCTCCCCCAGGCCTCTCACACACATTCTGACTGCCCTGCTGCCCACGGGCCACAGATGAAAGATCAGAAGTTGGCGCAGCGCGAGGCCACGTTTTATTCAGTCCTGTTCAGGTCCCCTGCTATCTCCGGGCTCTCTGGGCCAGTCCTCCTGGGAGCCCCCACTGCAACACTTCCCAGGTATAAGCCCTCAAGGGCCCACATGAGCTTCCACAGACCGAGAAGGGTCCGAGAACTTGGTGGGGCCTCTGAGGAAGGCTGTGAGCAGCCCACCTGAACTCCCAGCTCACCAGCCCAAAACAGGGTGCAGGGGCTCTGGCCCTGAAGAACCTGAGTGGGGTGGACTGGCACTGGCTGGCCACTCAGCTCAGTAGGTGACGTGCCCCTACAAGTTGGCAGAAGTGGCTGCCACTGCTGGGTTTGTGTAAGAGAGGCTGCTGCCACCATTACCTGCAGAGACCTAGGTGGAAAGAAAAGAGATCCAGGGTGAGGAGCAGAAGGTACCTCCTAGAGCCCCTGGATGCCACCCCAGGCTGGGGTAATCAGTCCATGGTCCTGGCCAGCTCTCAAAGGGCTTATTCAGAGAGAGCACCTGCCACCCCACCAGCCGGTGACTGTAAACAGGGCTGCCCTCCTCCCTCTGCTCTCCTTCACTTCCTCTTCTTGGCTCTAATCAGCCGCCTTGTCCCTCCATTCTCTGCTGTTCCAGCCAAAGAAGGTGTGTAGGGGGGTGTGTGTGTGTGCGCGCGTGTGTATGTATCTGTGTCTTTGTAAAACCGAGAGAGGGAGGTCTCCAGGAGGAGGAAAATAGGAGCAAGAAAAATAAACTCCTCTCTCCTCCCCACCCTGGAGTGGTTTTCCACCCTCAGGCGGCTGCAGTAATTATTTACTAGGTCCCACAGAGAAAAGCCAGGAGAGGAAGGAGGGAGGGTTCCTTGCTTCCTTGAAGCTCCCAAGAACCCCACTGGCACCCAAGCTCACCTGGTCTGCTGACACTTCTTCCTCTACCTGGGAAACCTCCCCCTACACCAGCCTTTCTCGGTCTACCCTCTATTCCTAGGAGACGATTAGGGGCACAGGGGCTCACCCCTGTGACTCCTCAGGAAGGGCTCCCCGGGCATAGTGCTCTACCCATTTTGCCTCTGGGTGCAAAAAAAACAAACCAAAACAAAACAAAACTGCTGCGGTGGCACCAGTTCAGCCAGGGCCAGCCAGCATGAATGTGGACAGCCAATGCTCTTTTAGGAATTCTGGTAGTGGGGCCACTCCCTCTTGAGGGCCCCTTTCTTTCATGGTCTCCTCCCAGGCCTGTCCCCCAGAACTCCTCTGACCTCTGCCCCTCATCCTTGCCAGGTCCTCCTCTGCTCACTTCATGCCACTTCTCACCTCTTCCAAGCTCTTTGGGTTTTCCAAGTACCCCCTTCAGAATCCTTGCCCAGCCAAAGCCTCTGCCTCCCCCGGCCTGTGGGGCCCAATCTCACCTCCTCATAGGGGCTACGATTGGTACTGCCAGGGGGCACATAGCGCCCATGGGTGTGGTAGGTGGGGTACTCGCTCATAGGATGGTAGGCATCCCGGGCGGGAAAGATGTCCAGCTGCCTGTAGTTCTTTTGGCGGCACTGACAGACAGCCTGGGGAAATAGGAGGTTATGGCAGACCACGGAGTGCCTTCTACCGGCGGGGCGGGGAGGGCACTGATCAGGGCCAGGGACTGCACTCACCAAGGCAATGAAATAGACGATGGCCAGCACAACCAGAACACAGACCAGCACCAGGAGCGCAATGCCCCAGCCTGGCACCCCAGCCCCGGACTGGGCAGAGAAAGGAAATGGCACATCACGCACTAAAAGGAAAAGCAGTGGTCAGGGCAGTCTCCCAGAGGAGGTGCCCCTCTAACTGCCAGCACTAAGGAAAGAGTGGGGAACCAGACACTGGAAGGAGAGGGGCCCCAGCATGGTGCTGGGCTGCAGCCAGGGAAGTAGCCTCACCACTGATGTCTGAGATCATCAGGTTATATCGAGAGGCTGCTTCCGTTTTACGTTGATTGAACTGTGTCTCCATGTCGTGGACATTGGTGGTACCTTCTCGGAAGACCAGAGTCAATTGTACCACCACAGATCCTGGCCTGGTCATAGGGAAATGAGCACTTCAGCCACGGGTCCCAGTTCTGGCTCAGGACTCTCCCCCAACCTTGAGTGCACCAGTCCCTCCTTACAGTCATGACCAACACCCACCCTCCAACCACCACACTGAGTCCACACCCAGAACTATACCTGAACTTAATATTGGAGAGGCCCAGAAAATCCCCTTGTTTAAAAATCTGCAAAATCTGGGGTGAGAGGGAAAGGACTCAGGCTTGATGCAAAGGGTGTGGACAGTTCTGATGGCTGCTTCAGGGGAACATGGGAAAGGAAAGGCTGATACTCACCAATTCAGAAATGTCTCTCTGTAGCTGTTGGTAGTAGTTGGTGCTGGGATCTTCCAGAGAGGAATTAAACTGAAGGTTTGAAATGTGAAAAGACAGGAAAAAGAAAGAGACCCCAATAGACAACTGGGGAGAAGTGCTGTGATTGGAGGAGGTGAGAGGAGGTACTGTGCTATGGTGAGTGCTACTGGTGTCAGTCTTGGTGCTGTGGCTGGCAAGGGTGGTAGGAGTATCAGAGTGGTGGCTGGGAATTGAGAATGGAGTGCTCTTGCTGGCTGGGGTGGTGGTAGCCCTGGCAGAGGTGCTGTTGTGCACCAGAGTGGAAGCTGAGCCTGATGCAGAGCCTGAGGCCAAGGTGACATCATGGGCTGGCGGCGCGGTGGAGCCCGGGGCTGCACTGGCGTCCGGGGCCGAGGTGACATGGTGGGCTGGGGGAGCGGTGGAGCCCGGGGCTGCACTGGCGTCCGGGAACGAGGTGACATCGTGGGCTGGGGGGGCGGTGGAGCCCGGGGCTGCACTGGCGTCCAGGAACGAGGTGACATCGTGGGATGGGGGGGCGGTGGAGCCCGGGGCTGCACTGGCGTCCGGGAACGAGGTGACATCGTGGGCTGGGGGGGCGGTGGAGCCCGGGGCTGCACTGGCGTCCAGGAACGAGGTGACATCGTGGGATGGGGGGGCGGTGGAGCCCGGGGCTGCACTGGCGTCCAGGAACGAGGTGACATGGTGGGCTGGGGGCGCGGTGGAGCCCGGGGCTGCACTGGCGTCCAGGGCCGAGGTGACATGGTGGGCTGGGGGGGTGGTGGAGCCCGGGGCTGCACTGGCGTCCGGGAACGAGGTGACATCATGGGCTGGGGGAGCGGTGGAGCCTGGGGCTGCACTGGTGTCCAGGGCCGAGGTGACTTCCCGTCCCAAGGTGATAGCCGAACCTGTGGCTGGTTCCATGTCCAGGGCTGGGGTGACGTCCTGTCCCTGAGTGGTGGAGGAGCCTGAAACGGGGCTGTGGCTGGAGAGTACACTGCTGGTCATACTCACAGCATTCTTAGTAGAGATGGGCATTGAACTTCTTTGGGTAGCCGAAGTCTCCTTTTCTCCGCCTGGGATAGAGCTTGTATGACCAAAACCTATAACAACTGTTGTGGATTCAGGGGCCGTTGCAGCTGTGATAAGTTAAAGTAATAGGGTTGGGTTGGAAGAAAAATAAGAGCAAGAAGAAAATATAAGCTCTGGCCACCAGAGAAATAATACCAGGAGGACTGGGGAGTGGGCAGCCTCAGCAGCCCCTGGGTTGGCTGTCTCCTTCCTTGCAGCAGCCTCCTTCTCTCTGACCACAGGCCTCGGCTCCTGGCCCCTGCATTTCTCCCCTCTTAAGCCTTCCTTCTCCCTACTCCCTTCCCCCTAGACTTCTCTTCAGGACATTTGCTTGCCCCTGGCACCCACTCTCAGGGTTGGGGGCATCTCTTCTCAGCCTGTCCTTAGCCTCTCCCTCCTTCTGGCACAGACAGGGCAGCCTCTGTCTGCAATTCTTGCCTTTCATGGTGCCATCTGCCAGGGAGCAAAACCCACAGAAAGGCCACGAAGACCACCTAAGCAGGGCAGCCCACTCCCCACATTGTGCCCCTCACCTGTAAGCACTGTGAGGATCAGGAGCAGGAAGAAAGGAGACTGGGTGCCCGGTGTCATGGTGGTGGTGAACTGGGTGGGGAGAGGGCAGAACAGACTCAGGCAGGCGCTGCTTGAGAGGTGGAACGGGCACAGGCGCCTGCTGCTTTATACCGGTACCCCTGGCCCCCCTCCCCCCTGCCCGCCCGCCCGCCCTAGGCACAGCTGGAGCAGGTGCCAGGTGACAAAACCCCGCCCCCTCCCCCTTCCCTACCTCCTACCTGTTCCTCCTCCTCCCCAACCATTCCTGGGTAGGCTACAAGGGCTCTAATCGCTCAACCCCCTGACTACCCATTTGTTCTCCAGCTGGCCTCCCCCTTTCACCAACCACTTCCTGGCTCCAGGGTGGAGTGGGGAGGGGCAGTCTGGAACCTGGGGCCCCTGGGCTCTAGTTTTAGCCCCAGGGCAACAACTAAGGTGGGAATGGGGAACAAAGCCTGCTAGGTCGAGGTTCTGTACAGCAAGGCCAGGAAGCCCACCCCTAGGTCTCCCACTCCACTTCCCCGCCCTCCTTGGGTCAATTGAAGCAGAGCAGGGCCGAGAAGTAAGAGGGCTGGATAATGAGTGGACTAGGTGCTAGTTTTGGGCTCCCTCCCCCCACCACTTCCCGGAATAGCCCCACCCTTCTAACCACTCCCTGTCCCGTTCCAAACGCAGTTCTACCCTGAAACCCACAGTCCCCGCCCCAGCCGGACTTTCCAGCAGCCTAGGTTCCCTCCTTGGCATTCTCCTGAGAAGGGAGTGGGGGAAGAAATTTCCACTTAAGGGAGGAAACCTGGTCTCCGATGAACCCTAGGGTCCTTCCTTGCCACTGTCCACCACTGGCCAGGAGCTCCTCCCGCCCTCTAGTGGTCACCAGGAGCCTTGCAAGGCTGGACCGCGCCGGCTGAGGGGCCTTTCTGACCTGGCGGAGAGGAGTAAGGGCAGCGCTGCCTAAGTGGGGCAGCGAGAGCCCGCGAGAGGGAGGTAGGGCCCGGGAGAGAAGGGTCACTGCCGTGGCCAGGGAGGGAGGAATGCACAGCATGGTGGACTCCTGGGAGCTTTAGGAGGGGGCACTCCGGGACGCGTGGTGGTGGCGTCTGGAGGAAATGGAGCTAAGCGGGTGGGGTCCTGAGGTATGTGGAAGGGGCACTGAGATATGTGGGAGAGGACATTGGAACGTGGGCAGGGGAGTTGGACACGTTCTGTGTGGGCCGTTATGTACTTAAGAGGCAGATCGGGCCGGGCGCGGTGGCTCACGCCCGTAATCCCAGCAATTAAAAGGGCAAAGCGGGTGGATCACGAGGTCAGGAGTTCAAGACCAGCCTGGCCAAGTTGATGAAACCCCGTCTCTACTAAAAAATACAAAAATTAGCTGAGCGTGGTGGCGGGCGCTGTAATCCCAGCTACTCAGGAGGCTGAGGCAGGAGAATCGCCTGAACTCAGGAGGCAGAGGTTGCTCTGAGCCGAGATCGCAACATTGCACTCCAGCCTGGGAGACAGAGCAAGACTCCGTCTCAAAAAGGTGGAGGAAATCCCAGCACTTTGGGAGGCCGAGACGGGCGGATCACGAGGTCAGGAGATCGAGACCATCCTGGCTAACACTGTGAAACCCCGTCTCTACT
>NW_012121487.1:2116516-2117432 GCF_000951035.1 Colobus angolensis palliatus
GTGGGGGAGGGCAGAGTAGTTGGGGTGACAGAATGGGATTTAGGGACAAAACTATCCTTTGGGGAGCAGAGTGGTATTGGGGACAGGTAGGCACGTAGTGGGAGGCAAAAGCACATGTAAGGTGCGTAATGCGCAAGAGCCGAGAGGTGTGTGCGGCAGCAGTGCACCAGGGGAGGAAGCTATTCCGGGCCGCGGCAGCACGTGGAACTTGGGTCCCGCAGTCGCAGGCTGCGCTCTAGGCCAACGGAAGCAGTTCCGCCTGTATTCGGAAAACAGTTCTCAGCCCCAAAGACACAGGTTGGAAAGCACTTTAAAAACACTTCGCGAGGCACGGGATTGGAGAGCATCGGATCAGCTGACGAGAGACCACCGCTCCCACCCGCGCGCCGCTCGGTACCCGAAGCGCAGCTTTGTGCGCGGCGAGACCCCGGGGCGGGCGCTGGGCGGGCTGGGGTCGTCTGACGTCAGCGCGCCCGGGAACGCGGGCCGGGGAGGCGGGGAGCCCCCCACTCGCAGGCCGGAGAAAACCAGAGTAGCTAGGTGGGCGGCCCCAAACCTCAACTCCCGGCATTGCCAGGCAACAGCCATTCAGTTCGGTTGCTGGGACACGCATCACCATGGCGACGGCTCCGCGCCCGGCAGTCTGAGTACTTAAAGAGCAAGCGAGCTCAACGCCCGGGCGTCGGAAAGCGGCCTTCCGGGACTCCGCAAACTCCCGTTCTTCTTCCCCCCTCCCCCTTACCATTCCCTTTGCCTTCTGGGCGCCAAATCTCTCTGGCCTCCAAGGTGAACCCAATTCCCAACTCCCTAGCGCGCCCTGGGTTCCTGGGTCGGGCCGGCTTCAGGCGGTGGGGAGCGGGATCCCGGGATCCCGGGCCCCGGGCGGGCGGGAGGGACGGGACGCGGTGCAGTGTTG
>NW_012121487.1:2117612-2139881 GCF_000951035.1 Colobus angolensis palliatus
ACCCCTAGCGGGGCAGCCCCCGCCCTCCTGGCTCTCCATCCCGGCGGATCTTTGATAGACTGGAGTGTCGCCGCTGCCACCGTGAGTAAGTGGGGCTGGGAGGACTTCGGGCATCCTCCGACAGGCACCGTATCCTTCACTTAACTCCATCCAGCACCTCCCCCACCCACACCCCCAAATCAGCCAAACTTCCCCTAGATCCCTAACTTCCCCCCTCCCAAGCTTTCTCTTCTACTCCCCAATTCCTTCCACTTCCCCACCCTATCTCGGAAAATTCCTAAAATAAGCAGTTGCACTGGCTTAGAAAACAACCAGAACTTTATGGCAATGTGCTGTCATCTTTCCTGGGGTTAGTGCCTGAGTAATACCCCTTGAAAACTCATCCCCTGAACAGTGGGGCGACCACCCCTCTGGAACTGAACTCCTTTTGAGTGCCAGAGAAGGGTCTGCGGTTGGCTGAGGGGCTGTAGCTTAGACCTCAGGGTCTCCAGGGTGGACCCCAAGGCCAAAGGGTCTAAAATTCTGAATTCTGAATCCGGTGGCCTCCTCCTCACACCCTTCCCTGGAGCAGCTGCCTCCGGAATGGCTCAAAGTCCTCAGGCACTGTGTCTGAAGGGGAAATAAGTCAAGTCAGAGGATGTGGCTCTCCTGCAAGGCATGAAGGATCAGGTTGATCTCAATCGGTCACCTCACCATTGCATCGATACTGGAGATTGGACCAAATGATGTTTTCTTGGGAAAAGCAGAATACACCAAGACGCCCCCCTCGCATGGATGTGTCAATGATCACCCCAGAATCCGCCACAAGCTGGGGTCCCTCATAGAGCTTCACCCTGTCCAGGATTCCAGGATAGGAGTGTCCACTGGTGCTAGGGTGCCAGTGGGCACTCTGCCACCATGCCTGGGGCCCTGCTTTTCCCCAGCCCCCCTTGAGCTCACCAGGCCTGAGAGAGAAGGGAGGGAGGGAAAGGGAGGCAGGAAGGAGAAGGAAGGGGGGTGCTTTTCTCAGGCCTGGGGCCCCTAGCTCTTTGTCCAGCTCCTTTTGCATCTCAAAGCACCAGCCGCATTCCAAGCGAGGATTGGGTTGCCATGACGATCAGCACAATGGGCTGGGGGGTGAAGTCACCCGCTTCCCAGGCTCTAGTCTACCCCCTTTTATCCCCTGTCCTGGCACCCCACAGCCCCAGGCACCTTAAAGGGGAACCAACCCAGGTTCCTGGATTCTGGGCTCTTGGCCACGGAAAGTCCAGCCTCTAAGCAGACCCATTTCCCCTCCCTTCCTGTTCATCCCCACCAACTAGGGCTACTTGTTGGAGAGGAATGCAAAGTTGTGAACAAAGTGCTGAACCGAGGCCTGTGAAATCAGGGCCTTGGTTTTCTCTTCTGTAAATGATGATCCCTTCCAGGTCAGATGATCCTTATCCAGGTTGATAAGACAGATTCCAGGCCATACCAACTAAGGGACCAGATGTGATGTGCCCCTCCACAGATTGGCCTGGGTTTGGAGGCTTCTGGAGAACTGTAAAGGGCATCTAACCCAATGCCCTCATTTTACAGAGGGGAAAATAGGTCATGGAGGAGGAGTGACTTCACCAACATCACTCATAGGTGCTTGTGTCCGTGGTGAGAAGGGAGATGGAGAGAAGTGGCTGCAGTCCCCACCCATGGAGAGGTCACTGGTGAGTCCCAACTAAAGAGGAAGGACAGGCCCGGCCTGAGTCCCACAGGTGGGCTCGGCCCCTCTCCTTACCGAATGTAGCCAACTTGAGGCCGGTGCAGAAGCTGCCAGCGGTAGGAGGTCTTGTCCCGCCAGCCCACGTTTCGTGGGTCCGTCCACAGTAGCCGTACCTGATCGGGGGTGTGGCCAGTATGCCACAGGGCATTTCGGAGGTGCTCACCTGGGCCAGACACTGATGTCACTGCCTGGGAGACATTGGCAAAGACAGTGGGTCAACTGCAGAACTGGAGTGAGGGGAGACAACAGGTCGGTAAGTGCAGGTGAGAAAGGGAGTCAAGGCGGTCATGAAAATGCCCTGGGGCCCCAGAGAGCTGGCTCCAAGCCAGATGTCTGGGTAAGAGGGTTCCCAGTCAAGCAGTGGGGGAGGCCCTGGGGCTGCAGAGGAGAGCTTTGGGAAAGGGCCCTGGGTTGGGGAATCTGAGCAGCTGGGGACCTTGAGCTGCAGCCCGGGCTGGGCAACTGCCCGAAAGGGTGTAGCCTGCCAGTAGGTCTGCTCCGTCTGCTTCCACATGACCACGTAGAAGCGGCCACTGTCTTGATAACTGAAGAGAAAGCCTGCGTAGTCATCGTCAGTCACTGTGTTCACATGGAAGGTGCCTTCAAAGTCCACACCATTGAAGGCCGTGTATCCTGTGGTGGGGGTGGGATAAAAGTCAGGGGCAGCAAAGCTACTGGTGGCCCATCGTGGGGTGAAGTTGGGAAAGGATGCCTGCTGTGTGTGTGGCCGGCTTGTGCCACTGCCTTCTCTCTCACCACTTTGCCCATTCTCCCTGTTTGTTTCCTCCCCTACCCTCTGCCCCTATAGGATTCCTCCATTTGGAAGTGATTGAACTGTATATCCCTTACATACCAACTGCCAAGCCAGGGTCACTGTTCATGGTCTGAACGATTTCCATGCCCTGGGGTTGTATAGTAAAGAAAAAGCTGTGATGCAGGTTGTGCTATCCCTCCCAGGCCCCCCCGCCCCAGTAGCCCTGTCTGATAGCACCTGCCCAGCCCACTGCCCTGAGTACCTGGTTGAGCACAACCCAGTTTGGGTCAATCTGAGCATCACCCTCAGGATCCAGGACGACGGTCTGATAGGCCCGAAAATCCGTAAGCGTTACCTCTGCACTTTCGGGACACACATCCAGGGGGTCGACCACAGCATCATTGTCAAAGTCATCCTCACACACATCACCAACGCCATTGCCTGGGCAGAGTGAGGCTGGGTGCTCAGGAAGGCCCTGGCCACTGCCATTAGGCAACAATACCACCTGTTGGGCCTTGCATTCCTGACTTCTTTCCCCACCTTGCTGTTCCTCACTTCCCAACGGGGCTTGCTGCCTTCAGCTGGGCAAAGGCAACACCAGTCTAATGCGCTCTGGGTCCCCAGGCTTACCATCTGAGTCCTTCTGATTGGGATTGGGTACCAGGCGGCAGTTATCAGGACCAGGAGGCACGTAATCTGGGATGCCATCATTGTCATCATCCCCATCACACTCATCTCCAAGTCCATCGTTGTCTGAGTCCAGCTGGGAGCTATTTGGCAGCTGTGGGCAGTTGTCCTTGGTGTCCTGATGCCCATCCCCATCACTAATCAGAAGAACAGGTACCAAATAAAGGCTTTAAAGGTACTCCTTGTCCTTCCCCTTGCTTCTGCCTGGGAGCCTCTGGAATCTACTCTCCATATAATCAACCTCTGGCAGTCAGTTTTGTGAGGTGAAGGTCCAGCAGTAGGAATGGAGGGATGACTATAAGAATGACTTCCTGCTCAATAGCGATAGAGAATTAAGGCTAAATCATAGAAGGAATTTAGAATATACTATGGCCCGGGCACAGTGGCTCATGCCTGTATTCCCAGGACTTTGGGAGGCCAAGGTGGGCAGATCACCTGACGTCAGGAGTTCAAGACCGGCCTGGCCAACACAACGAAACCCTGTCTCTACTAAAAAAAAAATTAGCCGAGCTTGGTAGCACGCACCTGTAATCCCAGCTACTCAGGAGGCTGAGGCAGGGAAATCGCTTGAACCCTGGAGGCGGAGGTTGCAGTGAGCCGATACCACATCACTGCACTCCAGCTTGGGTGGCAGAGTGAGACTCCATCTCAAAAAAAATAGGAGGCCGGGTGCAGTGGCTCACACCTGTAATCCCAGCACTTTGGGAGGCTGAGGTGGGCGGATCACGAGGTCATGAGATCGAGACCATTCTGGTTAACACGGTGAAACCCCATCTCTACTAAAAACACAAAAAATTAGCCAGGTGTGGTGGTGGCTGTCTGCAGTCCCAGCTACTCGGGAGGCTGAGGCAGGAGAATGGCGTGAACCCAGGAGGCGGAGCTTGCAGTGAGCCGAGATCGTGCCACTGCACTCCAGTCTGGGCAGCAGAGCGAGTCTCAGAAAAAAAAAAAAAAAAAAAAGGATATACTAGAGGAAAGTAAAATATCCCCTATAAGAACTTGCATGTTGCCAGGCACAGTGGCTCACACCTGTAATCACAGCACTTTGGGAGGCAGAGGCTGGTGGATTACCTGAGGTCAGGAGTTCGAGACCAGCCTGGCCAATATGGTGAAACCCTGTCTCTACTAAAAATACAAGAATTAGCCAGGCTTGGTAGCACACGCCTGTAATCCCAGCTACTCGGGGAGGTTCGAGACCAGCCTGGCCAATATGGTGAAACCCTGTCTCTACTAAAAATACAAGAATTAGCCAGGCTTGGTAGCACACGCCTGTAATCCCAGCTACTCGGGGAGGTTCGAGACCAGCCTGGCCAATATGGTGAAACCCTGTCTCTACTAAAAATACAAGAATTAGCCAGGCTTGGTAGCACACGCCTGTAATCCCAGCTACTCGGGGAGGTTGAGGCAGGAGAATCACTTGACCCTGGGAAGCAGAGGTTGCAGTGAGCCAAGATCGTGCCACTGTACTCTAGCCTGGGTGACAGAGCAAGACTCCGTCTCAAAAACAAAAAACAACAAAAAAAGAAATACCTTGCATCGCTTGATCAAGACCTTACCTATCTTCATTGGTATCACAGACATCCCCCACCAAGTCGCTGTCTGCATCTGTCTGAGAGAGAGGGACCTGTTCTCACCATCTCTTTATAACTCTGAAGAGGGTGATCTGACCACTTCCCATCCAAAGGGCTGGGGCTTCATCCATCAGTACTCTCATCCCTCCCGTCCTTACCATCCCCCTGTACCTGGGTAGGATTGCTCATTTCAGGACAGCTGTCACAAGCATCTCCCACCCCGTCCTCATCCCTGTCTGTCTGTAGTGGGTTGGGGACTTTAGGGCAATTGTCCAATCCATTGGGGATGCCTAGAAGACATGGGTAGCACAAGGTTGTTAATAGAACACGCCATACTCTCTCTCCTAGGTTGGTGAAAGTCCCGAACTTTGTCTCCCCACCTAGAGGACAACTGGTCAGGAAATCTGCCTGTTTCTTGTCTCACACTCTAGTCCACACTCTGCCCAACGCTACGCCCTACCTCACATTCCCATTGACATCTGCTGCAGGTAATCTCTCCTCGCCCAGGCCAGCGTCCACAAGCCTGCCTCCCCAGTTCACAGAGACTTCCTAGCTTCCCTTCGTCATCCCTACCTGATCCAAATTCTTACAGGTCCCCCAGCCACCCCTTCAGCCCCAGGCCTGCACCATCCCCATCCACGTCGTTGTCACAGGCATCTCCTTCCCCATTGCCATCTGTGTCCTTCTGGTCATTGTTGGGAACGTTGGGGCAATTGTCACAGGCATCACCAAATGAATCTGTATCTGAGTTCTGTTGGTCTTTGTTGGGGAACAGCCGGCAGTTGTCCTGGGCAGAGGGGTGGGAGGGGAAGGGTCAGGTCTCCCCTAAATCACTTGTCATCTTGCACCTACCTTGTCACTGTATCCTTTTCTTTTCTTTTCTTTTTTTTTTTTTTTGAGACAAAGTCTCACTCTGTGGCCCAGGCTGGAGTGCAGTGGCCGGATCTCAGCTCACTACAAGCTCCGCCTCCTGGGTTTACGCCATTCTCCTGGCTCGGCCTCCTGAGTAGCTGTGACTACAGGCGCCCGCCACCCCGCCCGGCTAGTTTTTTTTTTTTTTTTTTTTGTATTTTTTAGTAGAGACGGGGTTTCACCGTGTTAGCCAGGATGGTCTCCATCTCCTGACCTCGTGATCCGCCCGTCTCGGCCTCCCAAAGTGCTGGGATTACAGGCTTGAGCCACCGCGCCCGGCCACACTGTATCCTTTTCTAAGATCACACTCTTGTGATGGACAAACTATTCAGCACAGTCCCACCCACCCAGCCTCCTTGTCCTGGGCATGAGGTTTTTGCCTCTCTGATTTGGAGTATTGGGCCCTTCCTAGAGAGCTGCCAAATGAGGTAAGAGAGGCACTGAGAGGACAGGAGGAGAGGAGAGGAGCTTCAAGGGGCAGGGCAATCTGGGAGTCACCTCAACATTCTTGATCCCATCCCCATCAGCATCGTCATCACACTGGTCCCCCACACCATCATTATCAGCATCTTCCTGCCCAGAGTTGGGTGTCAAAAGGCAGTTGTCCTAAAGTTCAGGGGAAGAGAATGGATGAGTTCTGGCCTGACCCAGCCTGGGCTCCCCACTACGCCCCCTCACCCGCCTGCTCCCTGCACCTGTTTGCAGTGTTTGTTGTTGTCCATGCAGGGCAGTGCTTGGTCTGGATAGCCATCGATGTCTGTGTCAGTCCCACATACGTTCCCATTCCCAGCCCAGCCCACGTTACACTAGGGCAACACAAAGGGTAGGAGCTAGCAGTTTGGTCTGGCTCCCCTCCTCCCTCTATTTTCCCTGCTTCAGGTTCTATTCTCTCCACCAACCAGTTCCTGGGCTCAGGCCCACCTCTCTCCTGTGAAGGCCTGCAACCCAAGCCCTAAACATAGCCCTACCCCTTTCCCCAGACTCTCCCTTTTCCTTCCATGCCTGAAGCCTAGCTCACCTGGCAGGACACTGCACCATTGCGTTCAAAGAGACAGTGAGCATGGATGTGGCAGGGACTATGGGCTGGGCTGTGGCAGGTCCGGGCTGGGAGGCAGCCCTGGCTCTGGTTGCCCAGGAAACCCAGGCGGCAGGGACCACACTTGAAAGAGCCCTAAGAGTGGAGAGGCGGCATCTTAGGAAGGAGGATGAGCCCACCAGGCACCCAGGACCAGCACTGCCCCACCTGCAGGGTGTGGGCTGGGCACTCGGCTATGCCGGGCACATCAGTATCTCCTTTAGGTTCTCATGACAGCCTTTCAGGGTGGATAACAGCCTTGGTTTTCAGATGAGGAAGCTGAGGCTCAGAAAAGTTAAATAACCTGCCAAAGAGCTAGCAAGAGGCAAACCAGTATTCCAAACCAAGTCCATGTGAACACCTAATCTGTGTAGTATCCTAGGGAGGAGGAAAGGCAGCAGGAAATTTGAAGGTAAGAAGGGGCAAGGGTTGGGGTTTTACCATTCCCACCACCCCAGAATACACTCAGGGTATTCAGCTCACCACAGTGTTGGTGCAGATGGAGTTTGGGTCACAGCCACCATTGTTGCCATCATTGCATTCATCGATGTCATTGCAGACCTGAAGGGGCAGACTTTGGGTGGAACCAGACCTATGGTGGGTCTCCTCAGATACAGCAGAGGACACTGGTATGGCCTTATCTGTGAACATCAACATTAAGCCCAGACCCAAAGCCGATGCAAAGCCATCCATGTCCCATTCATCACAAGGGTCCCATGTCCAACCCAGAAGCCCCTGGCCTCTACAAGGCCAAGATCCCTTGTCCGCACACACTACCCAGTCTGACCTGTTTGCTGGCCCGGGCATAGTCAATGCCCACACCAGACACCTGTGTGCCCTTGTACCCTCGAGGACAGGCCTCACAGTGGAAGCCGGGCATGGTGTTGATGCAGCTGGAGCCCGGGAAACAGGGGTCAGCGTGAGCACACTGGGGACCAGATGAGAAGGCAGAGGTCAGGCCACCCTCTGGGAAACTCAGGCCCCTGCCTGTGATCCATGAACCATTGCTCCAGGTCTCCCCTTTGTGCAGCTCTCCCCACACAACCGCCTTGTGCTCCTGGTCCCCACCCTGCTTCCCTCGGGGTTCCCTCTCTCCCTCCCCATGCGCCTGGTTTCCATCTCAAGCCTCCCCTGCAGTTTCCCCAGCTCCTTCCCTGTGTGGCCTTCAGTCTTTGCCCCAGGCCTTCTGTCTCTCCCATGTTGCATTTCTCTTCTTGCCTCTGACCTCTCCTAAACTCCAAATTCCTCTCCTCTGGACCAGCATTTTTTTTTTTTTTTTTTTTGGAGACAGAGTCTCGCTGTCACCCAGGCTGGAGTGCAGTGGCCGGATCTCAGCTCACTGCAAGCTCCGCCTCCCGGGTTCACGCCATTCTCCTGCCTCAGCCTCCCGAGTAGCTGGGACTACAGGCGCCGGCCACCACGCCCGGCTAGTTTTTGTATTTTTTAGTAGAGACGGGGTTTCACCGTGTTAGCCAGGATGGTCTCGATCTCCTGACCTCGTGATCCGCCTGTCTCGGCCTCCCAAAGTGCTGGGATTACAGGCTTGAGCCACCGCGCCCGGCCCTGGACCAGCATTTATCCCACCCTCTTGGGCTTCTCCTGACATCCTCACCCCAGTTTTCTGTACCCTTCTGGGCTCTGCCCTCCCCCACCTCATTGATGTCACTGCAGTGGGTGCCGTTGCCCTGCAGGCCGGGGGGGCAGGGCCCACAGCGGTAGCCTGGGTACTCGTACACTTCCATGCAGTCCACACCTCGGAAGCAGGGATTGGGGCTGCAGTGGGAACGCTGCTCATGGAAGCCTGAGGGGTGGACACAGTCAGAGCTACCCGGTGGTCATTATTTAAGCCACGAGAAGGGAAAGCCAAAGCCATTGGGTGGGGAACGTGGCACTGTCATCTGGAGCCTCCCCTGCTCTCCCACTCACCGCACACCTGACACTCCATAATGGTGTTTCGGATCAGGGACATTTCCTTCACCTGGAGAACGATGGGGAGGAGTCAGCACTTGACATCTGCCATCCCACCCCAGAATCAGTGCCACCCTTCACCGGCCCACCCAAACCTGGTCTCGTATATCATCCCGCAGCTCCACCAGGATCTGGTTGAAGAGGGTGAGTTGGGTGACCAGCGCCTTGGTCTGCTCCCCTGTCAGGACCCAGGGTGTGAGGGGCTCAGTACCGGAGCACCAGTCCTGGGCCCTCCATGGGCAATAAGCCTGCACATGCCACGGCTGCCCACTTCTGCCTTTAAACCTACTACACTCCTGACTGAAGAGGACTTAGTTTCAGGCAGCTGCCAGAGCCTGGGGCCTCCTCCCCCATCCCTGCTTCCGCTTCAGTGTGGCCTACTCACCTAGAATGGAGTGCAGTGCATTGGTCACTGGAGAGGAGAAGAAAACATAGTCAGAGGGGTGAGGTGAAGTGAAGAGAGGCCTGGCTGGTGAGGAGGAAGAAGGAAGGTGAGGACAGGGACAGGGCTGGAGCCCCAGAATAAAGATGGGGTGCTGGATACTGGGAGGGTAGAGCTGGCAGACAAGCAGTGCCAGCTTCTTCCACAGGGCAAAAGGCCCTCTAAGGGAGTTGCTTCACAGGAAGTCAAAACCCAAATCCTCCTGGTTCCTAGGCATGGTAATGGCAGAAGGGATGGACCCAAAGCAGGGCCAGGGCCCCAGTACATCCCATTCCCTTCTGTTTTTTTTTTTTTTTTTTTTTGAGACAGAGTCTTGCTCTGTTGCCCAGGCTAGAATGCAGTGGCGTGATCTCAGCTCACCACAACCTCCACCTCCCAGGTTCAAGCGACTCTCCTGCCTCCGCCTCCCAAGTAACTGGACTACAGGTACCCACTACCATGCCCAGCTAATTTTTTGTATTTCTTAGTAGAGATGAGGTTTCACCATGTGGGCCAGGCTGGTCTTGAACTCCTGACCTTGAGTGATCAGCCCACCTCGGCCCCCCAAAGTGCTGGGAATACAGGTGTGAGCCACCACTCCCAGCCATCCCATTCCCTTCTTCAAGAGCTCTCCCTCAAATATCTGGGGAGGTTTTATTTAGCTGAGAGCTTCTGAACATCCCTGTCAGAGAGAGCAGGCAGATGGGCAATGCTCAGAGAAATTGCTGGTGACAGCTGCCAGTGGGAACTATAAAAGACTCGAGACCAGGTCGCGCACAGTGGCTCATGCCTGTAATCCCAGCACTTTGAGAGGCCAAGGTGGGTGGATCACTTGAGATTAGGTGTTCGAGACCAGCCTGGCCAATGTGGTGAAACCCCATCTCTACTAAAAATACAAAAATTAGCCGGGTATGGTGGTGGGTGTCTGTAATCCCAGCTACTTGGGAGGCTGAGGCAGGAGAATCACTTGAACCCAGGAGGTGGAGATTGCAGTGACCCAGATTGCACCACTGCACTCCAGCCTGGGCAACAGAACAAGACTCCATCTCCAAAAAAAAAAAAACAAAATACTCGAGACCAGTATCTCTTGGTCAGCCAAGACCAAGCAATTAACTAATTCCTCTCTTGGATCGCTTTTTTTTCTGGGATGGCTGTATTGGAGATTGTGGAGTCAGGTAAAAGATTTGGAATAACAGAGTTAGAAACCCTAAGAACAGGTGAGCCAAAAGAATGGGTTTTAAGGGAGAGGGAGGTCAAGAAGACAGGAGTCACCAAAGGCCACAGGACCCATGGTCCAATGTCAGCAAACAAGTCTCTGTGTTACCTGCACTGTGGATGGACTCGTCCCCTTGGAATGGACACTCACTCAGGGCTCCTACCCGGGCCATGGACCCACCCAGAATAATTTTCATAGATTCCACAAAGCCCTGGGGGGATAGCAGCAGAGTAAGGTGGGAAGGTCTACTAACCCCTTCCCCAACTGGTGCAAACTCTATTTCCACAGAACTCAGAGGTTCCTCCCAGCTCACCTGCATCCTCAAATATGCCTTCTGTCCAGTCCTAATCTCCAGCCCATCGACCTCTGCTGGAGGAATGGGGGCCAGTGCTGGAAGGCCTGCATGTTGGTCACCCAGTTTGCAGTCCACATAGAGATGTAAAGCAGGGCTGGGTCTGGAGGGACCTCGGAGTCGCAGGAGAACCGTGTGTGTGCGACCATCGGCCAGGCCTGCTTGCTGTAGGTTCACGGCGTGGACTTTGCCATCCTCCCGCTGGTATCGCACCAGTACTGCCCAGGAGGGGAGATCAGTATGGGTGCTATCCCCTTCCCCCTGCCTCCCAGCTGAGCCTTGGATCAACTCTGCTGGATACCACATCTTTAGGGCCCCCATCCCTAATTCTACTATGTAGCTGTCAACACCTTGTATGTAATAGGTACACAATAAATGTTTTTGAAATTGGTTTAGAGGCCAGGCACGGTGACTCACACCTGTAATCCCAGCACTTTAGGAGGCCAAGGTGGGCAGATCACTTGAGGTCAGGAGTTTGAGAACAGCCTGGTCAACATGGTGAAACCCTATTTCTACTAAAAATACAATAGTTAGCCAGGCGTGGTGGTGGGCACCTGTAGTCCCAGCTACTCAGGAGGCTGAGATAGAATCGCTTGAACCCAGGAGGTGGAGGTTGCAGTGAGCTGAGATTGTACCACTGCACTCCAGCCTAGGTAACAAAGCGAGACTCTGTTGGAAAAAATAATTGGTTTAGAGACAAATACTTTCTTAGTATTCATTGGTATCAGATGACTCTGTCCTCTCCTATGGTGACAGCTGGTTCTGTGGCCACTGAACTGTTCCAGGGATCTGAAAGACCTTTCTATATCACCGCTGAGGCACAGAGACATGCCTCACCCTCCCTCCAAGCATCCCCAAGTACAACCTCCCATCCCTACAAATATCAGGACTCAAGCTTCACTCTATTGTTTGGTACATGGCCTCTTAAAGCACCTTGTAAGCACCCCATACCAGGCGCCCCTGATGTCTGGTGGGCCTGATGGGACCTTGGTCCCCAGTGGAGGCCAAGGAGAATGAGGAAGCACTTGTGAAGTAGGGATGAGGGAGAATGCTTAAAAGAGGTCACCATTGCAGGAAAGGAGATGCCCACCAGTCACCTTTGTTGATCTTGCCTACAACAGAGGCCTCCAGCCATCGCGTGTTGTCTTGGCGAGAATAGAGGCCAAAGAGGACACCACCCTGCTTGGGGGGCAGGCGGAAGGTGGACAAGAGGTAGATGTCCCCAGCAGTGAGCAGGGCTGTCCGGATCTTCTCTGCCACAGCTACCATCTGCCGAGACTCGCCCACAGTCAGCAGGTCAATTACTGGTCAGGCAGGGGTTATCAAGGTTAGAGAATGGGATCAAATGCTAAGGTATGCCCTCCCCTGAGCCCACATCACCCCCTACTCCCATCACCAGGCAGTGTTAGTCACCTCAAAATTCAACCCTTGGCTGGGCACAGTGGCTTGCACCTGTAATCCCAGCACTTTGGGAGGCTGAGGTGGGTGGATCGCCTAAGGTCAGGAGTTTGAGACCAGCCTGACCAACATGGTGAAACCCCGTCTCTACTAAAAATACAAAAACAACAACAACAAAAACTAGCCGGGCATGGTGGCGGGCGCCTGTAATCCCAGCTACTCAGGAGGCTGAGGCAGGAAACTCGCTTGAACCTGGGAGGCAGAGGTTGCAGTGAGCCGAGATCACGCCACTGCACTCCAGCCTAGGCAACAAGAGTGAAACTCCGTCTCAAAAAAACAAAACAAAACCTCAACTCTTGTTGCTCTCAGAAGACAGCCGTTGTGCCTTCCTTTCCCCATTATTGCCTATTACCACCTTCTGGGAACCTGCAGGTTTGAGGCACACTTGGAAACACAGAAACAGCACCCCACACATTTGAGATGCCCCCACCAGGTGGCGCAAAGGAGATGCTGTGCTGATCCCCCTCAGGAGTGGCACCTGGTTCCCACAACGCAGAAACGGGAGGCAGTTTCTCTTTCCACTCCTGGATTTGGCTCGTTCCACACCCTAGTTCCTCTCCTCCCATCCTAGGGGTACAGCACACTCGCTCTGGATAAGAACAGTTGCCCACCGAGGGCTCTGACCCTCCCACCATCTGGGCTATCTCCCACGGGAATGTAGGACCCAGCTCCTCTGCCTCCTGTGTCCTGGCCAATCTGTGGTTTTCCCTCCAGCCAGTAAAGAATCTATGCCTGTGTCATCTGCTCCAGCTACCTCTCCCACATCCATTGGCCCATCCCACCACCAGACCTCCGGGAGAGCCCAGGCTTCTTGGTCCCCACCCCCGCCCTGTCCTTGGGCAGCCAGGAGCCCAAAGGGATGAAGCCCAGGGACCTACAGTATGCCCACCTTCAGGCTGCTCTCCCGGACCCTAGGGTGCCTACAGATGCTCAGGAACCACCCCAGCCAGGCAGCCTGGGCATCCAGTTCCTGAGTCCTCTGCCCTGGCCTCATGCCTGACCCTGGCCCGTTCCAACTCCCCCACTACTCTGTGGTGCCCACTCCTGTCCACCAGGCCATAATTTCACCAACCCTAGGCAGTCTAACGTTTTCCTCTGGCTCACTTTCTGGCCTCTTCCCTCTCCCCTTACCCACATGCTCTCTGCTACTTGGGTTGAGGGAAAATGGGGAAGACCCACAGAGCGGTCTAAGAGGATGGAGACAGGCTTACCCTGCAGGTCCTGACTGGCAGATGCGAAAGAGCAAAGGAGGAGAAGAGCCAGGGCCCCCCGAAGTTCCTGCGTCTCCATGCCTTTCAGCCGGCTCACTACCCCTGGCAGGCAGGCAGCTGGGAGGGGAAAAGGCTAGGCGGAGAGAGCAGGAGCCGGGGGGCGGAGGGACAGAGTTGGAGGGGGGGCTGAAACAAAGAGCTGCCAATCACCCTGGAGGCATCATCAGCTCTGGGAACCAGGGGCACTGGGAAAGAATCCTGGAGGCCTCCCTGCCTTCTACCTCTCCCTAATGATCCTCCCCCAGGTGCCTCCCTCTCCACAGTCATCACGTTGTTGGGGGTCTCCGCACACAGCACTACCGAATGCTGTTTTCTGGAAGCCACGATTGTGGGAGGCAAGCACCCCTGGCAGGGGCAGTGCTAGACAGTGGGCATTATTCCACAGCTGGCAGGAAAGGATGCCAAGGGAGTGGCCGAAACTAGCTTGCTATAGTGCCCAGGGATGCCCACATGGCATGAAGTTAGATGTTCTGGCGGAGCAAGTGCTCTTTATTAGGGTGAGAGTCCCCTGATACGTGCCTGTTTCTCCATTTTCCCTGATTCCTAGGAAAGCTTGGGAGTCTGGAAGCGTCTGACGGGAACTGACGGGAGAATCTAAAGCAGTGGTGAGGTCGGAGTGAAGAAACCAGGAAAGAGGAAAGGGACACCAGGGACAGGCGTAGAAGACCAGGGGGACAGGCGAGAAGCCAAGGACCAGACTGTGGAACACTGTGGGTACTAGCGCATGGGCCGTGACCCGGATGAAGCAGAGGGGCGCCTGAGTTCCCGTTACCTAAGCAACAGCCTGCGAGCCGCTCTTCCCCTCCCCCACCCAAACCCCAGCCCGGCCTTGCCTCCGGCCGCTGCCACCGCCCCTGTTTTGTTTCCATGGCGACAGGCGGCGCAGGGCCCGCTCCAAACATAACGCGCTGTGGAAAACATGCTGCTCGGGGGACCCCCCCCCGCAGTCCCCGCTCGGGGACGAGCCCCAAGGGGCCCCGGAGCAGTACAGGCCACGTGCAGTTTGGCAAGAGCCCTCAGACCTGGCCCGGGCGCACAAGACCCCGCTCTCCTGAGCCTGCTGCGCCTTCAGGGGCTCGGGGCTTCACTCAGCCGAGGCGCCGTGACTCGCTGAGGCGCGCCGGGCCGACAGCGCTGTCCCGCTACGTGGGCCACCTCTGGATGGGCCGGCGGCCGCCCTCCCCGGAGGCCCGCGGCCCAGTCCCCCGCAGTTCAGCTGCCAGTCGGACCAGAAGAAGCCTCGCCTCCCCGGGGACCTCCCCGGGCCCCCTGACCGCAACTACCGGAGGGGCGGTGGTAGGGGGCGGGTCCGTGCAGGGCAGGGCAGGAGCACACAAGGAAGTGTTTCCGGGACAGAGGGCGGGCAAGATGGCGGCGCCCATGGAGCTGTTCTGCTGGTCAGGGGGCTGGGGGCTGCCCTCAGTGGACCTGGACAGCCTTGCCGTGCTGGTGAGGGGTGGCGCTGGCGCACTCTGTTTTGCTCTGATGACTGGGGAGGGGGCCGAACTAGCCAGGCATCCAAACTTTGCCAGGGCTATTCAGCACGGGCGCAGTGGGGGAAACTGAGGCAGTCAAAGAGTGTACGTGGCAGATATGGGCTCAATGCCCTATGCTGTAGATTTCTAGGCTTAATGCAGCAATGAAAAGAAGCCTGGTTGGGAGTTAAGGTGATGGGTTCTAGTCCTTGCTCATCCACTCACTGGCTGTGTGACCTTGCGGAGATCCTTTCTCTTTGGGCGTTTTTTCTCCATTCGCAGGTTTACTAGGCAGGACTCTCTCAGGGACCCACTCTAGCTTGGAATTCCTCCCTTCTCCTCAGCCCCCTTTTCCTCTTCCTCCTCACTTAACAGCATTTACTGAGCCTATTGTTTGTTGGACCAAACGACTCACAGCCAGGCTTTGTAGAAAGAGCTTAGCAATCAGACAGACTCGTTTGCTTGATTTATTCATTGACTCCTTGCTTTAAAGAGCATCTATTAGATTTCTTCCAAATATTAAATATTGCCATGCAAAGATGAATAAAATATGTTCCCTCCGTTTGAGTTTACAGAAAGGCAGATAGGTAAGCAAATAAATATAATAAAATATTCACATATAAGTAAAATAGGAACAGATCATAGATACTGCCAAAGAGAAGGGCATGGTCAGTGCTTCCAAGAAGAGGGATACTAGTTAGGAAAAGCTTCTGAGGATAGATGTCCACTAGGTAGATGGCAAGGGAGGAGAAAGAGGAAAGGATTTTCCTGGCTGACCTGTAATCACGGACATGTCTGTAATCTCTCTGAGCCCTGTGTTGCCCATTTGCAAATAGAAATGGTAATGATTCCCCCTTTTTTTTCAAGACTGAGATACTAAGTACAGAGAATGGCACATAAGGTATTCAATAAATGTTATTTCTCTTCTTGATACTGCTGTGGGGGCCATGGCCCTGCCTTTCTGACTTCTGCTTCCTTCCCTGCAGACCTATGCCAGATTTACTGGTGCTCCACTGAAGGTACACAAGATCAGCAACCCCTGGCGGAGCCCTTCAGGTACCCAGTGTCCCTTGGGGGTAAGGAAGGGTATGTACAAGGGGAGAAGCAGGAGATGGGTAGGAATGTGTTGCAACTATGTATGACTAGGCAGCTAAGGGTCTGGTTGGTAGGTGTACTTCTCTCTCAATATTAGGAACTCTGCCTGCCCTTCGGACCAGTCATGGAGAGGTCATCTCAGTTCCACACAAGATCATCACCCACCTTCGAAAAGAGGTAGGTGACTTGGATAGAGGGGGCTGCCAGTAAGAGAAGTTCAGTCAATTCTGTACAATACACATTTATTGAGCACCAGATATATGCCATGCTAGATGTAGGTGACCCAGAGCATCAAGGAGCAATAGTCTGCTGGTGGAGACACACACACACAGTGTCACTGTGATGTATTAAAGCAGTCGGCAGGAGATGAAGCTCAGGGCACTGTGGGGATATCCAGAGGCACAGTACCTTCTGCCTGTCAGGTAGGGAGGGAGAGGAGCACAGGCTGAAGGAGAGTAGAAGACAGCAGTTGGCCTCTGATGGTGGCACTGGAGAGAGATTTCTAAGGGCCACTTCTCTGTTTCCAGGGACTAGGTTGGGCTAGATATGGGGCTCAGGATGGACAAGACTTACAGCCAGTTTGGAGAAGATGAAAGAGCATTACTAGAGGAGTAGGGAGGCCTAGGCTCTGCTCTTTACTCTGACATCGACTATGTGATCTTGGGCAGGCCACATAACCTCTCAGGGCTGGCACTCCCTTATTTGTAAAACTAGAGGGCTGGGCCAGCATGTTTTCCAAGGGTTCTTCTAGCATTGATGGTCAGGTTCCAAGAGGGAACACAGTGTCAGAAGTGGGACGTTCTTCCTCATTTCTAATTTCCCAAAGGTTAAGGACCTGGGGAATTAATTGAGAAGCCTGAAAAGAGAGGATCCAGATAAAAGACAAGGTTCCTGGCCCTGATTCCTTAGGTGTGAACAGAGCTTTTCCAGTTTCCAAAGTATTCTAAATTATTTCCTAACACAGGGGCATTGAGAGAAAGAGATTCTTACCCCCGTTCCACACGGGAGAAACTGAGGCTCAGGGAGATTTAAGGATCATGCTCAAGAGGTTATCTGGGGACAAAGTTTACTCAGGATGTGGAGGGGGATGCTGAGGAGCAGGGACTGGAGCCTGGGAAGGTAGGGCAGGCTGAGACCTGGGGGTATGGGTGGAATGTGTATGTGGTAGTGGTGTCTGGGCCATGGAATGAAGTGGAATAAATAGCAAGAGCTGGGCACTGAGGGAACCAGCTGCAGGGCCCTGGGTGTGGGTTCCCTGGATCCAGGGAGTGTGAGGATGGCTTTCCCTGGTTCCTGAGGCATGGACCAAGTCCCAGCCTGCATCTGAGCTCCGCTGTGCTAGCTTTGTGGTGTCTGGGTCGGGGAAGTTACCATTAGAAAGCTGCCGTCAGCAGGCGTCCTTCCAGCTTTCCATGGAAATTCTGGGAGCTGCTCCTAGTTTGCGGCAGAGCCTTCCCTCCTTCCCTGCATTGGGCGCTGGACCTTGACGGCCAGCAGGCTCCAAGGCCCAGGCTTTTTGCCAACAGCAACAGGCTACTGGCTGGGCCCAGGCAAGGGAGCCTTGGCAGGAAAAGTTCCTTGCTCTACCTCCACTACACTCAGAGGCCAGTGAGGGGGGTACCAGACAGGACTCCTTCCTCCTTGGTGAAGTGCCCCTGCAGCCCCCCAGTGTCCACGCCATGGATATTTTCTCCACAGAAGTACAATGCTGATTATGATCTGTCAGCTCGGCAAGGGGCAGACACCCTGGCCTTCATGTCCCTCCTGGAGGAGAAGTTGCTCCCGGTGCTGGTGAGTGTGCCCAGACCTCCCAGCATCCATGGTTAGCAGGGGAGGGGTTGGGCACACATAGACCCACCCAGAGACTCAGGACAGCATGGGGGTCAGAAGCCCACCTTGAATCAGACAGGTGCACTGGCTCAGACCTGCCTGTTTCTTCCTGCCTACCCAATCCAGGTACATACTTTCTGGATAGACACCAAGAACTATGTGGAAGTGACCCGGAAGTGGTATGCAGAGGCTATGCCCTTTCCCCTCAACTTCTTCCTGCCTGGCCGCATGCAGCGGCAGTACATGGAACGGCTAGAGCTGCTGAGTGGGGAGCACGTGCCTGAGGATGAGGAAGAGCTGGAGAAGGAGGTAGCTCTGAGACCGGGGCCTGTTGTATGAGATGAGCCCCAAGGATGCTGGCCAGGAATGGGAATGCTTAGGTGGGGAGGTGGAACTGTTCCCGCAGCTGCAAGCCTACCTGTGTCGTCCCTACAGCTGTACCGAGAGGCTCGGGAGTGTCTGACCCTGCTCTCTCAGCGCCTGGGCTCTCAAAAGTTCTTCTTTGGAGATGCGTGAGTCTGACTCCAAGAGGGTAATGGGTGGCTTGGAAGAAGATACAGGTTCAGATGGAGCAGCTGGGGCTGGGGCTGGGGTGGGCTCAGGCTCTGGACAGGAGGTCCTTGGGACAGATACTGGCCCTGCTGACAGTGGGCCTGTGTGTGGGGCCAGAGCCTTCTCAGAGGTACAAAAGGGTAGGGTGGGAGGGCAGCCAGGCACAGGAGGGGCCTGAAGAGCTGTGGGGCACTGAATGTGCCCTTTATGCAGCCCTGGGATAGAGCCCTATTCAGGGCCAGGCTGGCGCCACCTGGGGATCTCTCCCAATACCAGGTCTAGAACTGTGTGTCCTGTCCTTCCCTGATGGCCGCCTGCTGCCCAGAGCCCACCTCAAGGGCTGACTTTTCCTCCAGCTGCATCTTTACCCCTTCTGTCCCAGTGCTTCTCCTCCATCCCACCCTTCTCTCTCTGCTCCAGCCCTGCCTCCTTGGACGCCTTCGTCTTTAGCTACTTGGCCCTGCTGCTGCAGGCAAAGCTGCCCAGTGGGAAGCTGCAGGCCCACCTGCGGGGGCTGCACAACCTCTGTGCCTATTGTACCCACATCCTCAGTCTCTACTTCCCCTGGGATGGAGGTAAGGGGCAGATGGGAGGGGCAGCCCTGGGGAGAGTGGGCAGGGATCCCAGAACTAGTTCCCCTAACTCACCTTCCTTCCTTGACCCTCAGCTGAGGTACCACCGCCACGCCAGACACCAGCAGGCCCAGAGACTGAGGAGGAGCCATACCGGCGCCGGAACCAGATCTTATCTGTGCTGGCAGGACTGGCAGCCATGGTGGGCTACGCCTTGCTCAGCGGCATTGTCTCCATCCAGCGGGCAACGCCTGCTCGGGCCCCAGGCACCCGGGCCCTGGGCATGGCTGAGGAGGATGAAGAGGAATGATTTGTCCTCACGCTCCCAGGACTGGTTTTTCTACTCTCGTGCATTCCAGAGGCCCCCGTGCCTCCTCTTTGCTGGTACAGCCGGACGCGGGGTGCTGCCCCCCAGAATAAAGCCACTCACACTGACTGGGCTCAAACATTTTCTCCTTTAAGAGCTGCCATTTTTCCTGGCTAGTCCCACAGGAACCATCTGGGTGCCTGGGCACACCTGCTGCTTTAAGGCTTCCGCCCTGATGCTGACACTGCTGCTCCACGGGCCCAGTTCTGCATCTCCAGGAAAGACAAACAGTCTCCAGTTTTGGGCCCAGCTTTCCTAGTCTCTTCTTTTCCTTACCCTCACCCTTCATCTTGTGTTTGTACGACAGTGAGGTCACCCTAAGCCTGGGCCCAGGCCCAGTTTCCAAAACAAGCAGCACACAGTGCACGTTCACATAAGCATGGGGGCTGGGGGGACACTGGGGCTTACTGATCTTTTTCTAGGGGCCTCCAGCCCCTGGCACCACCTAGAGGGGAAAGTGAATCACCCAAACCACTGCCCTTGGGCTTATGTCGCTGTAAGCTCACCCTGGCCCTGCTGTGCCCTCTTTAGCCACAGACAGCGTGTGAGCTGACTCTGTCCCTTGAATGCCCAGGCTGAGCTTGAGTATCCACTCCATCACTGGCGACGCCACAGGTAGGTGTGAATGGAGTAGCCAGGTGAGATCGTCTCCAGGAAGCCCACGGCAGGATCCTTGATGGTAAGAGGCACATCCTTAGAGGAGCTAGGGAGTGGGGAGGAGAAGCTAAGAGCGTGATCCTGCCAAGGCCCCCGACCCTGTCTTCAGCCCACTTCCCAGACCCCACTATTGCCCTCACCGGTTTAGCACGACCACAACGGCAGAGCCATCGGGATGCATCAGTGCCACTGTGTCCAGGTCGTTCTTCTGACTGGCAACCAGCCCCACTCTCTGGGAGCCCTCAGGAATGAACTTGCTGAATGTGGGAACAGATGGTCAGAGTCCCTCGGGGTACCGCCCATGAAACCCTCATCTAAGAAGTCACCCACCCATATACCCACCTCATAACTCCTGCAGAAGCTCTGCCCTGGGTCTCTAGACCTGGAGCCATGCTGCTGGGCACTGACCCTGCTTTTCTACATCACAGTCCAGCCTCAGGCATTGGGGTTTCTGTTGCTACCTAGTCACTTCCTGCCTCCATGGTGCAAAAGGGGATGGGTGTGCCTCTCCCGAGGTTCCACCCTAAACACCTTCCTGCTCCCTTATGGTGTAGAGTGATGTAAGCCATCTGATGTAGGAGATGATAAGCCTGGTATGGAATGGGGGTGCCTGCCCTCCACTCACCTGAAGTGACCAAGGTGGTAGAACATGGGCTGTTTGTAAAACGTGTCCTTGGTGATGTCTACAATGACGGGACTGTCGACAAAATTACGCACCCAATTGGGTCCTCCTTCGGGGTTCAGGGCGAGGTTCCAGTCGGTCCAGCCGACCACATGGTACAGGAGGTTCTAGGGTAAGGACAAAGGCAAAGAGACAAAGGCTCAACACTGGGAGTCCCCAGAGACTGTAGGTAAAGGTCACATGAGGGAGAAGTGGCTGTGGGTAGCTCAGCCCTGTGGGGGGCACATTCCTTAGCTTCTAAGGAGTTGGGGGTGTGAAGATTGAGACATCTCAAGGGGAGCTGAGAAGTCTGAGGCAGGTGCAAGTGCCTTAGTAGTTGCAAAAGGGGCAATGACGTGTGCAGACCTGTGAAGGAAAGGCAAGACAGGGAATCATGGTTCCCCAGAATTGCCCAAAAGGGCAGGCTAGCTGGGGGAAGCTGGACAGGAAAGGTCTGTCAGTCTTTGGTGAGACTACTAAGGGGTCTGAGGTGTGCTTTGCAGGAAGGCAGACTGGGGTGGCTTACCGTGATGATGCTGTGGCTGTACTGCATCCCTCGATCCCAGGAGCCTAGCCGCACACTCTGCTCCCAGAACTTGGAGCCCACACAGGCCTCTGAGGCAAAGAGCATGGTGTTGGGGAACAGGCGGTGTGTCTCCCCTAGGGTGGCTTTGGCTGGAGCCAGAAAGTCCAGGTACCAATGTACGGCAATGCCATGAACATACTTAGCTGCCTCTGGGTCTGTCAGTACCTGCAAAGGAAAAGCAAGTGACCTTGGACCTTGCACACAGGCTTCTGGAACTTCTATTTCCTCTTGTAGGAATCCTGAAGATGGGTGGTGGGAAGAATGCAACTAGAGAAGTTTTGGGAGGGATTTTTTGTTTTTGTTTTTGAGACAGGGTCTCACTCTGTCACATAGGCTGGAGTACAGTGGCACAATCACAGCTCACTGCAGCCTCAAATTCTAGAATCAACTAAACCTCCCACCTTAGCCTCCAGAATAGTTGGGACTATAGGCGTGCCACCATCACACTCGGCTAACTTTTCTATTTTATTTTTATAGGGATGGGGTTTTACCATGTTTCCCAGGCTCATCTTGAACTCCTTAGGTCCACGTGATCCCCCCATCTTGGGTTCCCAAAGAGCTGGGATTATAAGCATGAGCTACCACCCCAAGCCTAGAGAGGTTTAAAGTGACAACTGTGGGATCCATGGCACCCTGGAGGTCCAGGGGAATGGTGCTCTAGGAATCCACAGTTGGGTAGAGAAATTGCTCTAAGTTTGGGAGCCAGTCATTTGGAGGCTAGATATGAAGGTCAATGGAGCACCAAGGAAGTCTGGGCCTTACCACCTTTGCCCAGTGGGGCAGCAGCAAGCGTTGGTCATCCAGCATGAGCAGGCGGACACTGTGGTGAGTACTGTTGGCGAGGGTAGGACCTAGGTCACGGGCAGTGAAGTCTCGCTGATGTTCAGGGGTGAAGCCCAGGCACTGGAAGGGGTATCCACTCAATAGCCCAGCAGAAGGCTTATTTTCTTTTCTTTTTTTTTTTTTTTTTGAGGCGGAGTTTCACTCTTGTTGCCCAGGCTGGAGTGCAATGGCACGATCTCGGATCACCGCAACCTCCGCCTCCCAGGTTCAA
>NW_012121487.1:2140081-2142893 GCF_000951035.1 Colobus angolensis palliatus
CAGGCTGGTCTCGAACTCCCAACCTCAGGTGATCCACCCGCCTCGGCCTCCCAAAGTGCTGGGATTACAGGCGTGAGCCACTGCGCCCGGCCAGAAGGCTTATTTTCAACTGTCACTGCCCAGAACTGTAACTTGTGCTCGGCATAGGCATCCAAGAACCTGGCAAGAGAAAGGTCATAAATGATCCGGCCAAGAAAGTGGGCCAGACTGAGAGAACAGGAAGCCTGATGGAGTGGGCAAGACTGACGGGTCCAAGTCTGAAAGGCCCAGAAGGTAGAAAGGTGAGCTGAGGAGAGGCAGATCTGGAAGTGGAACTAGGTTGAGGGTTGGGACATAGATTAGCGTGGCCAAAGGGGAAGCCAGTCCTGATCCCACAGCCTTGCTGATCCCTTACTTCACAAAGTATCTGGCCCAGGTCTGGTGGTAGATGTCTCCGGGCTGTCCCTTGAGTGACACCTTTCCATTCACCGCTCCACTGATCTTGAGCCTAGTGGGTGATGTCCAGGGGTTGGCAAGGAGTAAAACAGGATGCTGGGCCAACTACAGGGCTCGGTGAATCAGGGGTATCTAAAGACAAAGGTAGTGAAGAGAGAAGCACCCAGAGTTGGAACACATACTAGCCCAACCAGTGCATCTGGTTCAGCCATCAGCGCCAGCCCTCCCACCCCGGGGACAAAATAGCAGGGGACAAAACGTCTCTACAAGCAGACCTACCCTACAGCTTCTCAACCCCCAGACATCAGGGCCATCAGAGCCTGAAAAAGCTAGAATGCCTACCTTGAGCTTGGTATCTTCCTCTGGGAGGCTGAAGTTGTGCAACTGGAAATCATCAGGGGTGTCTGCATAGGTGTAGGTGCGGATGGAGAAGTCACAGCTGGCCATGGGTACGCGGATGATGTTATATCCGATTCCTACAGAAAAGGATGATCAAGATATGGTAGTCTGAGTCAACAGGAGAGTATGGGACTCTGCTTATCACTTGTCAGTCCTAATAGTGTCTGAGTCAGGGCCAAAGGGAACTTGGGCTCCTAGGTTGGAACCTGTGGAGGCTGGCACCCGGGTGAAATACAGGCCTTTCTGAGCCTGAGTCCATAAGCAGTTAGCAGATGATAGGCGGGGAAATCTTATTTCAGAGGGCATTAAAACAGGAACCAAATGTCAGGGATGGGCAGAAGTCAGGATCCAAAGAAAGGGCAAAGAAAAGTGTCAAAGGCACTGTCATCTTGTCCCCTTCCTCCTCATCTTCTTCAGAGAAGTATGATTTAAGTAGCAAATTTTGGGCAGGGGGTGACAGGGCAAAGATGTTGAGGGAAGCTGCATTTGTCATGGCCCCTCCAAATCCCTTCGCTTTCTGGGACTTCTGTTATGGCTGCAGGGTCTGTAGCAGGCCTGAGGACATCCACAGGGAATAAGGGTCTCAGTGCCCAGGGGAGAAACTCCTTGATGATCACTGACACCGTTTACCTCTAAGAGGACCGAGCCTGGCCTGGGGGGTGAAGGGTGTAATGGTTACCTGTGCCCGTGCGATTGGCCTGGATGGTCCCCGTACTCAGCTTCATCCGTCGCCCACTGCGTGTACTCTCATAGTGGCTGAAGGTACCGCGGGCAGGAAAGGTCAGGGGGTCAAGAGAGTCACAGTATGTGGCATTGCAGACACAGACCACAGAGTTGTAGCTGAAGTTTTTAGGGATGCAGGGGCGCCACCTGGGAGGGAGGGAGCACAAGCAGAGGTGAGGTCTGATGAGGATGTGGAGAACGGACACAGCTGCTTGGAGAGACAGAATATGATTTCAAAACTCCTCACCCCAAAGTTGGTCTCAGTCACTCAAAAGGATTTATTGAGCACCTACTAAAAGTCTACCACCAGAGTACTGGAAGGCTGCCAAAGGACTACGAGGCAGAAGGGAGCCTCTGTGCTACCTCACCACCGCCTTGACTCACCTACCTGATGCCCATGACACTGCCTGAAGTAGAAGCAATCCTGTGAGGCTGGCGGCCATGATGCTTACCCTACCCGAAGGCTTGGGACATTCCTGAGGACAGAATGAGGAGTGGCTGAAAAGCAAGCCCCTCTCCCCCCTCAAATTCTCTCCTGGGCAGAGTTTAGCTGCCTTTGGGTGCCCATGGCCTAATCTCCCACATTCATTAGGACAAGGCCCACAGACACCTGGGTGCAGCTCTCCCTGCAACCTTTCTGATGACAACTCTCTGCCCACCCCAAATCAGGACGCTCCCCACCACTCTTCCCACCCATTTCAACTTCGACCCCTCCCTCCATCTGTGCCTTGCTCAAAGAGCCATGATGGCCCTGGATTCAAAGACAGTCTGTCATTCACTGAATTCCAGTGCCAGGATTCCAGAAGCACTGTGACAGTGCTGATTGGGAGCTCTCTCTTACCTCTCTGGAAAACTCCATCACCTCAGGGTCATTGGATGAGGAGAAGACCACAGGGGTTCCAGAGTCTCTGAAGGATAGAGGATCCACTAAACAAAAACATGGATGCAGGTACCTGCCATAGCTATAGGCACTAGGTTAGTCCTGCAGGTAATTCTGGCTTCCCAGTGTGGATGGGTCATGTGATGACTGAGAGAGTCACATGACACAGGAAGTCAGGGAATTGCAGGCATATTTCTAAAGGGCAATTGGCTTCCTCTGAGTTGTTACAGATTATACACCCTTTAAAATTCTGGAGGGTGGCCAGGTGCAGTGGTTCAAGCCTGTAATCCCAGCACTTTGGGAGGCCAAGATGGGCGGATCACGAGGTCAGGAGATCGAGACCATCCTGGCTAACACGGTGAAACCCCGTCTCTA
>NW_012121487.1:2143308-2144395 GCF_000951035.1 Colobus angolensis palliatus
AATCCCAGCACTTTGGGAGGCCGAGGCGGGCGGATCACAAGGTCAGGAGATTGAGACCATCCTGGCTAACACAGTGAAACCCCGTCTCTACTAAAAATACAAAAAATTAGCCGGGCACGGTGGCGGGCGCCTGTAGTTCCAGCTGCTGGAGAGGCTGAGGCAGGAGAATAGCGTGAACCCTGGAGGCGGAGCTTGCAGTGAGTGGAGACCGCGCCACAGCACTCCAGCTTGGGCAAGAGAGCGAGACTCCGTCTCAAAAAAATAAACAAAAGACACAGTCTTTGACCTGTAGAGGCGTATGAGGTATGGAAATCAGGCACGTAGATATTTACAGGTAAAAACAGAAAAGGTAACAGGTGTGCATGGAGAGCTCTCTGATATGAGGAGGGACCATCCCTGGGTGGGGAATTATCCAGGATGGCTTCACATAGGAAAAAGTGAGGGGGGTTATTAGCCAGGGAAGTGTAGGGCACAAGGAGGGTGGGACACCAGCAGTGGGATGGCAAGACAGGAGGGAGGAAGTGGTCAGCATGGCTCCTCTGCAGCATCCCTCATTTAATCACTAAGGGCCTGGGAGAGTCACATGACACAGGCAGTGAGGCAATTGTAGCCATATCTCTAAAGGGCAACTGGCTTCTAGATGTAGATTGTAATAACCATTCTTCCTTCCTCACAGGACAGGGAGGTTTGTAAAGTAATTCAGAAACCAGGAAGTGTTGTAAAAAGCCATATGCTCAGTGGACGTGAGAAGGAAGTTGTCCATGCCATTTGCCTCATGAACCACATCAAATGAGATTTAGTGGGAATGGCACACACAGTCATGACCAGACTAACCCCAGCTCTCACCCTATTTCCTCGCATAGAAAATGGAGGCAATGCCACAACCTCAAAGGGGTCAGTGAGGTAAACACAGTGCCTGGCAACTTGGTAGGCGCCTGGGAACTATTTGTCTGTTGTTTGTATCTTTTTTTGTACAGTGTTAGTGAGACAGAAAGGTTGGAATCCTGGCTACACCATTTACTGGCTGTTTGACCTTCAATAAATCAAGCACTCTAAGCCTCTGTTTCATCTATAAAAGGGGAGTGAT
>NW_012121487.1:2146675-2158779 GCF_000951035.1 Colobus angolensis palliatus
CTGAGGCAGGAGAATGGCGTGAACCCGGGAGGCGGAGCTTGCAGTGAGCTGAGATCTGGCCACAGCACTCCAGCCCGGGTGACAGAGCGAGACTCGTTTCAAAAAAAAAAATTCTTATGAAACTTTTCTGCAATATTTTATAATAAAGTCCTACTGATTTATATTTGATTTTATATTTGTTAGGGGAATGAGTGAATTCTTCCTTGTACTACACTTTGCAGAATGTCTACCTTTCCTGGGTTCCATCCACTAAATTCTCAAAGTGCCTCCTAATCATTGTCTCTATTAAAGATGCCCCACAAATTTCCAAAATGCTCCTAGGGTATGCCTGAGAGCCATTACCCTAGGTGCCTCTCCTCAAACACCTAGGCCTCACTGCAGTGGCCAACAGGGGCATACTAGGTGGCCACAATGACGTTTCTCTGTCTCCTTTGTATAACACTTGAAAAAGAGTTAGCTAAGTCCTGGTATGGTGGCTCATGCCTGTAACCCCATCATTTTAAGAAGTTGAGACAAGAGGATCCCTTGAGGTCAGGAGTTCAAGATCAGCCTGGGCAACACAGGGAGACTGTCTTTACAAATATATATATATTTTGGTATAAAGGGGTCTCCAGTGGCCGGGCATGGTGGCTCACGCCTGTAATCCCAGCACTTTGGGAGGCTGAGGAGGGCGAATCACGAGGTTAGGAGATGGAGACCATCCTGGCTAACACAGTGAAACCCTGTCTCTACTAAACGCCATCTCTACTAAAAATACAAAAAATTAGCCGGGCATGGTGGTGGACCCCTGTAATCCTAGCTACTCAGGAGTCTGAGGCAGGAGAATCGCTTGAACCCCAGAGGTAGAGGTTGCAGTGAGCCGAGATCGCGCCACTGCACTCCAGCCTGGGTGACAGAGCAAGACTCTGTCTCAGAAAAACAAGCAAACAAAAGAAGACAGCTATATACCTAGGGAAGACATAAATATAAGTGAAAAGCAGAAGTACAAAAATAGTTCGGCTGACCCAGCAGCAATTTTGATCCCATCCCAGCGAGACCTGTCCTGGAGTATAGGTCTGACTCAGAGAGCAAACTCCAGCCCTTACACACTAACAGGTATCATATCACAGGCTCCTAGGTCTTTAGGTCCCATGGAGAGTGCCCCTCCCAGTTCTACTGCTAGTTACTCTATGGTCGGTGTTCAAGTCAAATAGACACTTGTTCATTCCAGAACATACTCATTGAGCACAGAGTAGGTGCTCAAAAAAGTACTTATTATACAGATGAATGAATGAACAACTACTACCGGTTAACCTAGAACCTGTCTTTTCAGCTCTAGTTATGTTATGTTATATTATTTTATTTTATTTTAAAGACAGGGTCTTGGCACAATCACAATTCACTGCAGCCTTGACCTCTCAGGCTCAATTGATCCTCCCACCTCAGCCTCCATAGCAGCTGGGACTACAGGCACATGCCACCATGCCCAACTAATTTTTGAATTTTTTTTTAGAGATGGGGTCTTGCTGTGTTGGCCAGGCTGGTCTCGAATTCCTGAGGTCAAGCAATCCACCTGCCTCCACCTCCCAAGGTGCTGGGATTATAGGTATGAGCCATCACTCAGCTGTAGTTTCTGGCCTAAGGGTATATTATGCTCTCTGATTACTGACACCAAAAATGATTTCACTCTTGGGTGGGACCTCTGCTGCCCCTTACCCACTAGGATGTGGATTTTTTAATTTGTTTTTGTCTTTTTTAAGACAGGGCCTCACACTGTCATCCAGGCTGGAATGCAATGGTGTGATCCTGGCTCACTGTAGCCTGGACCACCTGGGCTCAAGGGATCCTCCCACCTTAGCCTCCTGAGTAGCTGGGACCAGAAGTGCACACCACCACACCAAGCTAATTTTCTAACTTTTTGTAGAAACAGGTTGCCTAGACTGGTCTCGAACTCCTGAGCTCAAGCAATCTTCTTGCCTTGGTTTCCCGAAGTGCTGGAATTACAGGCGTGAGCCACCGAGTCTGACCTTAGGGTAACCTTAGGTCTTCCCATTGGATTCATGTGATTTACCAATGCTTCAACAGTAACCACAGCATCACTGTACAGCCCATTGCAGATGGAAGGTCCTTGCACCTCATATGCTCTCTTCTAATTTTTTGCAAGATAATAGTCCATCTTCCATGAGTGCTTGTTACATGCATTAGCCTGACAACTCTACATTACAGATAAGAAAACTAAGACTTAGAGAAGTTAAATATGTGACAGAGTGAAGCCTAAGTTCATTTCTGTCCTAATCTAAATTCCAAGCATTCTGAGTCATCAGGTCATACAGACGGCCTCTCACATGCTTCAGGAATGCCTTTTCAGTCTTCCCTAAAGGTTGTAAACAGTTGCAAAGCAAATTTCATGGTTCCTGTTTCTTTGAAATTTCAAAGCTCTTCATTCAGCCAGGCATGGTCGCTGGAGCCTGTATATTCAACCACTTGAGAGGACAAGGTGAGAGGATCTCTTGAGCCCAGGAGTTTGAGAGGAACCTGGGCAACATAGGGAAAGCCCCGTCACCTAAAAAAATAAATAATACAACCAGCTCTTCATTTAGAGACAAGCAAAAATAGGTGTTCAATGTCTGTTAAATGAATGAGTTGTTACCAACCATACCCCACTATTCAAGGTCCTGCTTGTCAGTGTTTCAGGGAGTGTTCCTGGCAAAGGAGTGGTGAACTTCAGGAAGAATGATGCTGACTCTGAACACAATTAATTAATTAATTAATTATTGAGACAGAGTCTCGCTCTGTAGCCCAGGCTGGAGTGCAATGACGTGATCTCCGCTCATTGCAACCTCCTCCTCCCGGGTTCAAGCAATTCTCCTGCCTGAGCCTCCCAAGTAGCTGGGATTACAGGCGCCCGCCACTATGTCTGGAGAATGTTTTGTATTTTTAGTCGAGTCAGGGTTTCACTGTGTTGGCCAGGCTGGTCTCAAACATTTGACCTCAGGTGATTCACCCGCCTCGGCCTCCCAAAGTGCTGGGATTACAGGCGTGAGCCAGTGTGCCCAGCCTGAACACAATTATTAAAGTCAAAGTGAGATCTAACAGAGGGATTTTGGTTGCAGCTACAAGAAATATGGATTCAAATACTGAACACCAGCTGGGCACAGTGGCTCACGCCTATAATCCTAGCACTTTGGGAGGCTAAGGTAGTGTTACCAGGGGGTCCTTGCTCCCAGAGCTCCCAAGATGGTGGTGGGCCACTTCCAAAATGGCGGCGGGCCACTTCCAAGATGGTGGCAAGCCCGTGTTCTCTGACCTGGGGTTCTTGGCCTCACAGATTCCAAGGAATGGAATCTTGGGCCATGCAGTGAGTGTTATAACTCTATTAGAAGCCGTGGGTCACAGAAGAGAACCGTGGAACCCAGTGACTAGTGTTCAGCTCGATTAGGAGGAACCCAGGCACTTAGCTGAGGAGGAACAATGGCAAGCCTTTAGCCTGATCGGGAGCAATGGGCGCCTGGCTGCATCAGGAGCACAGCAGATACCCTGCTGGATCCACAGGGATGGAAGTCAGCAGCTGGTCTGCAAGGGCGGCAAACAGCAGTGGTGGATGGCGAGCGAAAGCTCAGCTCCAGCCGTAACAAAACAAGGACCAGAAGAGTGCAGTTGCAAGATTTAAAAGAGTGAAATAGAGTGAAAACAGAGCTCCCATATAAGGGGAGGGAACCCAAAGGGGGTTGCCGCTGCCAGCTGGAATGCCTGGGTTTATATCCTGATCCTTGTCCCTCCTGCTGTGCTCTCAGGCAATAGATGATTGGGTATTTCTTTACCTCCTGTTTTGCCTAATTAACATTTAGTATGCTCTCTGATTGGTCAGTTGTGGGCTAAGCTGCAAGCCCTGTGTTTAAAGGTGGATGCCCTCACCTTCCCGGCTAGGCTTAAGGATTAGTCGGCCTAGGAAATCCAGCTAGTGCTGTCTCTCAGTAGGAGGACAGAGGAGCCCAAGAGTTCGAGACAAACCTGGCCAACACGGTAAAACGAAAAAATTAGGCAGTCATGGTGGTGCACAACTGTAGTCTCAGCTGAGGTGGGAAGATCGCTTGAGCTGAGGTAGTGGAGGCTGCAGTGAGCTGTGTTCCTGCCACAGCCCTCCAGCCTGAGCAACAGAGCAAGACCCTGTCTCTAAATAAATAAATATAACAAAAATAAAACAAATACTGAGCCAGGTGTGGTGGCTCTTGCCTGTAATCTCAGCACTTTGGGAGGTTGAGATGGGCAGATCATTTGAAGTTAGGAGTTCGAGACCAGCCTGGACAACATGATGAAATCTCTACTAAAGGCCAGGCGTGGTGGCTCACGCCTGTACTCCCAGCACTTTAGGAGGCTGCGACGGGCGGATCACAAGGTCAGGAGATCGAGACCATCCTGGCTAACATGGTGAAACCCCGTCTCTACTAAAAATACAAAAAATTAGCCAGGCGTGGTGGCAGGCGCTTGTAGTCCCACCAACTTGGGAGGCTGAGGCAGGAGAATGGCATGAACTGGGAGGCGGAGCTTGCAGTAAGCCGAGATTGCGCCACTGCACTCCAGCCTTGGTGACAGAGCGAGACTCCATCTCAAAATAAATAAATAAATAAATCTATATACTAAAAATACAAAAATTAGCTGGGCCTGGTGGCACGCACCTGTAATCCCTGCTACTCAGGAACTCAGGAGGCTGAGGCATAACTGCTGGAACCTGGAAGGCGGAGACTGCAGTGAGCCAAGATCACCCTACTGCTCTGGGTTGCAGTGAGCGGAGATCACACCACCTGGGAGACAGAGCAAGACTCCGTCTAAAAAAAAAAAAAAAGAAAGAAAGAAAAAAAAAAAAAAAAGCAAGACTCCGTCTAAAAAAAAAAAAAAAGAAAGAAAGAAAAATAAAATGAAGCATAGAGAGTTCTGGAGTAGTGTGAGTGAGATGGATAGTGGTAAAAAGTGACCTTGGAGAAGGAAATTGGGAGGCCAGATTGTGTAGGGTCTTGATGGCCATGGTAAGGAGTCTGAATTTTGTTCTAAGATGGAAATTCACTGTAGAGTTTGGTGCTGGGAAGTCACAAGATCAGATGTGTATTTTTAAGAGATCACTTTGGGTGCTGTGTAGAAATCACACTGTAGGAGGCAAGTGTGGAGGGAGACCAACATCCAATTACAGCCTGCCATGAACTTGCCAGGTTCTTCTTCACTTCCTTCAGCACACACCACTCTTCCCCACCGCTTAGCCTAGTTAATACTTACTCTTTCAGAATTACCCTGATGTCACTTTCTCTAAGAACCTTGCCCCCCCGCCGCCTCCCCACCCCACACATCTCCTCTAACACAAACGCATAGCCCTCACATCTTGTCACTTTTTCTCCCCCTTTTTTTTTGAGACAGGATCTCGCTCTATTCCCCAGGCTGATCTCGAACTCCTGGGCTCAAAAGATCCTCCCGCCTCAGCCACCCGAGTAGCTCCTTTGTCGCTCTTATCACTTGTGATTAACTGTACAAACGGCTTAATGGCTGTTATAGAGCCCAGCTGATGAAAGGCAGTGGCCTGCCAATCGTCAGCGGGCAGAGTAGGGACCAGTCCAGTCCGTCCTGGCTCCCACGTGCAGCCCCAGTGCGCATCCCGACGCTGGGGCTCGTCGCCGCGCTCCGCGAACGTTTGTCACATGTCCGAAGAATGCATGAATTATATAACTTTCTTCCCACTCCACCCCTCAAAAAGCAAATGGATACAAAGACTTGAAGATTTTATGATCTCTTCATTAGTAAAATTTGACCATCCTTGCCATTAAAAATAATGCTAATGATTAAAAAGGCTAAGTGCGAACGCCGGGAAGGGAGAGCTAACATTCAAAGGGCGAAATATTTATAACGCCTAACGGCTAAGAGAAACAGCAGCCCCAATCGGAGGCAAAAGAAAATCCCACAGCAGCCTCCAAAGGCGCGTGGGCGGGACTGGAGACTGAGGCCCAGCACAACAGGGACGGAAGCCAGGATGCAGCCCCACCACCCGCAGCCTCGAGAAAAGCAGCCCTGGGGAGGCCGGGCGGGGCCTCACTCGGAGAAGGGACAGTCACTCGTCCAGAGGTGGGACTCAGAGCCCGCCCACAAGTCTCATTGGTTCACTTGAAGACGGACAACTCTCGCTGACCAACCGTAGCCCAGATGGGGCGCAAGCGTATTTGGAAAGGGAGAGGGTGCCGGACGCGGTAACTACGCATGCGTCTCAGCGCTTTCCCGCCAGCACACCCTTAGTGGACGGCGGTGGCGCGGGGCGATTGAATTCCCACAGTGAGTCTAGCCCACCGAAGCTCAGAGGGATTCCTGACCTTCCTCTTTAGAGAGCCTCAGGTTAGAGAACGTCCAGTGCCCAGAAGCTGCCCCATGGGAATCCCAGTGTCCACCGCCTCCTACCTAATGTTTTGTCCTGGCCGTGCCCCAGCCCTTCCTGAGGCTGGGTTGTTATGATGGTGAATTATTCAAGAAGTCTGGGCAGTGCTCCTGCATCCTCCCTGTCTTCCTTAGGAGGGCACCACGTTGCTCCTACAAGCACAGGGTCCTGAAACTGTTTACAAGGCCCCACCCTGCCATGTTAGTATCTTAACGAGTGTTTGTTGAGGAAGTACTATGTGTTAGACCCAGTTCAATGAGCAAGTCCCTGATCTTGTGACCTTACATTCTATAGGACGACACAAACGTATAAACAAAAAATAATTTTAGATAGTGATATATGCTCAAAACACGGCTATGTGGCTGGGAGAAGTGGCTCACACCTGTAAATCCAGCACTGTGGGAGGCTGAGGCAGGTGGATCACTTGAGGTCAGGAGTTGGAGCCCAGCCTGGCTAACATGGCAAAACCCCGTCTCTACCAAAAATACAAAACTTAGCCGGGTGTGGTGGCAGGCACTTGTAATCCCAGCCTCAGGAAGCTGAGGCAGGAGAATCACTTGAACCCGGGAGGTGGAAGGTTGCAGTGAGCCCAGATCACACCACTGCACTCCAGCCTGGATGAGAGAGCAAGACCCTGTCTCAAAAAAAAAAAAAAAAAAAAAAAAAAATAGCTATGTGATAGAATGACTGGGATGGGGATTAGGTCCTCACTGAAATGGTGAGAGTGGAGCTAAAACTTGAAATTAGGTGACAGCACTAGATATAGAGGCTGAGGGTTTCGTGCTTGGAAAACAGCAGGTACAGATGTCCTTGTGCTGTGAGGAAATTTGGCTGGAATAGAAGGTGGGCCAGATTGTAGCTAACCGTAGTCTCTGAGAGCTTGGAGATGATTCTAAATACAATGGGAAGCCATTAAATTGAGGCTGAGCCTTGATATGACATGCTTTATCATCATTTTGCTGAGTGGAGAATGGATTGCTGGGAAAAGTGAAAGATTGATTCAGAGGTTGTGGAGAGAGGGTGGCTGGAATTAGGTAGCTGGGGAGGTGGTGCGACGTGGATGAATTCAGGATAGGATTGGTTGTGTTGGATATGGGAAGAGAAGTCACCATGGTTCCTGAGCTTTTGGAATGTGCAAGTGGGTAATGGAGGTGCCATTGAGATGGGAACAGTGGAAAAAAGGTGCTGAGGTGGGAATCAAGAGCTCAGTTATGTGGCCATGCGCAGTGACTGACACCTGTAATTCCAGCACTTTGGGAGGCTGAGGCGGGCAGATCACCTGAGGTCAGGATTTGCAGACCAGCCTGGCCAATATGGCAACACCCTGTCTCTACTAAAAATACAAAAAAAAAAAAAAAAAAAAAGCCAGGTAGTGGGGCCTGTAATCCCATCTACTTGGGAGGCTGAGGCAGGATAATCACTTCAACCCTGGAGGCAGAAGTTGCAGTGAGCCAAGATCTCGCCATTGTATTCCAGCCTGGGCAACAAGAGCAAAACTCCGCTTAAAAAAAAAAAAAAAAAGTTCAGTTGTGGCCATGTTGAATCTGAAATACTCAGACATCCAAGCAGATATGCTGAGTTGGATGGCGCTCATGAGAGGTCAAGGCTGGAGTTATGCATTAACACATAGAAAGATGGTATTTAAAGCCATGGACCCTAGTAGTAGGCAGGAGAATCGCTTGAACCCGGGAGGCGGAGGTTGCAGTGAGCCGAGCTTACACCGTTACACTCCAACCTGGGTAACAGAGCAAGACTCCGTTTAAAAAAAAAAAATGATGGCCAGGCACGGTGGCTCATGCCTGTAATCCCAGCACTTTGGGAGGCTGAGGCGGGCGGATCACTAGGTCAGGAGATCGAGACTATCCTGGCTAACATGGTGAAACCCCGTCTCAACTAAAAATACAAAAAAATTAGCTGGGTGTGGTGGCACATGCCTGTTACTCTCAGCTACTTGGGAGGCTGAGGCAGGAGAATCGCTTGAACCTGGGAGGTGGAGGTTCCAATGAGCTGAGATCGCTTCACTGCACTCCAGCCTGGCGACAGAGGAAGACTCCATCTCAAAAATAAAATATAAAATGAAATATAAAATAAAATAGACGGCTGGGCGCAGTGGCTCACGCCTGTAATCCCAGTACTTGGGAGGCTAAGGTGGGCAGATCACGAGGTCAGGAGATGGAGACCATCCTGGCTAACAAGGTAAAACCCAGTCTCTACTAAAAATACAAAAAATTAGCCAGACGTGGTGGCAGGCCCCTGTAGTCCCAGCTACTCGGGAGGCTGAGGCAGGAGAATGGAGTGAACTTGGGAGGCAGAGCTTGCAGTGAGCTGAGATTGCGCCACTGTACTCCAGCCTGGGCGACAGAGTGAGACACCATCTCAAAAAAAAAATTAAAAAAAAAGAAAAAACACAAAAAAAGAAGACAGCTTACGTGAGGGCCTTGGGGCCTTCTACTGTTAACCAGTTCAGGAGAGGTGTAAAAGCTTGTAAAGGATAACCAGAGCACAAAGTAGAAGAGCAATGTTCCCAAAGTGAAAAATTCAAGAAGATGCTGATTATGGAGATTAATTGCTGCTTCAAGGTCAAGTGAGATGCAGGCAGATAAATGGTCACTGGGTCTGACACCACTTTTGATCACTAAAATTTTGTTCAGAGCTGTGGCTGGGGAAAGACTGGGGAAGGAGTCTGATGGGGGTGGGAGAGAAGAGAATGGATGTTTAAGTGTGGAGGGAAGAAAAAGACAACCTATTGCTGTGACAAGGAGCAGAGATACGATTAGTGGTTGGAAAGAGTATCTTGAAAGTTTCTTTTTTCTTAAAAGTTTCCTGGGCCGGACGCGGTGGCTCAAGCCTGTAATCCCAGCACTTTGGGAGGCCGAGACGGGCGGATCACGAGGTCAGGAGATCGAGACCATCCCGGCTAACACGGTGAAACCCTGTCTCTACTAAAAATACAAAAAACTAGCCGGGCAAGGTGACGGGCGCCTGTAGTCCCAGCTACTCCGGAGGCTGAGGCAGGAGAATGGCGTAAACCCGGGAGGCGGACGCAGAGCTTGCAATGAGCTGAGATCCGGCCACCGCACTCCAGCCCCGGTGACAGAGCAAGACTCCGCCTCAAAAAAAAAAAAAAAAAGTTTCTTGTGCACCATATTGCACAAGATCAGCAACCCCTGGCAGAGCCCTTCAGGTACCCAGTATCCCTTGGGGGTTAGGAAGGGTGTGTACAAGAGGAGAAGCAGAAGATAGGCAGGAATGTGTTGCAACTATCTATGGACAAGCAGCTAAGGGCTTGATTGGTATACTTCTCTCCACCTTCGAAAAGAGGTAGGTGACTTGGATAGAGGGGGCTGCCAGTAAGAGAAGTTCAGTCAATTCTGTACAATACGCATTTATTGAGCACCAGATATATGCCATGCTAGATGTAGGTGACCCAGAGCATCGAGGAGCAATAGTCTGCTGGTGGAGACACACACAGTGTCACTGTGATGTATTAAAGCAGTTGGCAAGAGATGAAGCTCAGGGCACTGTGGGGATATCCAGAGGCACAGTACCTTCTGCCTGTCAGGTAGGGAGGGAGAGGAGCACAGGCTGAAGGAGAGTAGAAGACAGCAGTTGGCCTCTTCTGATGGTGGCACTGGAGAGAGATTTCTAAGGGCCACTTATCTGTTTCCAGGGACTAGGTTGGGCTAGATATGGGGCTCAGGATGGACAAGACTTACAGCTAGGTTGGAGAAGATGAAAGAGCATTACTAGAGGAGTGGGGAGGCCTAGGCTCTGCTCTTTACTCTGCCATCGACTATGTGATCTTGGGCAGGCCACATAACCTCTCAGGGCTGGCACTCCCTTATTTGTAAAACTAGAGGGCTGGGCCAGCATGTTTTCCAAGGGTTCTTCTAGCATTGATGGTCAGGTTCCAAGAGGGAACACAGTGTCAGAAGTGGGACGTTCTTCCTCATTTCTAATTTCCCAAAGGTTAAGGACCTGGGGAATTAATTGAGAAGCCTGAAAAGAGAGGATCCAGATAAAAGGAAAGGTTCCTGGCAGGGCCAGGGCCACTGCCCTGATTCCTTAGGTGTGAACAGAGCTTTTCCAGTTTCCAAAGTATTCTAAATTATTTCCTAACACAGGGGCATTGAGAGAAAGAGATTCTTACCCCCATTCCACACGGGAGAAACTGAGGCTCAGGGAGATTTAAGGATCATGCTCAAGAGGTTATCTGGGGACAAAGTTTACTCAGGATGTGGAGGGGGATGCTGAGGAGCAGGGACTGGAGCCTGGGAAGGTAGGGCAGGCTGAGACCTGGGGGTATGGGTGGAATGTGTATGTGGTAGTGGTGTCTGGGCCATGGAATGAAGTGGAATAAATAGCCAAGAGCTGGGCACTGAGGGAACCAGCTGCAGGGCCCTGGGTGTGGGTTCCCTGGATCCAGGGAGTGTGAGGATGGCTTTCCCTGGTTCCTGAGGCATGGACCAAGTCCCAGCCTGCATCTGAGCTCCGCTGTGCTAGCTTTGTGGTGTCTGGGTCAGGGAAGTTACCGTTAGAAAGCTGCCATCAGCAGGCGTCCTTCCAGCTTTCCTTGGAAATTCTGGGAGCTGCTCCTAGTTTGGAGCCCCACCTTTCTTCCGTCTCCTCAATGGGCGCAGGACCTTGATGGCCCGTGGGTCCTGGGCCTCCAAGGCCCAGGTTTTTTGCCAACAGCAACAGGCTACTGGCTCAGCCCAGGCACGGGAGCCTTGGCAGGAAAAGTTCCTTGCTCTACCTCCACTACACTCAGGCCAGTGGGGGGGGTTCCAGACAGGACTCCTTCTTCCCTGGTGAAGTGCCCCTGCAGCCCCCCAGTGTCCACGCCATGGATATTTCCTCCGCAAGTACAATGCTGATGATGATCTGTCAGCTCGGCAAGGGGCAGACACCCTGGCCTTCATGTCCCTCCTGGAGGAGAAGTTGCTCTCGGTGCTGGTGAGTGTGCCCAGACCTCCCAGCATCCATGGTTTAGCAGGGGAGGGGTTGGGCACACATAGACCCACCCAGAGACTCAGGACAGCATGGGGGTCAGAAGCCCACCTTGAATCAGACAGGTGCACTGGCTCAGACCTGCCTGTTTCTTCCTGCCTACCCAATCCAGGTACATACTTTCTGGATAGACACCAAGAACTATGTGGAAGTGACCCGGAAGTGGTATGCAGAGGCTATGCCCTTTCCCCTCAACTTCTTCCTGCCTGGCCGCATGCAGCGGCAGTACATGGAACGGCTAGAGCTGCTGAGTGGGGAGCACGTGCCTGAGGATGAGGAAGAGCTGGAGAAGGAGGTAGCTCTGAGACCGGGGCCTGTTGTATGAGATGAGCCCCAAGGATGCTGGCCAGGAATGGGAATGCTTAGGTGGGGAGGTGGAACTGTTCCCGCAGCTGCAAGCCTACCTGTGTCGTCCCTACAGCTGTACCGAGAGGCTCGGGAGTGTCTGACCCTGCTCTCTCAGCGCCTGGGCTCTCAAAAGTTCTTCTTTGGAGATGCGTGAGTCTGACTCCAAGAGGGTAATGGGTGGCTTGGAAGAAGATACAGGTTCAGATGGAGCAGCTGGGGCTGGGGCTGGGGTGGGCTCAGGCTCTGGACAGGAGGTCCTTGGGACAGATACTGGCCCTGCTGACAGTGGGCCTGTGTGTGGGGCCAGAGCCTTCTCAGAGGTACAAAAGGGTAGGGTGGGAGGGCAGCCAGGCACAGG